>NW_028317919.1:367561-735122 GCF_062004578.1 Staurois parvus | reverse complement strand
GCATACAAGATCATATGTGGGGCAGATACCCCTGGGACAGAGTCCTTCTATTGGAACCACTCTAATCCATCCTGAGGCTATGAGTAAG
The DNA here is from genome assembly GCF_062004578.1 of Staurois parvus. Classification (NCBI taxonomy): domain Eukaryota; kingdom Metazoa; phylum Chordata; class Amphibia; order Anura; family Ranidae; genus Staurois; species Staurois parvus. The sequence goes on along the minus strand of NW_028317919.1, from coordinate 735,034 downwards.
TACAGTTCTTTTAATTTCATGCATTCATGCATTTAGAGATTTAGCTATTAATGTGGCTTGTGCATTCATTCATTTATCTATTTATTTATTTATCTATTTATGCATATCAATTTTATCATTTCTATTTTCATTTTTAATTTTTTTTTTATTTTTATGTTTGTTTTTTTATTATTTAATTTAAATTTTTTTTTTTGGAGGTGAATCCAATCAGTCCTTGCTGTGATTGCACCACCAGGTGGGTGTGGGGGGAGGGACTATTTGACCTCTTTAGCATTTTTTGGCATATAAGTATTGGACCAGCAGGTACACACTTCAGCTCTGAGGAAGGGGGTTCGTCTCCCGAAACACGTCAGCTTATCCCCAATTGGGGCACAGCATTGCATTGACTGCCATTGCGGACTATTCATACTGCTTTGATTATCCTTTGGTTTGTGAGTATACATCTATTTGATTACACAATAAACACGTGGTGTTCTTTGTTCATTAGTACCCAGATTTCCCAATGTTTGAAGGGCTGCACCTCTTCATTTGCCATTTTGAATTCCTTTAAGTCTGCATGAAGATCTGAGCGGTGGTTTCATATGTTTGTCTTTGGATTCGCTCTATGGGGAACTGCCTTCACCATCCATCCACTACTTAGGGTCCTTTGACTATGAGCCTCCCCGTTTCCATTTGTCGCTTCATCGTCACCCCATTTTGAACTCATTACTATTGTACGCTTATTCCCCTATTTGTATTTCTCCTGCTGTATCCATCATTTGTCACTAACCTATCTAGACTCTTTATGTGTGGTCCTCTCCCAGCGCCGTTTTGTTTTTCGTTTATGGTCTGAACACAGATCGTTCTTCAGAGACCAAAGCTAGTGTGAAGGAGCCCTAAAGAGATTCTGGGGCTGAGAAGGAAGGGGTTAAAAAAGAAGCATCACAAATTTGTGAGTAAAAACCCCAGCAGTTTTTCCAGCTATCAGACTGTTGGCCATCCCCAATAGTTCAGGTGTCCCTGAGTGTTAACTAGACATGAAATCAACCGAGCAAGTTTATGAAGCATGGAAGAAGGGGAGGGGGCACGTTAGAGAAGGGAGGATGAAGGGGACAGTTCAGTCCCAGAGCAGTACTCACTCACCCCAGGCTGATATCTGGTGGCTCAGGCAGCATCATCAATCATGTAGCCACAATGTAGCTGCCAGGTGCAGTGCTTCACATTTCCCGCCAGCAACAGACACAGGAGGAGGGGGCGCAGATCTAGTCCTCTCCCCCCTTCCCTCTATGCGGGGGTAGGGGTGGGACACTGAAATTTGACAGATGCAGCCAGCTACCTCTACGGACTGCTTCCCTTGATGAATGGTTGGCTACCCTACCTGGGCACAACATCCATGGAGGTTGCTATTGCCAGTCATTGCTGGAAGATGTGAAAAATGCGTGTTGCATTAAGCTATGTCCTTTAGGAACACCTACCTTTTATCGCGGCACACTTCGCATGGTGCATGGTGATGAAAGTTAATTTTAACCAGTACCTTAACTCCCTTTAAAACACGTCCTGCCCAGAAGCACATGCCACAATATACCACTTCTGTGTCTTTCTAGGAATTAGTTTCGGTTTGGCACTAGGGCCCAACTTTTGCTGACTTTATGGTTAAGCCCTATCCAAATGCCATGCCATGGTCCAACACAAGTGCCTCAGTGGCCAATAAGGGCATCCTTACTGGACAGTAGATGTCAGGGAAAGATTGGTTTGCTTACATAAACAGTGGGGTTGATTTGGTAGAACTAGAGAGTGCAAAATCTGCTGCAGCTCTGCATATAAACCAATCAGGTTCCAGGTTTTTTGTCAAAGCTTACGCCCCCAGTCACATCAAAGCAGATTTTGTGATTTACAGTGAAGTCGCACGATTTCAAAATCGGGTGACCTGCCGACCTCAGTTGCGATGTGCAAGACATCTGACCCAGATGTCTATGTAAATTTCAACAAAAGTAGTGCATGCACTACTTTAGAAATCGGTGCGGCCCCAACCATGTCGTAACCACACCAATATGACTGCTCTAATAGCGGACAATAGGGTGCAAACTCACATACAATTTGCAAATCGCATGCCAAGTCGCCCCCAATGTGACCAGGGTGTAATTGAACAAGCTGAAGTTAGAAGCTGATTGGCCACCATGCACAGCTGCACCAGATTTTGCACTGTTCAGTTTTAGTAAATCAACCCCTGTGTCTGACAGCATTAATGGACACAGGATTTAGGGGAATGCTGCAATAGAATCTCCAGGTCATGCACTCAATATCTCTAAACAGTTGTGGAAAAAACGTTTAGAACTGTCTTGAAATAGAACAAATGGATTTAACATACCTATGAGTCTGAGCAGAAGACTGGAGCTTTCAGCTCTCAAAAGATTGCAAAACATCCTGATTGAAATAATAGATTCTTTCCATTCTAATAAAAGGCATATTCTATCATCTTTATTTTCTTTGCGCAATACTTTTTAAGTTGTACAGATTTGTTATACATTTGTGCTCAAAAGTTTGCATACCCTGGCAGAAAGTGTGACATTTTGGCATTGATATTGAAAATATGACTGATCATGCCAAGAAATGCTCTTTTATTGAAGGATGATGATCATATGAAGCTATTTATTATCAAATAGTTGTTTGGCTCCTTTTTAAACTATAATAACAGAAATCACCCAAATGGCCATGATCAAAAGTTTACATACCCTGGAATGTTTGGCCTTGGTACAGACACACAAGGTGACACACATGGGTTAAAATGCCAATAAGAGGTTAATGCCCCACATCTGTATCTTTTTAAATTGCACTTTGTGTCAGTGTATAAATAGTCAATTAGTTTTTTAGCTCTTGAGTGGAAGCACTGACTAGGCTAGATACTGAGCCATGGGGATCAGAAAAGAACTGTCGAAAGACCTGTGTAACAAGGTAATGGAACTTTATAAAGATGGAAAAGGACATAAAAATATGTCCAAAGCCTTGAATACGCCAGTCATCACTTCCACTAAGAAGTAAAAAATTCAGGGACCTCTTGATACCAAGCCAAGAAAGATTGCAGCCACAACTGCCAGAAGAATTGTTCGGGATACAAAGGGAAACCCATAGGTAACCACAAGAAAAATACAGGCTGCTCTGGAAAAAGACAGTGTGGTTGTTTTGAAGGAGCACAATTTGATGACACTTGAACAAAAATGAGCTACATAGTCGAGGTGCCAGAAAGAAGCCTTTACTGCATCAATGACACAAGAAGGCCTGGTTAGGCATGTCGAGGTGTTGTCAGGCATATTGTAACTGGGCTTTTTTGTGGCATTGGTGCAGTAAAAGCTTCTTTCTGGCACCTCGACCAAACAGCTAATTTTTGTTCAAGTATCACCGTATTGTACTCCTTAAAAACAACCACACCATCTTTTTCCAGAGCAGCCTGTATTTCTTTTGAGGTTGCCTGTGGGTTTTTCTTTGAATCCCGGACAATTCTGTCAGTTATGGCTGCAATCTTTCTTGGTCTACCTGACCTTGGCTTGGTATCAAGAGATCCCCGAACTTTCCACTTCTTAATAGGTGATTTAACAGTACTGATTGGCATATTCAAGGCTTTGGATATCTTTTTATGTCCTTTTCCATCTTTATAAAGCTCCATTACCTTGTTACACAGGACTTTTGACAGTTCTTTTCTGATCCCCATGGCTCAGTATCTAGCCTAGTCAGTGCTTTCATGTAAGAGTTAACAAACTCATTGACTATTTATACACTGACACTAATTGCAATTTAAAAAGCCACAGATGTGGGACATTAACTTCTTATTGGCATTTTAACCCGTGTGTGTCACCTTGTGTGTCTGTACCAAGGCCAAACATTCCAGGGTATGTAAACATTTGATCATGGCCATTTGGGTGATTTCTGTTATCATTATGATTTAAAAAGGAGCCAAACAACTATTTGATAATAAATGGTTTCATATGATAATCATCCTAAATAAAAGAGCATTTTTTGGCACGATCAGTCATATTTTCAATAACAATGCCAAAATTTCACAATGTGCCAGGGTATGAAAACTTTTGAGCACAACTGTATACTTTCAACGGCCCTGTGCACACCTTTGTATCTATAAATGCATGTACTGACGTTCATGCATTTTGCGGCAAACTGCATGAAAAAGTAAATCAAGACATTAATTTTAACAAGTAATTTGAAATACAATGAGAAAATGGGAAATATGTGACCATAACAGCAGGGTAGCAGTTGATATTAGTGTAATCTTCTATGGGGTTCTTGCAAGTGACCCTAGTTATATATTCAACATATGGCTAATTTATACAAGGGTGTAGGGAATGCACAACCACAAAGATCTGTACATTATTGCTGCATTCAAACTTACTTTTTGTTTTTTTTAACTGAAATCCATAGAGCCATAAAAACCTATGTTGCAAAGCACTTTGCATTGCACACAGAAATATGCATTACAAAGTATGTTTATATGTTTTGTTTTTTTTTTTCATTTATATATATATATATATATATATATATATATATATAAAAATAAACACACACACTAAAACTGGTAAACTTTAGCTGTGCATGGTAACCAATCAGCGTCTAACAATTAAGACAATTAAGCTTTGACAATAAGACCTGGAAGCGGAGTGGTTTTCATGTGGAGTTACACCAGATTTTGCACTCTTCAGTTTTAGTAAATAATCCCCATTCTGTCTTACGCTCAAAGAATAATTAGTTTTTTCAATACGGACACTAAATAGTGCAATTTAGACAACCTCACCACAGACTTAACTTCGTTCAATAAAATATATGAATATATTGAGTGTATATTAAGTAAAGACAGAGTAGACATGTGCCCTTAAAGGTGAACTCCAGCCTAACAGACACACACAGCTGATACCGTCAAGTGAAATAATTAGTACACCCCATTGAAATGTTTGAATGAATGTTTAAAAAAAAAAGGCAAACAGTGCCTACAGATAAATATGCTACACTTGAACATTTTGCCTTTTCAACTAATTATTCAACAGAAATATCAATATGTTGTACTGTTGAAAAAGTAGATACATCCTTGTCCTAGGAAACTGGTTTTACCCTCTTTATCTTTAAATAACTTCTTTAGGTGTTTGGCACAATTGTCCACGAATCTCTGACATTAAAAGTGTTTACCACTCCTCCTTGCAAAATTTTTTCAATTGCAAGATGTTTGTGGGTTCTCTTTCATGAACTGTGGGTTCAAATCCCCACGTAACATTTTCATAGGATTCAAATCAAGGCTTTTTCTAGGCTAATGTATAACCCTCCATTTGAGCCATTCCTTGGTAGATTTGCTTGTGTGCTTTAGAGCGTTATAGTTGGAAAGGCTGGAAAAAAAAACAAAAAGACACCAGTCCACCCAGTTCAATGTGTGTGTGTGTGTGTGGCTGTATTATGTCTCTACAACTTCCCTGTATATTGTGTTCAATAAGAAGCCCTTCTAAGATTTTCATGAAATTAGCAACATTAGTGGGAGGAATTGGGGCACTGATTGTGGAAGGGAGTTCCACATCCTTACTGCTCTAACCATGAAAAAAAAACCCTTACACAGTTTAAGGTTGAATCGCTTCTCGTCCAATTTCATTGAGTGGCCACGTGTCTTCTTGAGTTCATCTTCAACTTTCAGACAGGCAGCCTCACATTCACTTCAGGCACACTTTGATGTTATGTAACCTTATAGGTGAATGAGGACTGCAAGCTGCCCAGGCACTGAACCAGCAAGGCAATCCCAAGCTATAACATTACCAGTTGATATGAGGTTGTCTGGAAAGGTCATCTTTGGTTTGTGCCACACATACGCTATATGATCAAAAGTTTGTGGACACCTGATAAGCTCACATAGTATGTGACACCCCCTCCTACTGTAATTATTGAGTACAGGTATTTCCAATGAAGGTTCTTGTTAATGTTACAGCATACAAAGAAATATTAAACAACTGTGTGCTTCCAACCTTGTGATAACAGTTTTAGGATGTGACTATGCCCAAAAGTCAGGTCCAAAATTATATGGTTTGATGAGCTTGGTGTGGAGGAACCTGAGTTGTTTTCACAGAGACTTGACCTCAACCCTATTGAAAATCTTTGGTATACACTCAAATGCCTATTGCGTGCCAGACCTCGTTCAGCATCAGTACTAGACCTCACAAATGCTCTTTTTACTAAATGGGCCAAATTCCCACAAACACGCTTTCCAGTGGAACCTGTTATAGCCCCAAAGTGTTGTTCAGTTGTGTATCAATGCTCATGGTTTTGGAATGGCATATTTAACAAACTCATTTATTGTAGGTGTGATGGCCAGGAGTCTAAAACTTTGGATCATATAGTGTATGTACCATTAATTTTGCAAAACAGTTTTGTCTTCTAATTCATCTGTCCACAGTACATTGTTCTAGAAGGCCATGTCTTAGATTGTAAGCTCGAAAGAGCAGGGCCCTTTATCCCCTCATGTTTTGCATTGTATTGGTATTGTTCTGTCACATGTTCTGTCCCCCTTTGTAATGTACAGCGCTGAGCGAACTATTGGCGCTTTATAAATACTGTATAATAATAATAATAATAATGTCTTTGCACATATGCTTCATGGCAGACTGTAGACTTGCTCTAAGGTTTTTATGAACTGCAAATACTTTTTCCTGGCACACTGTTAAGCCGCCTGGCAGAGTCTCTAGCAGCCCACCGCACGGACGCTCCCAGGGCGCGGGGTCTAAGTCCCAGCCTGCTGTTCACCAGGGCCCCTGATGGTGGGGATGGACTTGGTGCAGACTGAAACCAGGTCGCGACCCCCGAGTGCGTCCTGCGGTGGTAGAGAATACTGACAGGGGAGTGCAGGAACGGAATCTACTTTGGAAGAGGCAGACAGATACACAGGTCTGATCCAACCCGGATGGATGGATGGATACGGTATGCGTGGTCAGACAGGCCGGGTCGGTATTATGCGGGCAGCGAGGTACAGAGGAGTGAGCTAAGAATGGTCAGGTCACAAGACAGGTTCAGCAGGATGCGGGCAAATACAGTACCAGGGATCAGACAGAAGAGTAGTCAGGCAAGCCAGGGGTCAAACAGGAGAGAGCAGGATCAGGAACAAGCAGAGGTCGGCAACGGAGTATACAGCAACACAGGAACAGGATACAGGACACAGGATACAAGACCAAACGGCAACTAACATACCTGTTCCTACGTTTAAATAGCCCGCCTCCCGCTGTCATTGGTGCCAGGCGCGCATCCGTGATCCCGAGTGCGCATGCGCAAACCCCGCCACTGCCATGCGCGGCCAGGTCCTACCGCCCGCCGGGTAAAGAGAGTTGGTGTTCTGCGCATGCGCCGCCCGACGCGATGCCGCAGAACACCTGGATCCTGACACACACCTTCAATGCAGGTCAAACTGGCAAAATCTCTGATTGTAGATTCATGCACTTTGCAAGACATTGTTGCAAGGTACCTGCAGATCCCATGATGAAATTTTGGGATTCTCGAATACTTATTTTAGGCATAAAAAGAACTGCTCTCAACTTGGCAACTCCTGGACAAATTAGCAGTCATTTGAAATCTATGCCACTTGTAAATTATTTTCCTTACAGTAGAATGATTGATTTCAAATCTTTTGGGGGGTTTTTGTCAGAATTCTAGAGATTCACAACCTTCTTTCTGAAGTCTTTTTAATCACCACACATCAATGGCAAAAGAGACCAGACCCTAGATATCGGAGGTCTAAATAACACAACACAAGTTCTGCCTGCATACTCATTAAGGGGGTTCTAATGATAACCACTGATTCTGGAACAACTAATTCTAATTATGGATTTCTAGTCTTAGTAATCATAGGGACATGCTTACTTTTCCAAGGTGACAAATCTACACTTTTGTTCAGATGAGTGGTCTCCAAACTGTGGTCCGAGTGCTGGATATGGCACCTTGCTTCCCTTTATGTGGCCCTTGGGGCACTAGTATTCTCACTAATTCAAGGCATTATTTCCTCCTACTGACACCACTGATGGGGCACTATGGTTTCCACCAACTCCATAATTCATAATTCCTCTGATTGCTGACAACAGCATTCCTTCCATTGGCACAAATGATGGGCCACACTTCCTTCAACTGATTTAAACATTGGAACACCAATCCTCATACTGACAATATGGAGCACTATTCTTTCCAATAATACCAACAATGGGGCACTATTCCTCCCACTGACACCAATGATGGGGTATTATTCCTCCCACTGACACCAATGACAGGGCACTATTCCTCCCACTGACACCAATGATGGGGCGCTATTCCTGCCACTGCCAACAATGGGGCACAATTCCTCCCACTAATGCCAATGATGGGTCACTATTCCTTCTACTGATACAATGGGGCACTATTGCTAACCGCAAGCACCATGTAATTTGCAGGCGCTATGTCATTTTTTTTATTCCCACTGACTACCAAGCCCTAGGCATTTTCTACTCCCCATTGGCAATAGTGGGCCACTGGCCCTCCTAAAGTCTGAAGGACAGTAAACTGGCCCTCTGTTTAAAAAGTTTGGAGACCCCTGGTTTAGATTATGATAATAAACCATGTAAATGTTAAGTTTCATTTGTTCTACTATATTACCTTTATCTGTAGGCAGTGTGTATGAAGTTCTAATAGTTACCTCTCCAAAAATGTTGAAAATCAAAAAGAAAAAAAAAAAGAGGAATAGGACTGAAGCTTGATGTATTGGGGACTCTGATGTGAAAGGGGAGTACTGAAGATTCTGATGTGAAAGGTGGGAGGTTGGAGTGAAACCTCTGATGTGAAAGGCAGGGGGAACTGAGAATGCGAATGTAAAGGGGGAGGGAAATGAGAGCTGATAGGAAGGAAGGTGGGACTGAGGATTGATGTAAAAGGGAGAGACTCTGATATGAAAGGAAGGGAGCTGAAAACTCTGATGTAAATTGGGGTAACTGAACCCTGATGTGAAAGGGGGAAAATTAGATCTTTAGGTAACAAAGTAACCTGATGTGAGGTGGGGATGAAATTAACTCTCATGTAAAGGGGGAAGGTACTAACTCTGATATGAAAGAGGAGAACTATGCCCTGATTCACACTGGTTCGACTTATGTGATTTGACAGCTCCAAAGTGTAGCATTTGCACTGTTCAAATCAGTGCAACTCCAACTTTGCGGTGCAGCACTAATTTGGAAAAAAGGTTCCTGCACTATTTTTTTGCGATTTCATGTTTGACTTGCATAGACATCTGTGCATGAATTTGCAGATTTTGGGCAAGCCACACATGAAATTGCACAGACCTGCGGCTTTGAAATCGTGCTACTTCAAGTGAAGTAGTGAGATTTCAAAGTCACATTCAGTGTGAACCAGGGCTAAGGACTCTGATGTGAAAAAGGATGGGACCGACTCTGATTTGAAGGGTAAGCACTGATGACTCTAATGTGAAAAGGAATAGGGGACCTGAGGACCCAGAGTCCAGTTTCCTTCCACTTTATAGCATTCAGGAAACACTTCCCTAGAAACTATCTGCATGTCAGACTGTGTAGTTAGCATTATTGTATGAACATTCTGCAAATTCTACAGACAAGCCCTGGCTTACCAATTTGAAAAGAAAAATCTGGGCAGATAATAGCCTAGTGTCAGGGATGTCTAATCACTTGATACAAATGTGCTCATACATATTTCATTTCTAATCATTCTAACAACCCATTGTTTTAACCTCTAACTCACATACACTATATTGGGACGCCTGTCTTTACACACACATGAACTTTCATGGCATCCCAGTCTTAGTCCGCAGGGTTCAGTACTGAGTTGGCCCACCCTTTGCAGCTATAACAGCTTCAACTCTTCTGGGAAGGCCGTCCACAAGGTTTAGGAGTGTGTCTATGACCAATGTTTGACCAATCTTTCAGAAGCGCATTTGTGAGGTCAGGCACCTTGTCAGCCGAGAAGGCCTGGCTCGCAGTCTCCACTCTAACTCATCCCAAATGTGTTCTATCTGGTTGAGGCAGGCCAGTCGATTCCTCCACCCCAAACTCGCTCATCCATGTCTTTATGGACCTTGCTTTGTGCACTGGTGCGCAGTCATGTTGGAACAGGAAGGGGCCATACCCAAACTGTTCCCACAAAGTTGGGAGCATGAAATTTTCCAAAATGTCTTGGTATGTTGATGTTTTTAGAGTTCCCTTCACTGGAACTAAGGGGCCAAGCCCAACCCCTGAAAAACAACCCCACACCATAATCCCCCCTCCACCAAACTTTAGGCTTGATACAATACAGTAAGGCAAGTACCGTTCTCCTGGACACCGCCAAACCCAGACACGTCCACCGTATTGCCAGAGAAGTGTGATCGGTCACTCCAGAGAATGTGTCTCTACTGCTCTAGAGTCCAGTGGCGGCATGCTTTACACCACTGCATCCAACGCTTTGCATTGCATTTGGAGATGCAAGGCTTGGATGCTGCTGCGTGGCCATGGAAACCCATTCCATGAAGCTCTCTATGCACTGTTGTTGTGCTAATCGGAAGGCCACATGAAGTCTGGAGGTCTTTAGTTATTGACTCTGCAGATAAATGGCGTTATGTGTGCTTCAGCATACGCTGACCCCGCTCTATCATTTTATGTGGCCTACCACTTGGTGGCTGAGTTGCTGTTGTTCCCAGTTGATTCCACTTTGTTACAATACCACTAACAGTTGACCGTGGAATATTTAGTAGCAAGGAAATTTCACGGATGGACTTATTGCACAGGTGGCACCTATCACGGTAACACGCTTAAATTCACTGAGCTCCTGAAAGCGACCCATTCTTTCACAAATGTTTGTAGAAGCAGTCTGCATGCCTAGGTGATGATTTTATACACCTGTGGCCATGGAGGTGATTGGAACACTTGAATCCAATGATTTGGAAGGGTGTCCCAATACTTTTGGTATTATAGTATATGTGGGCACCTTAATATTGGTCTAATCACCCACAGATATTAAAACATGCAGATTTCTTAAGTAGAACTATTAATTTTCAAGTATTCCTACTATAAACAGTGAGGTTCCAAATGCAAAACACACACATAAAACCACAACACCAAGCTGATCATTTTTGTTTGCATTCCCAGTGGTCTCTGGTTACTTCATTTGAATAAAAATGGATAAAATATTTTTCAGTCGGCTCTGGCCACAAATATATCCATTGGCTTGCCAGGAGAGACAAATCAGTCCAAACTTGGGATTTAGCAGCTCAGCATAATGGAATGGAAAAGAGTGTTTGCTGCAAAAGAAAGAAAGCAGCTGTACACAGACTAGTTAGAAATAAACTGTTCCCCAGGAATATGAATTGCAACTGTGTCTCTGTTTAAAAGGTCCTTTTACACGGTTACATCAGTTTAAAGCGGAGTTCCAGTGAAATTGTAAAAAAATAGAAGCCAGCAGCTACAAAAACTGTAGCTGCTGACTTTTAAAAACTTTATCCCACGGTGTCCTCCCAAGCCCGTTTCACTGGCCGTCCTGTTTTCCCAGCAACTTCAGTGTGGGTACTTGACTGTGACAGCTTGCGGCCTCACAGCCAGGTGCCCACTGTGCATGCGCAAGTAGTGCTGTGCTTCCTAAATGATTATGTATTCTTCTGGGACCTGTCATGTCCCAGAAGTCTATGGGGAGGGAGGGGGAGAGAACTTCCTCTTTTTATCACCTAGGCGATCGCAGTGGAAGTGGGAGCTGGTACTTGTCAATTTTGGGTACCAGCTCCCAAAAAGGTGCCAATCCTTAACTGGGAGCGGGGGAGCATTCATTAAATCGGAATTTCCCCTTTTAGGTGGAGCTCAGCTTTAAGCCAGGTACACACTAGAAGATTTTTTTTCTTTGTTCAACTTAGTGGGCTAAATAGAGAAAAAAAAAAAAGCGATCACCATATTAACACAAGCAATATTGTTGCGGCGGTGTCCCCCACTGTGCTATTGTATTTTGACAGGGGCACAGCACACACCTCTCTATAAAAGGTTCTACAGCTGACAATGATGTATACTGTATCAGAGCCAAAGCCATGGAGATCAAAGGAACTGCCTGTAGAGCTCAGAGACAGGATTATTACAAGGCACAGATCTGGAGCTTAAAAAAAAACAACACATTCTGCTGCCCTGAATGTTCCCAAACGCACAGTTGCCTCCATAATTCTCACATGGAAGATGTTTGGCACAACCAGGAGTCTTCCAAGAGCTGGTAGCCCAGCAGGACCGAAGCAATTGGGGAAGAAAGGCTATAGGAAGAGAGGTGACCAAAAACCCGATGGTCACTCTGACTGAGCTTCAGAGGTCTTGTGTGGAGATCCAGACCCAGAAGGACAACCATCACCGCAGCTCTCCACAGAGCTGAGATTTATGGCAGAGTGGCTAGATAGAAGCATCTCCTGAGTGCAAAACACATGAAAGCCCGCTTGGAGTTTGCAGAAAAGCATCTGAAGGACTCTCAGACTGTAAGGAACAAGCTTCTCTGGTCCGATGAAACCAGGATTGAAGGTTTTTTCTTTCTAATAAAAGAATTTCCAAAATTCTGTTTTCCCTGTCATTATGGGGTACTGAGTGTAGATTAATGAGAGAAAAAATTAATTTAAACAACTGTAATATCAGGCTCCAACATAAGAAAATTGAAAAAAGTGAATGGGGATCTGAAATACTTTACGAATGCACTGTATATACAGTCAGGTCCATAAATATTGGGACATCAACACAATTCTAACATTTTTGGCTCTATACACCACCACAATGGATTTGAAATGAAAGGAACAAGATGTGCTTTAACTGCAGACGGTCAGCTTTAATTTGAGGGTATTTACATCCAAATCAGGTAAACGGTGTAGGAATTACAACAGTTTGCATATGTGCCTCCCACTTGTTTAGGGACCAAAAGTAATGGGACAAATGGCTTCTCAGCAGTTCCATGGCCAGGTGTGTGTTATTCCCTCATTGTCCCAATTACAATGAGCACATAAAAGGTCCAGAGTTCATTTCAAGTGTGCTATTTGCATTTGGAATCTGTTGCTGTCAACTCTCAAGATGAGATCCAAAGAGCTGTCACTATCAGTGAAGCAAGCCATCATTAGGCTGAAAAAACAAAACAAACCCATCAGAGATGAGCTCAGCAACACCAAAAGACCCGGAAGACCACAGAAAACAACTGTGGTGGATGACTGAAGAATTCTTTCCCTGGTGAAGAAAACACCCTTCACAACAGTTGGCCAGATCAAGAACACTCTCCAGGAGGTAGGTGTATGTGTGTCAAAGTCAACAATCAAGAGAAGTGTCAACAGAGTGAATACAGAGGGTTCACCACAAGATGTAAACCATTGGTGATCCTCAAAAACTGGAAGGCCAGATTAGAGTTTGCCAAACGACATCTAAAAAAGCCTTCACAGTTCTGGAACAACATCCTATGGACAGATGAGACCAAGATCAACTTGTACCAGAGTGATCGGAAGAGAAGAGTATGGAGAAGGAAAGGAACTGCTCATGATCCTAAGCATACCACCTCATCAGTGAAGCATGGTGGTGGTAGTGTCATGGCGTGGGCATGTATGGCTGCCAATGGAACTGGTTCTCTTGTATTTATTGATGATGTGACTGCTGACAAAAGCAGCAGGATGAATTCTGAAGTGTTTCGGGCAATATTATCTGCTCATATTCAGCCAAATGCTTCAGAACTCATTGGACGCCGCTTCACAGTGCAGATGGACAATGACCCAAAGCATACTGCAAAAGCAACCAAAGAGTTTAAGGGAAAGAAGTGGAATGTTATGCAATGGCCAAGTCAATCACCTGACCTGAATCCGATTGAGCATGCATTTCACTTGCTGAAGACAAAACTGAAGGGAAAATGCCTCAAGAACAAGCAGGAACTGAAGACAGTTGCAGTAGAGGCCTGGCAGAGCATCACCAGGGATGAAACCCAGCGTCTGGTGATGTCTATGCGTTCCAGACTTCAGGCTGTAATTGACTGCAAAGGATTTGCAACCAAGTATTAAAAAGTGAAAGTTTGATTTATGATTATTATTCTGTCCCATTACTTTTGGTCCCTTAACAAGTGGGAGGCACATATGCAAACTGTTGTAATTCCTACACCGTTCACCTGATTTGGTTGTAAATACCCTCAAATTAAAGCTGACAGTCTGCAGTTAAAGTACATCTTGTTTGTTCCATTTCAAATCCATTGTGGTGGTGTATAGAGCCAAAAATGTTAGAATTGTGTCGATGTCCCAATATTTATGGACCTGACTGTAGGTATAAATACATACACACACACGTAGAAGTCCTGTAGAGGTCCTCTAAAATTGGTGTTTTGCTCAAATGATTAATTATCCAGCCAAGGATAGTAAGCACTTGATGTACCTTTTGCGAGTAGCTGGAGGCTTCTTGTGGTGAGTCTGCAATTATCAGAAAATTGTCCACATCTAGAAACACTTAAAGTAGTTGCAAAGGCTCAAGCTTTTTTACCTTCATGCAAAACCTTCTTTGTGCAGCCCCCCCACCTAAGCCCCATCTCAATTCACTAATGTGCATGAGAGTCTCGGCTGTCCCAGGTCTCTCCCACCTCATTGGCTGGGACAGCAGCGGAAGCCATTGACTCCCACTACTGTCAATCACAATCACAATTTACCCCAGGATGGAAAACGTTACTGGAACAAAAAAAAATTCTAACCGTGACTGTGGTTTTCATTCTGAAAATTATTTTTTTTGCAAAATCTGTTAAAAGCAAATTAAATTGAAGTACTTTCAAATGACATTTCGTCATCGAATGTACTGAGAATTTACATGCAAACATTTGTATGCACATTAGTTCGATAATCTTCTAGTCTATGGCCAGCTTTATTCTACAACATTGGGTCTGATCATGTGACTATAACAGGCAGGCCAAACTAAAATCCTTGCAGCTTATACAACACTTCCACTTTTTGATGCCAGCAACCACAAGATGTGCAAGAGGAGCAGAGGAAGAAGTAGATGTGAAACTGAAGGTTAACAAGAAAACCTGTTGCTTTTCTTTGCACGGGTAAAACACAGGTTCACTTTACGTCCAAGACAGCATCCAAAGAATGCTTAAGAAGTAATGTTTTCCACCTTAACATTTAAAAAGTGGAAGGAGTCTACACATATACCCTGTGAACAGTAAGGCCTCTTGCACACTGGATGTTTTTATATCTGCTTCCAAGCAGCTTCTCACATTTTTTTTCCTGCCTCTAAACTCCTCTACATGTTAGCCAAGTGTCCATGTACACTTAGACTTTTAGAAGATTTTAGAGGCATAGGTGTTTAGAGGCAGGAAAAAACCCACTGCCAGTGCATCCAGGAGCAGCAGAGTTTTAGCAGAAAATGCGCTTCTTTACATGCATTTAGTGTTTGAGTGTTAATTTCAATGTCCAGAATAAATTATTTATTCTGGCCAATGAAATGAATTAGCACCCAAACGCTTAATGCAGCTAAACATGCCTAAACGCATTACACACCTTTGCAAGCGCCAGGAGTTTGTTTTTGCCAAAACACTGCTACTAGAAGGAAAGGCTTCTAGAAAAGTTAGGAAAAACGTCTAACATCCATGAAGCCTATGTAATGCCTAACTGTTTGTGTTATCAGCGATATTGGTTCCAATATGGCTAGAGTGCTCCGAACTGCACCAACCTTTTCAGGCTCATCAACTCCATCTTCGGAAATCCATTGCTTTCTTAAAGTTAAGGTAACGGAAGTGACTCTTTCTTTTACCACAGAATAAAAAAACAGCAGTAATTACTGTTGCTTCTGTAAAACACAAACCCACAAATCCAATTGCCAAGAGTAATGAATCATTTAATAAACAAATTTGCTGAACTCAGCCACTGTACACAATACATCAAAAACACAATTGTGGACTTTTTACATCTTAAGAAAACTGTTATAAAAATTAAAATGATTTAGCTGACAGAAAAACAGAACTTTATAAGTATTGCAGACAAAATGCACACAAGCACTTCGTGGCAGCATTGATGCAAGGATTGGCCACCTGATGGCCTATACAAAAAGTAAAAAAAACCAGGAATTTTGATGTACCTGTAAATTCCATATCATGCAGTACAGTACAGGGCACTGGAGTAGATCCTTAGACCAGGGGTTATCTGACACTACCTGCAGATGATTGAACGCTGGTAAAAGCTTTGCTGGGATGACACACCAATGAACCCGTAAAACCCGCCTACTTTGTGAAGGTTCAGTTTTTTGGCACACAGTAAGATCACAGAGAAAGATATGGAATTTATGGGTAAGTTAAAATTCCTTTGATCTTAATTGTATGGTACAGGAGACAGGAATTGATTCTTAGACCACATAATGTCCTCAAGAAATGGGCAACAAAACAGCCAAGACAGCAGCAACAGGCCCACAGGAAAAAGAAGGGTCAACAAACCCAAACAGTTGACAGAAAAAACATCTTCTGGCCAAAGCCAGATCAGCAAAGGCACAAACAGCCACCTGTCAAAAAATGTTTTTTGAAAACATGAATGGGTGGGCTTGCAACTTGGGAGAAAAAACAGATACTAAAGAACCATAACATCATTGGAAGAATGAGCCTACGTAGGGAAGGAAGAATTTCATTCCCTGAATGCAGAAGCCCTAAAAAAAAAATAAACAGCCAGCCGGGTGAAAAAGATAGGAAGAATTCCATAGAGGAACCATTCTGTGAGGAAAGAGGGGTCAGTTCCAAAGAGAAGGCATGGCAGGCAGCCATAGATGACCTATAAGGTGAATCGTAACTTGTGTGACATTCCCTTAAGGCAAGACATGAGGAAGGAGAATAACATTCCTACAGAAGGCGATAGGAAGAGCATCAAGTAAGCAAGAAGGACTGGATTCCAGGATACTTTGTCCCCATGTAGTGTAAAAAAAAAAAAAGGGGTTCCCAAGAAGAAAATAGTGGGAGCCAAGGCAGAATTATGTCTCCCAGTGGCAACAAAGAGAAGAAGCTTCTGTACTTACAAAGGACCTTTGAGGAGAGTAATCCCCTTGATCTCATGTGAGATCTTCCTCTATGGCGTATTCATTGAATGGTTGCAGACTGAGGGGATCCAGTATTAAGGTGTGTCTAGGAGCTAATTGAATAGATGTGAGTTCACTTACAAAAAGATACTGGTAAGATAGAATGAGTCCAGAGACGGGTAACAAAAATGGTGAATGGTCTGAGGGATAAAACATATCAGGACAGACTTCAAGAACTTATGTTCAGTCTGGAGGAAAGAATGGAAGGGAGACATGACTGAAAACTTTAAATACATCAAGAGGGTGAATAAGGTTCAAGGAGACAGTATTTTCAATATGAAACCAAGATCAAGAACATGGGGACTTGACCTTAAACAAATAGGAGGAAAGTTCAAAACTAATCTTAGAAAGTGTTATTTTACTGAAAGGGTAGTAGATGCTTGGAATATAAAAATGCAATTGGCGCAAGAGAATTTGTAGTGGACATAACGTTCACTCAGCAAACCTTAAACAAAATAATCCAGTAAACAAAAATTAAGATATATAATCATACATGCCAGTAATAAAGGGGCAACAAGTAGATGATGCAGCTTTAGTGGTGAGGAAAGGGAAGGGGGGAGGGGAGGGGGGTAGGGAAAGGAGGGGAAAAAAGGCCTTGTGATGCAAACAGTACTGGATTGAGATAGATGGTATATATATGTATATACATATATATACAACGCTGCAATGTAGACACCGTCGTGAGGCTTGCACTTTCTAGAGTAAACCGGACTCTGTGGTAAATGGAGAAGAAAGAGAAGTGCGCCAGACTAAGTGCAGTATGAATATAAAAGTTTATTGCACACAAGATTATAAAAACTCACAAGAAGTGGGTAGATATCAGGCATCAATATATAAGGAGGAGGATGTCATCTGTGCTGCACCTCACAAATGGATATCTGTAATGCCAAGGTGTTGCGTGGCTGGTGCTCTAGGCGGGTCCCACAGGAGGAGGCGAGGATGGCAGGCGCAGTAACCGGGAGTCGCGGCGCAGATAAGAACCGGGATCCAGGGCAGGCACTGCTGATCTCTCACATCAGCGTGGGTACAGTAGCCAGCTTGAGGCACATCCAAGATGGCCACCGGGCAGGAAATGACATCAGAACGTTGCTGGGAATCCTCCAGGGGGGCGGTGACGCGTTTCTAGGCAACCTGCCTTTTCATCAGACCTGATTGGCTAGTGGGATGAGCCAATAAATAAGGAGAGGAGGAAGGGGTGGGGCAACTGAGGGGCGGGGTAGTGAAATTAAAAAAATGTATAATGCATACAGGCTTAACAAGCAGTGGTGGAAAACATAAAAAATAAACGGTGAGCAGCTGCTTTCTGTAGAACATGTGAAAGATAGGAAGAATAGAAGGAAAGGAAAGAATTGGGGGGGGGAAAAAAAAAAAAAAAAAACGCATGTGGAAGATAAAAGATTACACAGGAAATATTTAATTATAAACGTTGTTACTATGATGTGGATTGTAAGGGGAAAGATGGGCGGGTAAGAAGGTGGAATATGAAGGGGGGGGAGACAATCAGGGAAAAAAAAAAAAGAAAAAGAAAAAAAGGGAACTGGTGGGAATTGAAGTATATACTATAAAAAATAAATAGTAAAAAGATATGAAGAATAAATTAAAATAATTTTTTTTAAAAAATTTTTTATTAAATAATCGTGTGTATCTCAATCTCTTCATTGAGGCCCCTAGGTGCAAGGGTATCTAAAGTAAAAATCCAATAGGTCTCCTGTTGGCATAATAATTTGAAACGTTCAACTGGGGGGAGATGGTCTGGTATAGCCTCAATGACCCATACTTGTAGATGGAGAGAGGATTTAGAATGAAACTCTGAAAAATGGCGGGGAACACTGTATTTAGTAATGCCATCATCAACTGACCTCCGGTGCTCTCCAAATCTTTTTCGCAGTGTTCTAATGGTACGTCCCACATATAAAAGGCCGCACGATGCTTGGAATATACTTCCAGCAGAGGTAGTGAGTCAAACAACAGTAAGTGGCTTGGGACAAATATATGAAAAAGTTAACAATAAATAAATTTAAAAAAAAACAGGAAATGCACAGCTAGGAGTCTTATAAGCACTATGTTACTAGTCACAGAGGAACTTCTGTAGCAAGATGGAATAATAGACCACCACATTTAAAAATAGGTAGGAACTGTACTAATGTTACCTATAACGAATAAAAAGACAATAAAAGCTAACGAAAAAAACCACTGAAATGTAGATTAACCCATAACATGTGCCCTCAAAACTGCTTGTGTGTTTAGCACGGTTATGTGTCTTGTAGGATAAAAGGATATACTGTAGTGTGAACTATCCATCCCAGTAAAGATCTAAAAAGACATGTATAGCCAGGTATCAGTATGTTAAAAGTACTGGGAAACCATATCTTACCTTCACATCACTGGTCCCATCCACAGTCAATGCTTCGCCTATCACAGTGGGCATACCCCAAAAGGGGTCTTCAGGGCCTGGGTACTGTGGGAATAAACTATGGCCCTGGACCTGTACAGCAACCCTGCAGCTAACTCATTCATTACACCATGTGCAAAAGGTAAGAGCTGAGTGCAGGATCCCTGGTGCTTCAGGGTCGGGTTTCCCTGATATGCACAAATAGTAAGCAATCCGGAAACTGCTCGTAAACCATAATGCAATAAGCAGTCAAATGTTGATTGAAGTGTCAGTCAAATAAGGAAAGGAAAACCGGTGAGAAAAAAAAAAAAACTGCAAAAGGGATCCATCACCTAAAGACACTAGCAAAAAAACTGGAGCCTCACAGAGTGGGAGGGGTTACATAGGTACAATAGAGGCCAGCCTCAGCAAAGCTTTTTCCAGGGTCAAATTACATAAAGGTAGCTTATAACCCATGATCTAGCAATCAAATCCTGTGTCCTGTACTGTATGATTAAGATATTTAAAATTATAGACACCACAGCTAGTATAGTTTCCTGGACTGAGAAAAGTGGACATGGAGGAAAAGGTACCTTGTTTTAGCTGTAACTATACATTGGCACACTATAATTTAAATAAAAATGCATAGAAAACAAGCCAATATTACATCAGGGAGATAAATACAGTAAACAGCAAATCTAGGCAACATGTGGATGGTACACTGTAGTGGAACCAAGCCACAATGGCATGCTAACCAGTTTAGAGATTTGGCAAAGAAAAAAACAGCATGTAATATTAAGCAATACAATAATGCAGTTATTTTTGTCTGAAGTGTAAGGTTTTCCTTACAGCAATAACTTAGGTTACCATGTAGAGTGGCACACAAGCTAGTGCAAAGCCTAATCAGTTCCATCTCCATTAGTGACAGTCAGTAAGCACTTTGTACATTATTTGACCCAAAATATAGGGACACCCCATCAATTGATTGTTTAGTTGCACTAAGCCAGGCCCATTCAAGACAGCATTAACAGGTTTTATGTCAAAGATCTCAAGAGGCCTGCACCTCAACCCTAATGAACACATTTGGTACTAGCCAGAGCACAGAATTTGTTTTCCCAAATCAATATTCACATCTATGGTTTTGCAATGGGATTGTCCAACAAGCTTATATAGGTGTCATGTTTGGCCATATAGTGTATGTTCTTTCATGACTGTGGGATTTATCCATATGCTCCCATTTCTTATCACAGTCAAAAAGCATACTTGTAATTGGCTCTTGATCAAATAGCTCCTACATTAAGTGTGTTGGGTACCTAAAGAAAAAGTCTCAAACATTTTCTGATGTGTTCCTATCCTCAAAACAAAGTGCATGTAAAACTTTGTCAGCCCCTCCAAGCAGCATTCCCGAGATGGTGTGATTGACAGCACATACCTTCTTCCCCCTGCGCCACTGCTGTCCAATCAAGCATCTAGCAAGGAGTTGAATATTTAAATGAGCAGTAAGTGTCAACGCATGTCTCGTGCATCAGGTGCTTCCTCAAGATGAGTGTCAGTACCAGAAATGTTGGGGAAGGGACCGTATCAGCTAAAAACAGCTCACACCCAGGTTCTCTGTCTGACTCATCAATCCTTTCAAGCAGTGATGGGCTTAGCTGTATCTGCCATCTCACAATCCGGCTTCTTTGGTTTCCAAGAAACAGAAAGCCAGGTTGTAAAGGATTACAATTTTTTTTTTATGGTGTGAGAGGCCCAGCCACCGACACCATAACAACCAATAGCCAATGAAATGGATTCCCAGGCCACGGATCCAGCCGAGTCTGCTTGAGAAGACAGATCAGTACAATAGTACAATACTTATGGCAAACTGACAGTCACCAGCTTAATCTGATTTGGTTTGCGAACCCTTATTTCTTGTGGTGAGCCTTCCTACTTGAACTTGCATACTAAATGATGATATGATGCAACAATAAACTCACTACAAAGGATCAGTAATTATATAATACAACATACACGTGTTCATCTACAGATGTCTAACTTTGCAATAACAAAATCACTTTGCTTGGCACTGCTATTGAGCACTCGAAAATAGGACAGAATAAAATTTAGTGTCATATTATTTAGTTCATAGAATGGCAAAGTAAAAACATTTAACAAAAAGAGGTGCCTAATTAGTAAATGCATAGATTACAGCAAACATTTAACCAATCAAGCTTTGCATCTCATCAGTTTAGTGCAGTCAGAGAGAAAAGAAATCATTATGTGGCGGCTGCCCGTTAATACCCTGCATTAAAAAAGGCTTTAAAAAAAACGGTTTAAAATATGAAAATTTTGTTTTTTTGGTGAGGCTGGCTGACTGGGTTTCTTATACTTCATGGGGACTCAGCTTGTGATCCCAGCAACTTAACTCCTAGCAATCTCCACTTTCTGAAGAAAGCGAGGCTTGGGTTCCTGTAGATGGATCCTAAATGTATCTTACACAAGATAAATGTGATTGAAGAACTCCGGAGGTGAAAGCACTCATTCCTCCTGAGATGTCGGATGATGGTGTTTAAATGAACTAGTATTTACCTTAAATTTAAAAAAGAAAAAGTGGACTGGACAAATTGCACTACTTCCTATTGTTTCCGGTTTTTAAAAATGTGCTGCATTGGTGTGCATTGAAAAGAGGGGGGAAAAAAAATAAAGTAGCATAGATTTAATTTGTGTGCAGCTTATGGAGGCAAACACACATTGCAAAATGCTGCAGCACATGGAAAACACAAACAGGATTTAAAAAAAGGTAAACAATTGCATTGCAACGCATTTTAAAAATGCACTATAGCACAACTGAAAAATGCATGCCAATACATGTCCATTAAGTGCATGCAAGCTCTTTGGTACGAACAGGGGCGGACTGACCATTTGGAAACACGGGCACTGCCCGAGGGCCCGGGGTCAGTAGGGGGCCCCATGAAATGCCCCTGGTACCTTTTTCATAGGCTTTTTTGAGTGTGGGCAAGGACACAGGGGCCCCATGATCCCCTATTGCCCAGGGGCCCCATAAGTTGTCAGTCCACCCCTGGGTACGAATGAACTCTTAGGGCCGATTCACACCACAAACATGCACTCAGGATGAGTTTTTACTTAAAGTTCACATCACAAAAACTATCTCTGGATGTGTTTCTGCATGTGCGTTTTTGATGCATTTTAAATGTGATCCAGTGCATATTTTCCCCTCTTACTTTTTTCTCCCAAGTTTTCCGGTTTTGCCGGGGTTTTTTTGCTGTAATGTGTGCCTGATGCATCCCAGTGTGTTCTGCCACAGTCCAGTGCAGAAAAAAATGCAGCAAGTTCCATTTTTCTTTTCCCTGGACTGGATTACCAGTGGCGTGAACCAGCCCTAAATGTGTTTAACCCCTTCATGCCTAAGGGGAAAACAAATCTTAATGGCTAAGCACAATTTTGCAACTTTGACATGTGTTGGTAAAACCGTACAGATCATCACAACTACTTTGTACATCCAGGTGAATTATACCTTGTTTTTTTCAGGACAAATTGGGATTTCATTAGGTGGTAAATGGTAATGGATATCTCCTGATTTTTTTTTATTATCAAAGGAAGAAAAATTAGTTTTTTAAATTTTGCTGTGTGTTTCTTGTTACTACCATAACCTACCATCAAAGAGCAACCTAAAATAAAAATTTCCAGCTCTTGACGATCGCAGTGATACCATATATGTGTATGTTATTTGTTGTTTGTACCCGTAGTACAGCCCAGAAACGATAGTGCACATTTTGTTTTGTTGGTTTTTTTTTTACCTAAAACACACTGACACCAATTTTTTTTTTTTAACTCTTGACCTTTGACCCTGACCTTGACCCAAACACTTACCCTGGCACTGAACTAGATCAAACCTTGATATAGGTATTTTTTTAATATTTATCTTTTTTTTTTTACAAACATTTTCCCCCCCTCTATGCCAGAAGTTAGAGAGATACAATGCATCTCTCTCCTCCATTCATAGAGGGGGAAAAAAAAAAAGAAAAAAAATACAAGGGGGCCAGGCTGAACATTGACTGATCACTGTGATAGCCAATCAGAGGCCATCACAGCAATTATGTGACCCGGAATCGGAAGTCCCAGGTCCTGACCGTTAGAACAGGACCCGGGGCTCACAGTGACACTGCGGTCTTTGTGCTGGGAGCGTGCTGTGCAGCGTGCTCCCAGCAGAAAGACAGGTACACAAATATGCGGCCCCATGGAAAAAAGCCCAGTTCTTTGAGGCTGCATATTTGTATTATGTCGGCGTCAAGGGGCTAAGCATCTAAAATGCAGCCCTCGAAATTCTAACATGAATGACAGAAAACTCAGAAAATGCTCACAGATAACATGCTTTCTGCATGTCTAGAATTGTTCAGTAGCTGGTAATTGCAGCTAGTAAAGAAACTTTTTTTAAATTGAATAATTAAAATTTGATTTTAGTGTAAACAAAAACGCAATAGAAAACATTTTCTAGTTAGAATGCATACATAAAAGGCAATCCTGATTTGAAAAACATGCACTGGATAAATGCAGGATTATACATGTACGAACAATGTCAGTAAATTTACAACTGAGAAAAAAAAATAAAAAAACACCACACACAGACAAGCATAAATATCAATGTGAACAATTGGCAGTGTATCGTAATGATGAAGAAAACAGGCAAAACAAAATTTATGATCATCATATATCTGACATACACATTTGCAGAATTCAGGTAGTGCACAGCATGGCTAATGTAGGAAAGAATACTGCAGTTCATAGCCAAACTCAAAAGTGAATAGAAAGAAAAAAAAAATTAAAAAAAATAAAAATCAAGGCTGGTAGTCATTATAGATTATTAAACACATTAAATACAACTACTTTATAGTTTAAGTACCCAAATTTGGCATAATTGCCTCCTGTACGCTACTCCATAGCAGCACCCTGACTGAAAAAGGCAGGACTAGAAGTAGGTGCCAATCAGTTTCTGCTGCATGCACATGTGCTGACAGGGAACAAAAGCAGAATGAGCAAAGAAAAGACCTCATCAGCATGCTGCTTCTCTTTCCTTGTTCAAACAGTAGTCTAGGAGAATGTTATGGTGCTCTTTACCAACCTGACCTGCATGGTGCAGAAGTTGGATTTGCTGTCTGGCAGGTGTACCTTGGTCACAAAACTGACTGCACAGAACTACAAATCCTTGTTGGATAGACAGTTACTAAATATGCAGTATGTATTCCAACACTATATTTAGCTACTGGCCTTAAATTGAGCATTACACAGCTAGGAACTGTGCCATTTACCCAAAAAGGCCACAGCCACACTGAACATTCTCTAAAGAAGATATGGCCGTGTTGCCCTAACTTACCAAATCCTACACCTGTTTCTTCCAGAACAGTATGAAAAGTAGAAGGAATAGTCTAATCTGTAAGTGCAACACAGACACTGTAGTTTCAGAAAACTGAATATGAAAGACCTTTGTATTTACAAAACGGATTTGATCATACTTTATTTTAAACTGCAACTTTTGTCTACCAAAGGCTTTAGACAACAGAACAAGTATGTGCAGAAAGAAATGGCACTTTAAAAACTGTAGGCACAGCACAACTACAGAAAATACAGATAGTAAGTGGCTGTACAAAATGATAACAGTAAATATAATAGATAACTTGTACTAGGTACCTACTGAACATAAAGAATGATTATGGGTATTTTGAAAGCAAACCTATATGGACTACTATGTTAAAAGTAACCATGAAGCTCTGTATCAAACATCTTAAAAGGCGTCTGCTCCAACCTGTACATTACCAAAAACGCCTTGAAATGTCAATTCTGCCCTGTGAATAAACAAAATCTCTGGGTATAGGACAACCATGGTTAATTTTTTAGAAGATACAACAGGGCTGTATAAGGGCACACAGCAGCTATTTGTTGGATGAATATATTTTCTTTGTTCTTACTTATTACAATTGCGGTGGGGGTTATCAAACTGTAACCTGGAGCTGCAGTCAATGTTTTGTTTATAACCTGACTGATCAGAGAACATGCAAATAAAGTATACTGCTATCTGTTTAAAACAGCAAAGACCTCTGTCAGGGTTTAACTAATGTCTGAGTCTTTGTTGTGGGAGAATCCCCTTTAACCTCCTGTTCCTGTGATCACTATCCTTTTGGGAGTAAAGCAGGGTATACACTTGTTGGATTTCAAATGAAAATTTGTATGAAAATTTTCAGTACATGTAAGTGTTGTTCAAATGTAGTTTGCTTTTATCATTCGATTTTGGAATTAATTAACTTAATGGAAAACAAAACACATGCACTGTTAAAAATTCATACAGCCGAGAAAAATTTTCCATCCTGCATCTTTGAATTTTATGCCACTGCGGTCAAACGCAAGTCGATTTGACCCCACTAATGATTGGAAATGAACGAACATTCTTACAATGAAAAATGTTGAATGAAATTCCACTAGTGTAGCTTAGGAAAGTGAAGATCTCTCTAACAAGGACAGACAGAAAAACAAAATACTGTATTTAATAGAGTGCAGTATTAGAAACTTGCATTTTAGATCAGATAGATTTGAACATATTAGTGCTCACTTACATTTTAGATCAGATAGATTAGAACATATTGGTGATCACTTCCATTTTAGATCAGATAGATTAGAACATATTGGTGCTCACTTACATTTTAGATCAGATAGATTAGAACATAATGGTGCTCATTTTTAATGAAGAATGGATATCACTATCCACTCTCCATCATAAAAACTAAAGCCTAGTATACACTATGAGAAAATGAACGGTCATCTGATTTTCCACGAAGGTATATCACGATGAAACCGGGAATATTAGCTTGTACGATAATTCACAAATGACAAAGGCAAATGTATCTACGTACTAATTTAGCATGATTATCACAGAAAAAAATATGCTACTGTTCACTGTTTGTAGTTTAATGATCCAGAATTTGAAAGTGTACAATTTTTAATTTTCTTTGCTATCTACTTCCAGGTCATTCTTTGTTTCCGATCATGCATGGTATTTTCTATTCAATTATTTCTGTACGATTACTGTACACACATTGAACAAAAATCGGATGTTATGCCACCGAACCAGAAAAATTCTCTAGCTTACACCTTTGTTGTTTTTTTTTCATCCAAGACAGCTGGAATCGGCTGTCGAAAGCACTATACTAACAAACAGATTATCAACTGATTATTCCTCTTGTAGAAATATTTGTCAGGTTTTCTTATTGTGTGTACGGGCGAGGTGTGTAGCTGGTGAAGTCCCATGGAATTCTTTCTGCTGAATGGAGCAGAAAAAGCTCTGATTGATGGAGTGACAGTTAATGACTTTCTTTTTTTGTTCACAGTACTCGCTGCTGGCTTTGGAGTCCCAAAGCAGGGGCTCTGAGCATCCCTGTACAGAACACTGATGTGCTTTATAAATGTGCGCAGTGCGTATAGTAATGGTGCAGCCACACCATCACTTTTTTAATGTGCCCCTTATTTTTGATGCAGTGTAGGTTCAAAAAGTGAACCTGTATCCAGGCCAAGTACATTTAATAATTTAACATTTTGAAGTACTTTCAACCTTCATCAAGCCATCATATGACCTGAGAATTTTCATACAAATGTTTGTTTGAAAATCTACTAGTGTATGGCCAGCTTAATGAATATGTAAATGCTCACCTTGAAAAACAACCCTTTCAGGTTAAAATAGAAATAGGCAAAACATTTGTGTATGGATATAAAAAAAAAACACAATAAAAATACTTTTTTTTCCCTTTTGTAGAAATGTTCAAAATCTCTGTTCTCAACTGCATAAAGAGGTGAGGGAGAAGATGCAGCAGAACACTGGTCTTCCCAGTGAATGGCTGTGTGTGTATATGTTACAAAAGGTGAACTTATACTTTAAGTAGCCAAGCAATTTTAAAAGGATGACAGTTCAAAAGAAAGCCAACAGACAGCTTTTTCTTTTCTCACAGGTTCCCTGTAAGAGATGAGCTGAAAGGATTCAGATTTAGGGGATAGTAAATAGTTTCTTAGATTTAAACAGCATTACGGAAACATCACCAGCAGTAACAGTTACGGATGCCTAAAAATATATGGGAGTAAATTTTTGGTGCTGAAACACATACTTAAAACAGCACCCATTTCCAAAAGACAAAACTAATGCATAATCTGTCATATCTTTGGGAAACAATACAATATAATACTGCTCAGGAAATTCAGCCCTAACTATTGGCATTACATGTGAACACTGCTATAGAGGAGAATCAGCCAAGCTAAACTCTGATCTCCACTTCAGCAAGGACCACAGGACCTTAGTTCTTGGTCATATGATCAACCATACCATGGGATCTCAGAGAATCAGTTTAAATTAGAATTCTAGCCTAGCATAAACTAGTCTAAACAAAAAACCCCGACTGGCTGCTTGCACAGAAGTCGATCGGTAGATTGACATCTGTACAACCAGCCTGCCCATAAAGTACATGGATCAAAATGTGGCTAGACCTCCCTGAACCTGGCTGGCTTTAGTGTTAGGATGGAATTCTACTTTAAGTAACTTGTGGCTACTTCTTCTCTTTAATAGCTTAAAAGAATAGGGCCTGATGACAATACATATTCTAAATTTCATTGTAAGAATAATACATTGCTTTTCAGATTTGTACTTTTAAAGAAAATTATGTCTTTGGGAATAAAAATGGAGTTTGGAAGTGGTTATGTGGTGTTGCAACATTCTCTGTGGAATGCACACTTAAAAATTAACTCTGGCATTGAAAGTCTCATAACGTTTGGCTCCAAATATTAGAATATGTCTTTTCTACTGACACAGGGTTTTTTTGTTTTTTTTTAAAACAAATCTTATATAAATTCTGACTTGATTATTTTGAAAGAGAAAGCATCCAATGTTTGGTTATGAAGTTTACTGAGGCCATAGCACAAAGAACATGGCAATAAACAATGTTTTAAAAGAGAATTGCAGGGAATTATTTGAAGGCTGGCCATAGGTAGTACAAATTTCGGCTGGTGACTGCTGAATCATCTGAAATTTGAGCCTTGGGTGGCCCTGCAAGCACTACCCCCCTTGTCAAAAGTCAATTTAAAAATCAACTGAGGTGGGTGGAAATTTATAAGTTGAAACAATGACCGTATCCTATCAGATGCAGCCACTGTTTGGCATCACCCCTGTATTTAATTAGCCGTGGGAGCCACTGCTTCTGGATACAATAGCTGGCAGTGGAGATTCCTCCATCCACAGTTTATTGTGGATGGGGAAATCAAACATTTTTTTTCTCCTTCAGGCCATGTGCTGAATGAGAGAAAAATTGTGCCATATATGCCTAGCTTAAGCTGGCATCCTACCCCCAGATTGAGCCATCTAAACATCTTTTACTGAGAAGTTTCCCCCGTGTTTCCAGTAGACTTCTTACAAAGGTTTACAGGAAATCATCTGCTAAGGAGGGCCAGAGTGTAGTCTGCATTCTGCAGGAGAACTTGAGGAGTATGAATGCTAGACATTTAGGTTCCACAACTGCAAAAAAGTAATTTTAACATTCTACCCACCAAAAATAGTGCACACAGACTGCAGAGGGTGCATGTCATTAGCATACCCTCTTGCCACCCTGCCAGTCTGTTAACATCAAAGGCTCACAGAGCACCACTCCATTTATTCCAAATCGGTCCTAACTGGCATCACTTCTCATGACATAACCAGCACAACTGAAACGAATATCATGTCACTACATTTAAACATGACTGTTTAGTATCTCCACGCCTAAGCCCAAATGATCAACAGTGATCCACCATGATCACAATTATATGGCTTCTTCTGGCATTTTATTTTAGTATGCACCGAAGCAGCACAGGCTGTATGGAATTGTTTGCCCTCTTACCACACCCTAAATGAAACATTCATTTTATCTGCTATATTATATCTGAGACAGCTGCAGAAAATAGGAGAGGCAACACCTTGCTCTTCAACATAATGCTGAAATAGAAGTGAAGATTATAATAAAAAGTATATAACAAATTCCTTCAAATAACAGTCAAAAGTTGACATATAAATTAAACCCAAGTAATGTTTCAAGTAACAAAATAAAATATTGGCAATTATTTTCACATAACAAGCTGGGAGGGTTGTTATATCCGCCATACAGCATCGTGTGTGATCACTACACTTTGTTGAACGGCTTCACTTAAAGTGCAATCAGACGAGTTTCCAAAAACAAAATGTGATCTTCACAAGCAGCATCAAAATAGGATTCATTTCTGATGCTATTTGAATAGCGTTTATACAGCTCAGACAATCAGAGCCATGCAGTAGGTAGTACAACATACCGGCATAATTAAAAAAACACAAAAATGTTACAGTACAACCCTTTCCCCATGAAAAATGCAAAGACAAAAATCTACATTGGACTTGGCCTCCTGGTAACTTGCAGGTTTCCTGGCACTTCACACTCATCCATGACTAGACGCGTTCCTCTTAAGACAAGTTCATGATCCCCGCAGGTTAACTCTCGATCTATTCCATCCTCTGTGCTGTTCCCAACACCTCGTCTTGATGCTACAGATTCTGTACTCACTGTTGTGTCACCGTACGTTAAGCTTATGTCACCGTCATTTAATATGAGGTCAGAGTCGTCATCTTTTAACTGTTCTTGGTTCTACAAGAGATATGAATTAAATTAATTAATTATGTTAATTAAAATCCAACTCTAGCTTGAGCTGTAAATAAGAATGTTCAGTCCTTGGCAGCGCACTTAACATTGAAAAGCGCCTCTTGCTGCTACACTGACCCGATTTCCAGTGCACAATCACTGATCCACTGCCGCTCCTCTTCCAGGTTAAATCATTCAACCAACTTCTTGTGAGTCGAGGGTGTCAGGCAATACACATTGCCCTGGACTTGCAAGGGAATGTTGCAGAGAGTGAGTTCAAGCTACTCTCTGCAGCATTTAATTCTGTCATTACATTTTTCGAAGCTCTCTAGGTGAACTACAGTATACCTTGCTCTAGTTTTTGGATATGAGCATAGGTGTAGATATTCTATAATTCTGTCCTAAGGTGACAAAGTTGCTCCTCCACACAGTACGGTAAATGAGTGTTGTCACCCTAGGACAGAAAGTGTGCAACTGCCAGGATTGCCAGGTGAAAATATAGAGGAACAAACCTGAAATCCAATGCAACCAAAACATCTAAGGTCTGATGAGATGCAATTGTTTTTTTTTTTATGCATTCTTTAAATTTAAAAACAACATCAGGAAATTATACAATGTATGTCAAAGAAGAGGTCCATGGCGTATAACTTCAGATCAATTCCTAGCAAGGATATAGATTTAGAATTGAAGCAGCGTTGAGGATCTTTCCCTTCTTTAGCTATAACAGAGATATGGGCTGCTAAAGCAGTAAGGTGAAGAAAGTTTTGTCAGATTGAAAAAGGCCACAAAAATGGGATGCCAGCTGTGATTGATAATGTTTGAAGTAGTGCAAGTGGTTCTAAAGACAAAAGATTACTTTTACCTTAATGCATTCTCAACATGAAGGTAAAAACCTTCCAATACCAGTTCTCCTGTATAGGAAGTGGTCAAGCTGTATTGTACAATAGTCTGAACAAACTGAGGTTTGCATAACCACTCTAGAGGCGATAGCAGGAATAAAAGCTTTTGCTTTTTGCCATCAGGATGGTGTTGTCCAGGGATGTATGGTTCCCATATTCATAAAAGCTACGCTGCATTTGGTCAAGATAGCCTTGGCACTGTCGAGGCAAATCATTTTTAGTTGGTGGGAGGTTAATTCAACAGATTTTTTTTTTTTTTTTTTTAATGTGGAGGGTTTCCAGTTTATTCATTTGGAGTAGAAGGTCAGATACGCATTGATACGTTTGTTCTTTTAAGGTGTGAGTCATGTTTGAGGAGTATCCTTCTCATAAATGCATAAATGACTTGTGTGCTTTCCGCACAGTATAAAGGTACAGTATTTGAGTTGGTGTTGGCACAGAAAGAGTGAAACTGTGCGTCAATGGCAACTGGCAAGATTGGACAGACCAATATTACCAGTGTCATAATTTGTAGCAAAGGTTGTACTGGTTGAGTCCAGATGAAGGTTCAAAGAAATTAAGAGTGCCAGCTACATAAAAAAAGTCAACTTTACACTCTCAATCACGAAAAAAGGAATTTTTATTAAGGAAATGCTGTAAACTAGAATAATAGTAAGAAATGAATACTGAGCTTTGCACCTTTACACCTCAGATCAGCTCAGTTCCTCCGAATTCTTGCACCTTCACACCTCAGATCACCCCAATCCCTGCACCTTCACACCTCAGATCAGCCCAATTCCTGCATCTTCCCACCTCAAATTAGCCCCAACTTCTGCACCTTCCCAACTCAGATTAGCCCCAATTCCCGCACCTTCCCACCTCAGATCAGACCCAATTCCTTCACCTTCACACCACAGATCACCCCACTTCCTGCACCTTCACACCTCAGATCAGCCCCAATTCCTGTATCACTACTTATCAGATCACCCCAATTCCTGCACCTTCACACCTCTGATCTGTCCCAATTCCTGCATTCAAAATTAGTAGTTTCCAATAGCTAGTTTATTACCAGTCCAAAATGACAGCAGGCAGCTTGGGGCGTCTCAACTCCACAACCGGACCTAGTCTGTCTAATATGGAGGTGCAGTATAATTGTTGGGGGGCAGAGGATTAGTTTGTCAGCAGGGCAACGGATAGTGTCAGCAGTTTGTAAGGCAGTGTACACAGGCCAGCAGGGCAGAGGATGGAAGGTCAGAAGGGCATAGAACAGGGGTCTGCAGGGCAGAGGAAAGGCATCTGTAGGGAATAGGACAGTGTCTAAAGTGCACAGGACAGAGTCTGCAGGGTAGAGGACAAAGGTCAGCAGAATATGGGACAGGGTCCGCAGGGCACAGGACAGGGGGTCAGTAAGACATAGGATGGGGCATCAGAGCATAGGATGGGGTAAACAAGGCAGAGGATGGGGACACTGCTGGAAGGGCACTCAACAGAGCTGCTCCTTCCCACATTGCACACAGCTGAGATCAGATTCTTTTACAAAAATATCCCCGAGCTGCACAGTGTGTAACTGGCTGTTGTAGCTATGCTGCTTTTCCAATCTAAGAACTGCAACAGTCCGCTACAGTCATACTGTGCAGATTAAGGATGTGTTTGTAAAATAATGTGATCTTAGCAGTGTGGGGAGGAACAGCTACACTACATGTCCACTGAAGAGGCTGCGTGCACTCCAAGGATGGGAGGAGGTGCCTACCAACCCGTGCAGACACAGCTTCCATGGGATCCGTCCGTGCTCACCTCAGCACTCAGTGTCGGCTAAATACAGGCAAGAAGAATGAACTTTGCTGATGTGGGTGTCCCAGGCTTCCCTTGCATGCCATCATAAATGCAGCTGCCTGCCAGGTCTGGCACGCATACTGGGGGTTGCCAACCCCTGATCTAGTATGAATCTGAAACCACCCCAAATCCTGGTTGAATAAGTTAATAAGTAACTTTTCCAAAAAGTTGGCCTTGGTCTCAAGCACCGATTCTAATAATTGTATGTGATTCTGGTTGGGCAGGTAGACACTTGCTAAGGTCACTTTTTGAGTACAGATATGGCCTTTAATGGAAGAGGCAGCAAGCCTCATTATCTTTACAATTGTCAGTGAGTACCCAAGAGATTGTATGGATGAAGAAAATGCTCACTCTTATTGATTAGGGAGCCAGAATGCAAAGTAGTAGTGAAGTATCAAACTTTCATCAAAGGGATTTGGTGGGCAGGAAAGTGCGTTTCCTGGAGAAAGGCCACCTGAGCCACTTGTTTATGTAGGTTAGTAAGAATAATCTGACATTTCCCCAGGGTAGGTTTTACAGCTGGGAGTCTGCAGTGGTGTCAGCAGGTTGGCACAGTAGAGGCATGTGGTGACCAATAATAATACTGCTAAACAGGCATCTAAAAACATTACATTTAGAACATAATGCTAGCAGAACCCACAGAGCTTCAATCCCCCTATTCAATCTAAGTTTGCTGTACTTCAGTAGGGACAAGGCTCATGTCTATAAAATGCACAACCCTTGCACAAATCTTTACCACAGATTTAACAATCAGGTTTCCAAGTGACAGAATGGAAGACAACAGGGGCCCAAATGTGTGTATTATTTTACTTTTTTTGGGGGGGGAGGTTGGATACACCGTAGAAACAGAATGCCAGACAAATAGCTTTCTGGCTGTGTACAGTCAAAATTGGGAAAATAAAGCTGAAAACAGAATTAATAATCCATCGACAGGTAAAACTGTTCAAGCTTACTGTGCGTTGACTGTTTGACTATTATTTAAAGTGATTGTAAAGGCTCAAGGTTTTTTAACCTTCATGCATTCTATGCATGGAAGTAAAAAACATTCTGTGTGCAACAGCCCCTCCAATACTTACCTGAGCCCCACTGCAATCCAGCGATGAGTCTCGATTCTCTGGGAACCTCCCTCCTGATTGGCTGAGACAGCGGAGGGAGCCATTGGCTCCCACTGCTGTCAATCACAGCAAGTGAGCCAATGAGGGTAGCGAGTGGCTGGGATGAAGCTTGCTTGGGTACCCCCATAGCAAGTTGTTTTCTATGGGTGCACTTGGCAGGAAGGAGGGGCAAGGAGCGCTGGCGGAGAACCTAAGAAGAGGAGGATCAAGGCAATAAAATCACTTGTAATTGAAGCACTATTTGTTAATGATAGACGAATGATGAACACTAGTTTCTTGTATAAGGGAGGTACAGTGAAAACAACAAATAAATGCCTTACCTCATAGGCCTGTGGACTTGTTAGACATCTTGCAATTGGACCACAGCAACTTGGAAGTGTTGTAGTGAGGGGTGGTCCACTGTGTGTTAACAGAGGTTTTAGATAGCTATACATGATAAGGAAAAACACTTACACTGCATCACTGAGGTGAAAAAGTACTCAAACTAATATTTGACAATTCCTAGAGTTGTTGTGGCAACGTAGACACTACAAACAAGCTTAAATGTTTATTACTTACTGCTATTTTATATAAAATGTGTGCAGTTACTGATTCACTCTTTACATTTTGTATTATCCTTTTCAATGTCCAAACCCCATCTTGTCAATCAAGCTCTCATTTCCTGCAAAAATTAGCCTAAGATTAATGTATACAGCAGCAGAAATATTGAGCCCCTATGTGCACAGTAATGACAGAGGTCATTTGGAGAAACCACAATCGCAGTGGGGTGGTGGGGGCGGGCGGCTAGGAAGCAGTAGTGCAGAAGCTTGTTGTCAGACTCTTTGGTCAGTGATTTCCCTACATTACAGCGGTGTTCGGCAGTGCATGTAGCAAGAGAATTATCTGTATACCTTGGCATGGGCGAGAGAGATTCATGTTGTTTCAATGAAAAAATAAATAGAAGCACAGCAGCTAATTGAAAGATGTACAAAAACTGGCATGTCTTTCACTGCATAGCAAAGTTATGTGCAAATTTTAAAGAAATTTTATATCTATGCACAAGCAGTATTATGTATTTTTGGTGCTAAATTATTGCATGCGTTAATGCACACTATTATGAATTTTAAAGGTGTTAACATTAAGGAAACTGATATGAGAAATATTTGTGATTCTTTGGTGAATGTCACTTTACAATGTTCTCGTTTGTTCCTGAGAAAAGATATGGATGATTCAGATAATGAAACACTCAAGTGCTTAGCACAAAGGTCACTGAAGCAAAGCAAAAGTTTAAGGATACTTGTGATCAAAGTTGTACCACAGTCTGAATAGCCAGGCACTCTCTGCTTTTGTACTCCTTCGTTCACCCTCTGGAACTCCCTATAACAAGAATAAAGGCATCCATTACAACAAAATGTTACATCGTCATCATCTTTAGCCCTTAAAAGCAATATACAGTACTAAAGAATGCCATGGCATAAAAGAAAAAACAAACTTTGTAATCTGCTGCATCATCTTCTGCATCTAGTGGCCATGTGCAGTATCTTCGATTTTAAAATCAGTGAAAAACATACATCCAGCACAGGAAATAACTCAATAACATGTATTTTTTGCCCCGTTCACACAGAACAAATGTACCCCAAGAACCATGTCTTCATGGTGATGCACAGTGATACATTCTGTACATAAACAGGACATTAAAAACTGGTGCGAACCAAGGGAAAGCTAGATAGTGTAAATTACAGGGTGATTCTAGAGTGAATTCTAAAGACCCAAGACTTGGCCAGAGGCTCACCTTTCAGCAGGACAAGGACTCTAAATGTAAATGTGAACAAAAAATGTATGCGCTGCCACTAAGAAATAAAGGTGTGGAAAAATATGTATATGTGCTAGGGACTACTGCTGACACCTACCTGTGTAACACATCATAATAACCAACGTGAACAAAGTCAAAATTGGTGTAGGGCATTCCTGATACAAAATTAAATAGGTAATTGATAGCACAAACTATTGCTGTAATTCATAAATACATAAATATAATACATATATACTGTGCCATGTAAATACAATTTAATCATAACAATGCCAGTAAATTGCAATTGATGATCTGCATTATTATATAAGTGGGAAAAAAACAACATCAATAAGTGTAAAGAGTTTATGGTCACAGGTGATTCCCACTTAATAAACATCCATAGGTGCATGAAAAGTTGTGCTATCACCCAATATAAAAACTGAAAACTGCAATCAGTCCACATCAGTCCGTGCGAATGGTTAGCTTGATCCCAGAAAGGTATCACCAATTGTTTCACCAGGGAAAATGTGGTCCACCATAGTGTGAATTGGCTGCTCACCTCAAATATAAATTCATATTCACATACAGGTAAAATGTGCTTGAAATATGGCTCCTCAATCTGGATACCTGACTTTCCCCTCTTACTGCACAGGGAAGATAGTAAAGAGAAGGCGCCCATAGTGTAACAGTATAGGTAAGATTTATTGAATAAAAGTATCACACACATATATAAAATCATTAGTAGCTTATCTGCGTTTCAACACTGAGATTCAGTACCTTCAACCAGTCTCGGTCGTGACTGGCAGTGACATCACCCAGCTCTGTCCTCCAATGCATTGCACCACAAGAGCACGAGACTTTCAGGGATAGGAGTTGGGAATTGGGGATTGGAGTCTCATTCAGATGGCAAAGAGTATCCTTACCATCTGAATGAAAAGCACAGTAAAAGGGGAAAAATCAGTTAACCAGATTGAGAAGACATATTTCAAGTGCATTTGTATGTGAATATAGGTCTACATTTGAGGTGAGCGGCCAATTCACACTATGGTGGACCACATTTTACCCTGGTGACACAACTATGATTTACAGCACCAGGTTGTGGTATCAATTACCTGTTTAATTTTGTATCGTGATTGTGCTAAACCAGTTTTGACTTTGTTCACAATGACTCTAAATACACACCTAAAGCCTAATACCTAATAGTCCAATGAAAGCTCAGACCCCAGTCTAACTGAGAAGCTGTACCAAGACTTGAAAGCAATTGTTCGTCAATGATCCCATCCAAACTAAGTAATTTGAATAGAAATGAGAAAACCTTGTAGAATCTGGAGTTGCAAAACTGGTACAACAAAAGAACTACAACAAAAACCAGAAGTGCTGCCAAATAGCATCCAAAAAGTAGTCCTGTCAAGTAATGACTCAGGAAACACATGCAACCAACTCATCTATATAGCAAAAACTGCATAGTAAAATTAAAAAAGAAATCCAATTTTAATTGTATGCTGTCACTATAAAATGTAGGATAAATACTTCATCTGCTTACATCTACACTATCTCTGAAAATGTAAGCAAACTATGACCTCTGTTTTTATTAGACTATTGGAAATAAAAGTAGGTTAAGTATTTTGCTGTCTAATAGAAAATAGAACAGAGGAGATTGAGGAATACAGAATACAGATATTTATGGATTTGATAGCAGATAAAAACTTCCTTTCCCTGGCAGACATATCACACTCTTGTTCCTTGTGAAGTTAATAGACAACTATGAAAAACATTCCCTGGAATTCAGAGATAAAATAGATGTAAACTATTCTAATCCATATCAGATGACAAGACCCGGCTGGTGTTCACTGCCATTTGATTCCACAGCAACATGGAGGCACATGCTATGCTCAGACAGACTACCACCCACACAAATATATCCAGACACGCAGTTTACATCAAATGGTCAAATTGTTGCAGAATTACATCATAAGTTAAGTTAATCCTTTTTTAACAGTGAATATTTTCGATTGTAGTTCATTTTCCAAAGCCACAAAAGTTTTACTGTATATGCCTCTGCTGCTTAAATAGGTGCTTCTTTTTTTTTTAAGCCTAGCGAGAATATGATACGTTAAACAAGACGCATTAATAATAACCGAAGCTAATCCTCTCTGCATGGATCTCAAGGAAAATGCTAGAGAAAAAACACTGATTATTGGTTGAAAAGTCCGCCATCTGCTCCATCCACCATCTACTTTTAAAAATGTATG
Source organism: Staurois parvus (assembly GCF_062004578.1). NCBI lineage: Eukaryota > Metazoa > Chordata > Amphibia > Anura > Ranidae > Staurois > Staurois parvus. Next base: position 697,093 of record NW_028317919.1, on the reverse strand, counting down.
TTCTAGATCAGGGGGTCTTCAAACTTTCTAAATAAAGGGCCAGTTTACTGCCCCCCCAGAATTTAGCAGGGCCGGACTGTAACAATTGAGAAAAAAGTGCCCCAGCATCAGTTGGAGTAAACAATATATTAGCCTTGGTGGTCAGTGGGCATAAAAACATTATAGTGCCTGTTGTCAGTGGGAGGAGGAATACTGCCCCATCATTGGCATAAGTTGGAAGAATAGTGCCCCATCGCTGGTATCACCAAGAGGTATAGTGCTCATTTATATCAGTGGGAGGAAATATACCTCATTGTTGGAGTCAGTGGAAGGAATAATACCCCATCACTAGTGTCAGTGGAAGGAATACTGCCCTATCATTGGCATTAGTTGGAAGAATAGTGCCCCATCGTTGGTGTCACTAAGAGGTATAGCACTCAATCGTTTATATCAGTGGGGGGAATTATGCCCCATTGCTGGTGTCAGTGGAAGGAATAGCGCCCCATCACTAGTGTCAGTGGAAGGAAAAAGGCCCCATCATTGGTATCAGTGGGAGGAATAGATCCCCACTGTAGGTGTCAGCAGGAGGAAACAAGCCTCATTGTTGGTATCAGAGGGAGCAGCAGAGGTTTGTATCAATGGAAGGAATAGTACCTCATATCAGTGGGAAGAACAGTGCCCCAAGGGGCATATACAGGCAAGCAAAGGGCTGCATCTGGACTACAGTTTGGAGACCCCTGAACCAAGATCTCTTGTTTCACATTAGATAACTATCTGTTGCTCAAATGACTTAAATCAGGGCTTAGTTGCACTTCTCATAAGATAGTCATTTAGGCTTCCATTTCACACCACTGAAAATTCTAGCTGCCTACTGCTTCATAAACAGCATATTTATAAGGAATTGCAACACTTATGACCACACCTCTTGATAGCTTCCTACTAATTACAAACTGGAATGCTCTTTAGGCTAGGTTCACACTTGTGCGTCTACATTTTCATGCATTGTTAAGTTTTTTCATGCATTTTTATACATTTTCCAGGGGCCCCTAATGAAGTCTATGTGACCACAAATGTGCATTGTCACACAAAAAAAGCATTTCTACTTATGCCTTTTAGCTTTAACCTGTAAGGGAGGATTCCAATTAGTTGTTTTGGAAAACTTTTTTCCAGGTACACTGATAAATGGGGTCCTAGGGTCTTTTGATCTAGAAACGTTGCCAAATCATGCATTAATTAAACCCTTCACATACAGACAATAGGGCCCATTTACCTAAATAGATACTGAACATGTTCTGATTGTAAAGTGCTACAGAATATGATGGTCTTGCACAAAGTATATTTAAAAAAAAAAAAAAACAGAAAAAAAAAAACGTGAATATATTACTACTGTCAATTAAAAGGGGATATGAATGGCACTGGTACAAGTAAAAGGAAATAACATTTTAAAAACATTTTTAAAAAATCCTGAGTACGAGACATTAATACTTACCAGTTGGTCAATGTCTGAATCAACCCCAACTCTACAAAAGAAAATGAAAACAAAAAAGGTCATGTAAATGCTTTGAAGACTGTATATGCTAAATGTTATAAAGCTGAACAATATAAGAAAAATACAGCCCTGGAATATGTCTATCAAAGCAACCAGTTTCCAGATTTGTCCGCGCCCGTGGACATCTGATGTCATGCGTTGGATGGGGCTAGGCAAACACTGATACACACATGAATGTGGTCTGCATACACTGGATTTGTGATAAGGGAGTTTTTGGAGTAGTGCAACATTTACAGCAGATGGTTTCTCCTGAATACTGAGGTAAAGCGGAGTTCTACCTAAAAAAAAAATAAAAAAGTCAGCAGCTACAAAAACTGTAGCTGCTGACATTTAAAATACAGCCAATTACCTGTCCCTTGGTCCAGCAGTGTCTTCACCACCACTGATTTCACTGGCCATCTTCTCTCCCTGGCGCTGGCATCTTCAGTGTGGGCACCCGGCTGTGGCAGCTTAAGGCTTCACAGCTGGGTGCCCACTGTGCATGCGTGAGAAGAGCTGAGCTTTGTAAATGGCCCCATAGTCTTCTGGGACCTGTCCCCAAAGGTGGCAATCCTTAATGGGGAGCGGGGGACAAAGGCTTAAAGCGTAACTTCCCCTTTTGTGTGGAGCTCCGCTTTCAACACTTTGTGAGTATGATGTCTTTAGGCCTCATGTACACGGGGCACCTGTAAAATCCTCCTGGAATGCTAGCACTTCTGGCAGGAAAATGCTGCTTAAAAAATATGCTCAAAAAACACTCAACACCTGTAAAAGTGGCTTTTTTTAAGCTCTGTGTGCAGGAGGCTTTATCATGATATTAAAAAGCCATAGTTTGTTTTTTGTTTTTTTTTAATAAAATAAGAAGAAATACTTGCCAGCTCAGTGCAACAATATTGCACAAAGTGGTCCCTTACCTCCTCTTTGGCAGGTCACCAGTGGCACGATCTGCTCCTTCCTCCTTAGGGTGCCTCCTCAGCAAGCCAGGTGCTAAGAAGGCACCCATGCATGAGCAATCCCAAGCTGGGCTGTGTGTGTATGGCTCTCCCTGTGCTCACTAAGAAACGATTTCATGAAAAATGGATTACAGGGCCATTTAGTACTGGATGTGTATGGATTCCTTTTGGAGACTAAGGATATTGCTTAGTGTCAATTTAAGAAGTCTCAGAAAACCCTTGCAACCTTGCAAACAAACGTTGAACTTAATTCACATACAGTACACTGGTTTAAAGGACTTTTGATGTTAATGCCTGACTAATGTAATAAAAGATATAATTAAGGCTGAACTCCCAGCAAATATAAAAGACACGAATGGATACAGCTCTGAAAGTAGTATTAGCTAATTAAATTTTTTTTTTTTTGTAAATACAAGCAGGGTAAGCATCTGAATTTAACTTGGTATCAGCTTCTTGCAGTCCCTGTACAGCAGGGACTGCTAGGAGAGAGAGAGAAACAGCAAAAAGAGCCAAATTAGGCCCCTTTCACCTGGGGCGGACTCCATCAAGCGGGTCCGCCTGCTTAGCAGAGAATCTGTTCACTGATCCCCGCTGAGCAGGCAGATGACAGGTCCGTGTCTGCTCCTCTTGTGCACAGCGGGCACAGCCTACTGTTCTCTATGGTGCAGTTGGATGTAAACAGACCGCCTGTCCCTTTACATCCAACTGTTCTCTGACAGATGATGAACGTATCCCCATCCATTTTTGGTGGACCGCATTAGATGCAGGGAGGTGTAAACGGACCCATGTCCGTTTACATCCACCTCCCCATAGAGAACAATGGGTGGTACAATCGGGTCTGCCTTAAAAACGAACAAGCAGATCCGATCAGGCCACTCACGTGAAAAGGGGCCTTAGGTGTGCTGCAGCATAAGGAGCATGCTGGCAGTAGAAGATCAAGAGATGAGCTCATCAGTATGCCGCTTCGCTTTTTACTGCCCAGTCATTGGGTGGGAGTTGGGAGGAGACCTGGAAGTAAAACTGCAGCAGGGAAAGATCAGGTCTTCTTTCCCGCCAGACAGGGCTGTGCTGTGTGGCAGAACTGTGTAAATTTCAAGACTGAAGAACTGAAAAATAAATAATTTAGCAGGTAAAACAGCTCCTTCTGTGTATTTAGAGGTTTGTCTTCAGTTCAGCTTTAAAGAAGTTTTTTAATATATTGCATCATTTTGTGTATTTATACATGCAAAACATCTGCAATGTTCCACAGCAAGCAAACAATTTGCTTAGCCACAGAAGATTTATATTTTGTGTATTATGCCATATGGGACAATACTGCTCCTCTTGTGCAAAGCAGACACGGACACAGCCCACTGTTCTCTACGGGGTGGTCGGATGTAAACTGACCGCCTATTCGATTACATTCAACTGTTCTCCGATCCGGTCGACGGATGGTGAACGTATCCCCATCCATTTTTTGGCGGACCACATCGGATGCAGGGGGGTGTAAATGGACGCATGTCCGTTTACATCCACCTCCCCATAGAGAACAATGGGTGGTCTAATCAGGTCCGCCTTAAAAACGAACAAGCAGATCCGATCAGTCCGCTTGTGTGAAAGGGGCCTTAGGTGTGCTGTAGCACAAGGAGCATGCTGGCAGTAGGAGATTAGGAGAGGAGCTCATCAATATGCCACTTCTCTTTTTACTGCCCAGTCATTGGGTGGGAGTTGGGAGGAGACCTGTAAGTAAAACTGCAGCAGGGAAAGATCAGGTCTTCTTCCCTGCCAGACAGGGCTGAGCTGTGTTGCAGAACTGTGTAAATCTCAAGAACGAAAAACTGAAAAATAAATAATTTAGCAGGTAAAACAGCTCCATCTGTGTATTTAGAGGTTTGTTTTCAGTTCAGCTTTAAAGAGGTTTTTTAATATATTGCATCATATTGTGTATTTATACATACAAAACATCTGCAATGTTCCACAGCAAGCAAACAATTTGCTTAGAGACTTAGATTTTGTGTATTACGCCATATGGGACAAAAATACAGATTGTGCAACTTTCATATACTCATGCCCCATTGTGTTTTATAATCATGACATTCAGATTTCCATAAAAACTCTGCTGCACAAGAATCTGTCTGTGCAGCTCTACACCACTTTGTCAAACACATTTTTCAAATAAAGTTACAGGAACTAGCAGTTTCCAATTACTCAGAAGTGTGGGCAACACTAGTGTTACATGAAAACACAACGTGCTAATAGAAACAAAGTGACATCTGGTGGACAAAAATGAGAATACATTTGTTGATAGCATTAAATGCTAAAATGTTTTCAAAATAATCAGATCATGGACATTTAAAAAACAGGAATAAGACATCTGAACAGTACAACCTACTACTGTGCTAGAAGAAACAGACAGTGCTACTTTCACAGCTGTGTTTAATTTACTATTCAAATTATATTTCCAAAATTATTTTAACCATATAGCAAATTAACTGCAACAAGGTACCTTCAATGGTTTCAGCATCAGAATGTCCTTACCGAATATGTAAGCAGGAGAGCATAGCAGTGGTACCACCTCCAAATACCCAGACTGTAAAAAACACTATGAGAAGTGTGGTAGAAAACATCATCTGTCGGGCAAATGTTGCAGTGTCTCGAATAGACAAAGCAAATGCCATTGCTCCACGTAAACCTGAAATCACACAAGTGGCACTGATTTTTTTAAAAATCAAAAACAATTAGGCACATACATATCACAAAAATAGTAATTTTTTTTTGAATTGTAGAAAAAAAATTAATTTAAAAAGAGAATTCCCAGCACTTTCGGGTATGGGTGAACACGTGACACAAGCATCCTCTCCTCTACCTGATAAAAATCTATGCTGAAAGCAAAAGACCATTGACCAGTGACTCCTCATTGGCTTAGCTCTGTTACATGGGGCCAGGAAAGAAGTCTATGACTCGGTCTAAACTCTGCAAGTTGGTTTGGAGCTTACAGAAGGCTTTATTTCTCTGAATGCAGAGGCTTAATGGAGTGGCATGGAAGCAAGATAAGGCAGGTAGATGCTGCTTGGGATAGGGGGTGGGAGTTGGTGAACCTTTTCCTTTGTCCTGCTTGGGGAAAGAAAAGATACTCCTTGGAATAAAACGTCCATTTTTTTTTTTTGACTGATCATAGTAGGTAAGGGTTAGAAACTCTCAATACAGTTTTCCTGTAACTATTAACATGTGCATTGAAAGGACTGCCTTCCTTTTCTATAGGGAAAAAAAGGGAATGGTCTTTTGCTTTCAGCATAGATTTCAGGCAGAGGACACTCTCCAAGTGTGATCCTTTAGCATTCATGTTAACTCCTACACAATCAGGGGCAGACTGACCATTTGGAAACTCGGGCACTGCCCGAGGGCCCGGGGTCAGTAGGGGCCCCATGAGATGCCCCTGGTACCTTTTTCATAGGCTTTTTTGCGTTTGGGCAAGGACACAGGGGCCCCATGATCCCCTATTGCCCGGGGGCCCCATGAGTTGTCAGTCCGCCCCTGCACACAACCCTACAATTATAGGTGAAACCTGGAATCCTCAGATATCTTCTAGAAGATGACTCATGTACAGACATTCTCCATGCAACGTGAAGGAAAGCCTCCTAGCTTTCAGAGTAGCTTCTGTAATGTATGTATATATGAAACTAGTTACAGCTTTTAGATATCAACAAGCACATTTAAAATACACAGCCTTGCTATCAGCAGGCACACCAAATTAAAGAAGATCCAAAATACCTGCAAACATCATCATGTGCTGGAAGTTTGAGCCAATCTTATTCCTTCTCCCCAGATTAAGCAAGAATGAGAGAGGATAAATATTAGCAGCTCTGCCAAGGAAGACTGCAAGCTATGAGGAAGTGTTAAGGAAACCAATTGCATACACAAAATTTGTTATATATTATCGTAGAAATATCCTAAAAACTTCACAACTTACAACTGCAAATCCAAATAGAATTTAGCTGCAAGGGCTCATGGACACATATGAATACATACATCTTTAACAGATCCATCTTAATGCCCAATGCACAGATGGAGTTAGAGCATCCATAACTTCAGCTACAACAGGCATTCAGTGTGTGTCACTGCAGCAGCTCATTTCTTGAGCACAGGAACAATGCTATGCACAGACCACAGAGATGTGTTGTAGTGCTGATTCATAATTTATATGCATTATAACATACAGAAAGAAGCCAAACTATTTACCCTGACAACATTTAAAACTATTGCTTGCTTTACCTTGTAACTATTGGTGCCCATGTTCTGGCTGCAGTTTGTAGTGACATCACTAATTGATTCCCCTATGTTCATTCACCCTGAGCTTGTCCCTGTTTGTCAAAGAGACAAGATAACTTCCTGTTCCAGGTCACACAGCATTCAGTACAGGCTTTGCCATCCATCCTGTGTCACATCACAAACCTGGGAATGCTAATCTAATAAAAACATCTTCTAGCTCCATCAGTGAGCTCTCTGTAAATCTGTGAATGATCTGATTGCTTACATAGCATATAATTAGAATATTTTATTAGATATTTGTAATATTATGTCTAGGAAATGTTTTTAAATATTGAGTGCAACTAGATGGAAAGGGAAAAAACATGTTATTTTTTAAAAAGTAACCTTTAACTATTAACTTAGAAAAATATTTGAGTTTAAACTAAACAAAATCCAGTTACTCCTTGCAAATTTGTAAAGTTCTGTGGGTGTACATTTGAAATATTTTATTAACCAATTCCCAATCGTGCTATAGCCAAAAGACGGCTACAGCGCGGTCGGCTAGTTCTGGGAGGACATCCATGGACACCCTCCCAGAACCACACCCCATGCGTGGGTCACATGACTGAGGAACGGGCCAATCACAGCTGCTTTTACCATGTGACCAGCTGTATCCAATCACAGCTGATCACAGGGTAAATGGGAAATGCCGGTTATCTGCAGTCCTCTCCTCACGCTGGCAGCGCGTGAGGAGAGCCAGTAAGCGGCATTTCGCAGGGGACATCTACACTGATCATCAGGGCACTGATCAGTGTTCTGGTGATCAGTGTAGCCCCATCAGTGCGGCCAACAGTGCACATCAGTGCTGGCAATCAGTGCGCATCAGTTGAAGCAGTGCCCATCAGTGCCACCTATCAGTGCTGCCCATCAGTGAAGCCTATCAGTGCCCATCAGTGAAGGAGAAAAATTACTTATTTACAAAACTTTATAATAAAAGTGGGTTTTTTTTCCAAAATGTTTGGTCTTTTTTTGTTTGTTTAGCAAAAAATAAACACCCCAGTGGTGATAAAACACCTTCAAAAGAAAGATCTATTTGTATTTTAAAAAATGACAAACATTTACTTTGAGTTCAGTGTCGCAAGACTGCACAATTGTCATTCACACGTATGAGAGTGCTGAAAGGTGAAAATTGGTCTGGGCAGGAAAAAAAATGTTAAAAAAAAAAAAAAAAATCAGAATTTCGTCATAAACTTATGCCAAAATGTATTCTGCTACATGTCTTTACTGAAAAAAAAAAGTCCCAATACGTATAATTTAATTGGTCTATGTGAAAGTTATAGCATCTAAAAATGGCTGGAATATACTGGAATTTTTATTTATTTTTTTTTTTATCCTAGTAATGGCGGCGATCAGCGACTTATAGCGGGACTGCGGCGGACATTATAACACTGGGGGGGAACTGACTGTCACTGACATCCCCAGTGACACTAATACAGTGATCAGTGCTAATAACTGTTAACTGTGTGCGGTTTGTGTTTTACTGTGTGCTGTGCTTTACTGAGTAAGCATTCAGCTTTCTATTGCTCTGCTATGCAGAGTAATACAAAACAGTGTGCTGGAGCTGACAAGGGAAAGATCTGTATTGTTTACATAAAGACCTCTCCCCCGTCAGTAATACTCGGCAATTGCCAGGTGCCAGCGTGGGATCAACAGCTGTAGCCGCCAACAGCAGTGCAGGTAGGGCTCTCGCGTGCCCCCTACCCGGAAATACAAAATCACGTATATATACATATGTGATTTTGTGCAGCCCAGCCGCCCTGTAGCAGTGGTTCTGTTAGCGTGAGTTGTGGATAAACAATCAAAGTGGCGTCACAGAGCTACAAATAATATATATTAAAATAATAAATACATAACATTCACATATAGGTGTTACATTTGTACTTTTGGATCTTTGTCTGCAGAACTGTAAGAAACAAACATCCAAAGGCACGGTTTGTCACAGACGTGTAACATACAAACTAATTGCTGACTTTTTTTAATGTCTTCATATGCAACTTGATATCCAAAGTAAGCTTAAGAAAGTAGAGCTTTGACTCATATTACCAAATACATTACAGACAAGTATTGAAAAAAAGATACAAAAGCAAAAACAATGAATGTGGGATTGAAGATATGATTCTGGAAAGTAAACAGAGCCAGACCCATGTAGGAGAAGATGAAGTTTTCTGCCAAAAAATTCAAAAGCTCAAACAGCTGAGAGGAGAAACAAGGGAAAATAATTAGTGTGAAAATTGAGCAACATTTTCCTCATGTTATTTTCAGCTAGCAAATACTCAGAATAATTAGTCTGGAGACATCTAAAACATTTCTCTGTACATGTGCATGATCAGCGACATTTATAGCAGGTCACAAGAACTCATATCTGGCTGCTTGGTACCAAATGCAGGGACTGGGCAAGGTGGGGAGATGCAGGTATGCGCAAGCAACTCTGCACGCCACCATAGGTGAGGTTAGTTTTGGCAATGTTAAGATTTACGGCTAGAGGAGGATTTCTAGCTTTAGCTTTGCATGTTTGGTTAAAGACCAACTCCAGACAAAACATTCTATTCTGGAAAGAACAAAGGAAAGTTAGACTTTCTGTGAATTTTCTTTTTGGCTGTGTCCCCACTAGGGAGATTTCCCCTCACTGCCTATTAGGACAAAAAGTACGGTGAATTCTCTCCAATAATTTTTCATTACCATCTAGTATCCCTTGTTTATACAATTTACCATTACTGTGCATGTCCAACTTGCGTCTATAAAAGGTAATGTGTCAGCTTTTCCCTTCTATTTTTTACTGACACTGAGCTAATGCTGAGTTACTCTCTACCTATGACACAAGTACACATCCATTGTTTTATAGATCCAAGGTTCTAACAAATTGGAGTTTGACCGTCTTTTTTGGTTCTCATTTTTTGCAACCTTTCCACATGACTTCTTTTGAGCTATTTACAGTGCATTGAAAAAGTATTCATACCTCTTGAAATTTTCCACATTTTATCATGTTACAACCAAAAAAGTAAATGTATTTTATTGGGATTTTATGTGATAGACCAACACAAAGTGGCACATAATTGTGAAGTGGCAGGAAAAATTAGCAATGGTTTTCAAAATGTTTTACAAACAAGTATCTGAAAAGTGTGGCATGCATTTGTATTCGTGCCCACCCCTGAGTCAATACTTTGTAGAACCACCTTTTGCTGCAATTCCAGCTGCAAGTCTTTTTGGGGATGTCTCTACCAGCTTTGCACATCTAGAGAGTGACATTTTTGCCCATTTTTCATTGCAAATTAGCTCAAACTCTGTCAGATTGGATGAAGAGCATTTGTGAACAGCAATTCTCAAGTCTTGCCACAGATTCTCAATTGGATTTAGGTCTGGACTTTGACTGGGCCATTCTAACACATGAATATGCTTTGATCTAAACCATTCCATTGTAGATCTGGCTGTATGTTTAGGGTGGTTGTCCTGCTGGAAGGTGAACCTGTGCCCCAGTCTCAAGTCTTTTGCAGACTAACATGTTTTCTTCTAAGATTGCCCTGTGTTTGGCTCCATCCATCTTCCCATCAACTCTGACCAGCTTCCTTGTCCTTGCTGAAGAAAAGCACCCCCACAACACTAAGCTGCCACCACATTTCACGGTGGGGATGGTGTGTTCAGGGTGATGTGCAGTGTTAGTTTTCCACCATACATAGTTTTGCTTTTAGGCAAAAAAGTAAAATTTTGGTCTCATCTGACCAGAGCACCTTCTTCCACATGTTTTTTGTGTCCCCCACAAATTGCAAACGGGACTTCTTATGGCTTTCTTTCAACAATGGATTTCTTCTTGCCACTCTTCCAGAAAGGCCAGATTTGTGGAGTGCATGACTAATAGTTGTCCTGTGAAAAGATTCTCCCACCTGAGCTGTGGATCTCTGCAACTGCTCCAGAGTTACCATGGGCTTCTTGGCTGCTTCTCTGATTAATGCTCTCCTTGCCCGGCCTGTCACTTTAGGTGGATGGCCATGTCTTGGTAGGTTTGCAGTTGTGCCATACCCTTTCCATTTTCGGATGATGGATTGAACAGTGCTTCGTGAGATGTTCAAAGCTTGGGATATTTTTTTTTTTTATAACAAAACCATGCTTTAAACTTCTCCAAAACTTTATCCCTGACCTGTCTGGTGTGTTCCTTGGCCTTCATGATGCTGTTTGTTCACTAATGTTCTCTAACAAACCTCTGAGGGTTTCACAGAACAGCTGTATTTAAAATGAGATTAATTTACACACAGGTGGACTCTATTTACTAATTAGGTGACTTCTGAAGTCAATTGGTTTCACTAGATTTTAGTCAGGGGTATCAGAGTATAGGAGGCTGAATACAGATGCAGGCTACACTTTTCAGACATTTATTTGTAATAATGTTGAAAAACATTTATCATTTTCCTTCCACTTCACAACTATTTGCCACTTTGTGTTGGTCTATCACATAAAATCCCAATAAAATACATTTACGTTTTTGGTTGTAACGTGCCAAAAAATGGAAAATTTCAAGGGGTATGAATACTTTTTTCAAAGCACTGTATATTATTATTGTGATAAAGTATCTAATTTAGATATGACAGTATGTTCCAACTCTTTTTTATTGAATCATTACAGATGTGCCTCCCAAGGATGCATTCCATGCTTACTCCACTGTAATTCTCAGCTATCAAAAGGATAGTGGTATGGGAAGGATACATTTATATTTATGATAAACTCCATAACTCTTTACTTCTGTATAAATCACTGTGACATATGTTTTATGTATTTTTACCATGTCTTGCAATAAACAATATAACTCTTACTCAATCTAAAACTAAAAACATGGCTGAGTTAGGCTTCCGGGTAAGCATTCAGGGAACTTGGAAAAATCCTTTTTTTTTAATCAGTGTCCAAATCCCTATAATGAGTACCACTAACGCTGGGTTCTTGAAGTCAAAAACAAAAAGTACTGTAGACACACGTTTAAAATATTTAAATCAGAACCATCTACACTTGGAGACCACTGATCCTCATACAGCAACAACTGCCAATGAAGTTAATAGCATTTAAGAAGATTATTTCCCTAACTTACAGTAGATGAGAGATCCAGCCAACTGCTGTGGGCAAAGCAGAGTATATTAGTTTGTTCAAACATAAGATAAGCCCAGGTGTATCTCTTTAATTAAAAATGGGTTTGCATTATTTTATTTAAAAAAGTTTTAATAATAAAAAAAGAAAACAAAAAAAAGGAGGAGGTTTTATAAGGGGAGAAAGGAAAGAAAAAGAATAAAAGATAGGAAAAAGTAAGAAAGGAAAAGAGAAAAGGATAAAAGAGAAGACAAAGAACAGAAAGAAAAGGGAGAAAGAGATCCATTCATATAAAATATGTACATATTCACACTAATAAAAACATTTTAATTTTTTTTGTAAAGGCCATAAATAAGAAAATGTGTAAAAATTAACTATGTTACCTTTATAAACTGGGATTTTCCAATGGAAAATATTATAAAAAATCTGTTCTTGTTCATGTAGAAAGGATCATGTTTTTTTAAACTATGAAATCTGATTATTCCTTCAGCTCATTAAATGCATGGACGCATAGAAATATACAGCCCATGACTATTCAATTTTTGTCCTTGACTTTTGTGCGAATTCTTTGCTCTGGAGAAACCTACAAAATAAAACATACCTGTTTTGTTCGAATTTGGGACTCTGTAGATAGATTGTTGTAGGTATAATGTGCCTGAGTAATGCCGCAAAACAAGACTGCAACCACACCTGCATATAGATATAGAACATTAAAGTTGTAGCCTGCCAGTCAGAAATCATCTTTTATTACTCTAACCAACTGCAAACAGAAGTAATTTTAATTGGTATGCATTAAAGTCCTTACATACAAACCAATCATGCAATCAATCTAACCAATATTCCAATTAAATCTTAGAAAAATATAAAAGGCATTTGTGTCATTTTTTTCTCTCCTTTCCATATCAATTTCTGCTTGATTTTTCTGGTCAAAAGAAAAAGAAAAAACGCAACCCAACCTGCAGGTGAGAATCTTTCAGATTGTTTTGAAATGTGCAGTGTTATCAAATTATTTTGGCTTCTAATTAAGTCAGTCATTCTTAGACTCCATTCACACTAGTGTGGTTTTTTTTTTTGATCTAAAAAAAATGCTTGATGAAAACACGGGTAATAGCCTTTTTTTAGTAGGGTTTAGGAGCGTTAGTGTTTTTATAGTACATATAGGAAAAAACAAAAAAATGCTACAAATAAGCCATTAGAAGCAGTTTAGTAGCATTTAGCATTTTTTTTGTTGGAAAAACACTCCAAAACACTCTAAAAAAACAATTTTTCTCTGCTTTTAGACGCTAAAGCTCAACAAACGCTAACAGCCTAAAGTTGACTGCATGGACACATAGGATAACACTATTTGGCTTCTATGAGCAGAAAAAAATGCTAACAACAGCTTCTAGGAGCTTAAAAAAAAGGCTAGTGTGTATCGAGTCTTAATCTGAATCAAGGTTTTAGTCAAACAAATAGTTAATAAATACCATTTTCAATACATTCACTACTTTCCCTTTAGTGTATAGTATACAGTGTAAGTGGATAACTGGGTCATTAATTGTAAAGGGGAACATTAAAGCAACAGATATGGCACTCTTATGCCTGAAATGATAATAGTTTACCAATAAACCTGGATTCAATGTACTTGTACAGGTGAATCAAAGAAAAAAAAAAAAAAAACACCACACACAAACACACCAAATTTCGAACATGGTCATACTCATAATGAAATGTTAAAATGTATCTCTAGGCAAAACTTTTTTTAGTTTTGACTGGGGAAGGGTTATACTCTCAAGTTTTTTTGTTTGTTATTGCTGTGTCCCCAGTGAGGGAATTCACTATTATTAGTAACTATTGTTACCCAGAGAGAAAGTAATGAGAAATCCAAAATTTTATAACTGTCCCCATAATATGAGGCAACGGGAAATCTTGCATTTTGGGAAAACTGCTCTGGGGACAGGTGTCTATTAGTAAAATCCCCTCACTTTGGGAAATTTCTTCTAACTTCCTGTTGCGTCTCTGGGACAGGAAATTAAAGAATATTTCCCCAACGGCATACAATCAGCAAACTGGTGGTAACCCATAACAAATACTATGTAGTCTACAGTATAACATATAACAGTGGAGCATGTAGACATCACTCAGCATACCTGTGTAACCACATGCTTCAGCCAGAAGGAACGTGCTCCACGACATCAAGAAAAACAGACCGGTCTCCAGCAACTGGAACTCGCGCAGTTTGGTGAACTTTGTGACGTGAAAGAGTGTTAAGGAGCAGTCAATGTAATGTATTAGAAAACTTACTATATGTTTCAAGTTACAAAGAAAAAATACATCTGCAGTATCTGTTGTAATTTTTAGATATCAATAAAATATATCACACCTATACATATTTGCACAAACATAAAACATATTTTTTATATTACGTTAAAGAAACAGTGATGCAGTAGAGGATATCAATGCTGTGACCACTCCAGTGGCTGCTCCCATAGCAAAGGATCCACTAAATATACCCAGGAATATCCCTACTGACTTAAACATAGCTGTGATGTCGAATGTGTGACTGTTGTCTCCAGCTGGTTGGTAAGCAACAATTGACCTGGAAAAAAAACAAAAAAAAAAAAAGGTTTATCCCCCCCCAAACTTGTTACAAGGCCTAAAAGTACAAAAAGAACTTTCACATTTTATTATCAGGTGCAGATATGACTACCCCTGGGTATATACAAATACAGATTTTTCAGACAGTCAGGGTCTAGTCATTACTGAACTGCTACTCTAAAGCATTACTGTAGCAACTTCCCATAGATTAGATGTTTAATCAGTCTGCCAGTCAGTAGTTATTCTTAACCACTTCCCGTCTAGCCCATGTACATAAATGGCCAAAACAGGAGCAGTGTAGGAGCGGGTGGCCGTTTATAAACGTCCTCCTGCTTCCCTGCCTGTGCGTGCTCCTTGGGAGTGCGTGACACCGCAATCCGGTGCCCGCTGTGTCCGGGGGATACCGATCGCTATACAGGACTTCTGTGTGAGGTCCCGATCATGTGATCACTAATTGGCCAATCAGTGATCACATGAATAGTAGTAAGCAAGATGTCAGTTCCGACATCATTGCTTACTACTAGTGAAATCTGTGAATGATCACAGAGGACACATGGTACAAGGCTATTCACAACAGCCTTGTACCATGTGACAAGCTGTGACCAATCACAGCTCACACAGTATTTCTCAATGGCTGCAAGAATGCAGCCAGAGAGAAGGAGAAATGCTTGCTTTTACAGCCTTTATGGGTGTAAAAGCAATCAATGTATAAAAAAAAAATCTTAATCACCCCCCACAAGTAGTACAGTATCACTATGGTGACAGCTGAATACATTTTGGTCAAGATTTATGAAGAAAGATTATTTGCAAAATTTTATAAGAAAAACACTTTTTTCAAAATGTTTGGACTTTTTATTTATATAGCAATACAATAAAAATCCCAGTGGTGAATAAATACCACCAAAATAAAGTTTTATCTGTCTCAAAAAAATGCTAAACAATTCATATGGGTACAGTGTTGCATGACCGCGCAATTGTCATTCAAAGTGTGATAGCATTGAAAGCTGAAAATTGGCCTGGGCAGGAAGGGGGTGAAAGTGTCCGGACTTGAAGTGGTTAAGCTGGGTATACAAGTGCGTTTTTTTCCCTTCAATCAGCAGTTTGAAGAAAAAAAAAAAAAAAACCTGACAGATCCCAGCGTCAACGCAAACAGGGTATGATGCAGGGATCTCCACTGCCGCACTATTGTATTCTCACAGCAGGGACTCCTCCAACAAAATATATATAGATCAGCGCTTGCAGCGATTTGCTGCAAGCGCTGATCGAATGCTGGAGGACAATTTGACACAAGCTGGTCGTTAAACTAGCTTCTTTTGAACAGATACCTGCTGACACAAAGCTGTTCTCATAGCTGTCCGTCATTGCATGACAGTCTAGGATATGCACTACACATTGAGCTAATTACAGAACACCAACAACAAACCTTTAGAACATGTACCAGAGGACTTACGAGGACAATACTATGGCAACTGCATCATTCAGGACACTTTCACCAAACAGAAGGGCGTAGAGCTCAACATCAACTTGCAGCTCATGAAATATGGCAAGGACGGTCACTAAAACAAAACAGAAAGCACAATACATAAATGAACAGTTTTTATTTTGGCAGAGCACATACAAAACACAGACCTTAAAGGTTAACTCCACTTTCATGGTAAAAAATACAGCGAATAAAAAAATATTTTAAAATAGCATACACAATTGCTACTCAAACCAAACTAATTTCAGGTTTTACCTTTCCTTTTCAAACTGCAGCCACTGTAATTTCTATTATAAAGTCCATGCAGTATGCCTCCTAGAGGCGATCTGTACATGGTTGGTGTCCAGAACACCCCCAGAAACCTAATTTCCTGCTTGAGCAAAGAACTCTGTACAAGTCAGGTTTTAGGCATCCTGTGCAACAAAAATGTCATTTTTGGTGGGATACTCTCTCAGGGTTAAAGGGGTTCTAAAGGCAGAAATGTTTTTACCTTTACGCAGTCTATGACTGAGTGCACCATACCCCCCATACTCACCTGAGCCCGATTTCGATACAGCAATGTACATGAGCATTAAGGCTCACACTTCTCATTGGCTTAGAGACAGTATCTGAAGCCACTGGTGCCATTTACAGCCATTGAGGAGGGAGTGAGGCCGAGCCACACTTTTGGATCTTATGGACACACAGAGGTGGCTTTACAGCGAGCATGCACAAATCGGCCTTCCTCACTTACACCTCCTCCCTCCACGCCGCCAAGCAGGCTTACTTCGTAACCCTGATCAACACCCTCTCCTCCTGCCCTCACCGACTCTTCTCCACCTTCAACTCCCTACTCTCCCCCCCCCCCTCCTCCACTCAGTACCTCACTCACCGCCCACGAAATTGCCACTCATTTCCACAACAAGATTGATGCAATCCGTCAGGACATAGTCAACTCGCAATCTACCTCCCCACCTAGCCCCCCCCCTATCTCCCCCTCATCTCTTCCCTCCTCTGACCACGCAACCGCACTGCCCCCCTCCACACCCAAGACCCCGCTTACCGTAACCCCCCCAGCTCTGCACTCCTTCAGCCCCGCTACCACTGAGGAAGTCACCAGGGTCTTCTCAGAAGCCCGCCTCACTACCTGCCCCCTATCCCCTCTCGACTCCTCCAGTCACCCCCCTCTTCCCTCATCTGCTCCCTCACCCACATCTTCAATCTCTCCCTCTCTACTGGCGTATTCCCCTCCCCCCTAAAGCATGCGCACATCACCCCCATACTCAAAAAGCCCTCCCTGGACCCCTCTGACCCAAACAACCTCAGACCCATCTCCCTGCTGCCACTCACTTCCAAACTCCTGGAGCGCTTAGTCTACGACCGCCTAAGCGCCCACCTAACTGACAACAACCTCCTTGATCCACTACAGTCCGGCTTCCGTCCCCTACACTCCACCGAAACCGCTCTCCTCAAAATCACCAACGACCTACTAACCGCCAAAGCCAAAGGCGACTACTCTGTCCTCCTCCTCCTGGACCTCTCCGTGGCCTTCGACACAGTTGACCACCCCCTCCTCCTTAATAAACTACTCTCCCTTGGCATCAGAGACACCGCTCTCTCCTGGTTCTCCTCTTACCTATCCCGACGCTCCTTCAGCGTTTCCTACAATGGTGCCACCTCCCCTTCCCTCCCCCTCTCTGTTGGGGTCCCCCAGGGCTCTGTCCTTGGACCCCTTCTCTTCTCCATCTACACCTCCTCCCTTGGCAAACTCATACACTCCCACGGCTTCAACTACCACCTCTACGCTGATGACACTCAAATTTACCTCTCCACCCCCCACCTCACCCCCACATTCTCCGCCCACATCACTCACCTCCTAAACGACATCTCTGACTGGATGTCGCTCCATTTCCTCAAGCTTAACCTCTCCAAAACCGAGCTTCTCGTCTTCCCTCCTGCCCGCGCCCCCCCCCCCCCATCCTATCCGTCACTACTAACATCACCACCATCAATCCCGCCCCGCAAGCCAAAGTCCTTGGAGTCATTCTGGACTCTAACCTCTCCTTCCAACCTCATGTCAAATCACTTACAAACACATGCAGGCTCCACCTCCGGAACCTTCGCCAAAATACGCACCTTCCTTACCCCAGACACCACTAAACTACTCGTACACTCCCTGATTATCTCACGCCTTGACTACTGCAACTCCCTCCTCACCGGCCTACCCCAGTGCAGGCTCTCCCCGCTTCAGACCATCCTGAACTCAGCGGCCAGACTCATCCACCTCACCACCCGCTCCACCTCTGCCACCCCCCTCTGCCTATCCCTCCACTGGCTCCCTATCGCCCAACGCATCAAATTCAAACTACTCACTCTGACCTACAAAGCCCTTCACAACACTGCCCCTAACTACCTCACCAACCTGATTCCCAAGTACCACCCTACCCGTACCCTTCGCTCTTCACAGGACCTCCTTCTATCTTGCTCCCTGGTCTCCTCCTCACACGCACGTCTGCAAGACTTCTCCAGGTCCTCCCCCATCCTCTGGAACTCACTACCCCAATCCATCAGACTGTCACCTTACCTCTTCACCTTCAGGCGCTCCCTGAAAACCCACCTCTTCAGGGAAGCCTACCCCACCCTCACCTAACTGCTGCTCTCCTTCATTCCTCCTACCACTCCATCCCCCACAGCCACTTCCTCCTGTACCACTACCCCCTCCCTCCTAGATTGTAAGCTCTAAAGAGTAGGGCCCTATAACCCCTCGTGTGCTGTTTGTAGGTGCTGTAATGTTTCATGTATTGTCCACCCCTCTATTGTACAGCGCTGAGCAAACCCTTTGGCGCTATATAAACTAGATGTAATAATAATAATGCCCCCATGGCAAGCGGCTTGCTATGGTGCGCACTCGGTGCTGGGGTGGGGTGGGTCCAGGAGCGCCAGTGGGAGACCTGAGAATAGGAGGATCAGGGCTGCTCTGTACAATGGTTTTGCACAGAGCAGCCCTGATCCTCCTATTCTCAGGTCCCCCCGCTGGCGTTCCTGGCCCCATCCCACCCCAGCGTCAGGTAATTATGACATGCTTGTTATGTAAAAAAAGAAAAAAAAAATGAACATTTAGAATCACTTTAATCACAACTAAAGGGATGAAGACACTGCAGCTTTTCTCCTCAGAGCACTCCAAGTGCACAAGCTGATTACAATTAGTCATCCCAATTCAGAACCAGCATCTAAGTCTAGGTTCACACTAGAACCTGCTGTGGCACAAGTGTTCAAAATGCATTGTAGTTGCAATCTGCAGCATGGGTCAATGTTAATTACACACCAAACGCAGTGTGAATATATGTACAGTACCATGCGATCTGGCTGCAGTGCATTTCCAAAATAGTGCATGCAATACTGTCGTTGTGATGCAGTGCAATTTGAGGTCATTCAAAATGATTGAGCTGAAATTGACCCATTGTGAATCGAACAGTAATGCGCAGCACGCTCCTTTCCAATTTATAGTGTAAACTGAGCCTAAAAGATATAGTGGATAAACAGCTTTTTCTTTAGAGCAGAAACATGTAGAAATCTGCAACAAAGTATGTTAAAATTTCTGCAATATACATCGATCACCCAGTGGGTATTGTTTTTCCTTTAACTGAGAGAAGGTATTAAAACAAATGTAAAATATAAGCCAGGTCCACAAAGCTGAATTCAAACCTTTGGTATGGTAATATTTTATTACCTGTGATAAAATGACTTTTAGAAACAAAGTTTGTGGATAACAAACTACTATACAATGCCAATGTAAAAAAGTCTAAAAGTATCATTAAGCCCTCAGCACGATTTAAAATTTTCAATTTAGGCTCACCAAGGAAATCATTTTTCCTTAATATGCCTCTAATCACTTAATTTTTCAAGTTAGAAAAGCTCCATCCTATAGATATCTCAGCAGTGCTTCCCCAAACCTTTGCTCAGGGAATGCACACTGTTTGCGTAGCATAATGATCACATCCTCATATATCAGAACTAAAAGTCTCATCAAAACACATGCTA
Organism: Staurois parvus; assembly: GCF_062004578.1. NCBI lineage: Eukaryota > Metazoa > Chordata > Amphibia > Anura > Ranidae > Staurois > Staurois parvus. The sequence goes on along the minus strand of NW_028317919.1, from coordinate 677,202 downwards.
TCTGCCATGTTGGTTTAAGTGCTGTGTCAGGGAGCTGCTGTTAATCAACACCCTTGGAGGAGGAGCAGGGGAACAACTTTAAGGCTGACCTCCAGGGATGATATACAAGGGGTCTTCAAAAAGGTTTTTATATATATATATATATATATATATATATATATATATATATATATATATTAGAGTTTAAAAAAGTGTGGAAACATTTTGAAGAACTCTCTTAATTTGCATATTTACATTGGGCCCAATCTAAGTATTCATGTGTGATACCCGATCGGCCTCTGTGTTTGCTGTAAATTGCTGTAGTAGCCCAAGCTGCTATAGTGATAGCTGCAATCTTTTGGGTGACATGTTCAGTGGTTGCCCCTCTGCATAGTAACCACAGGGGATCACTCACTCGGCTCAGCCACCATAGCATTTTTCTAACTGAGTGAAAAGCGCTTTCTGAATGGACGAGGAGGAGATCAGGACTTCACCCTCTTCTTCCCCACCTCATTCAACGAGCGTACTTTCCATTTACCGATGCAAGGCCCACACAGAAATGGAAGTATGTTTACATATGTAATCCACAGTTTGCCATTGCCTCCCGTGGCCAATGACATGTTGCTGAAACAAGTTTGTTAGGAAAGGACCTACCATTAACATACAACAGAATATGAATCACATGTACATTTACCAGGATCAGTAGCAGAAATAATGGCTCCAAAAAATAGGCAGTCAGTGAAGTAAAAATCACCACCGAGTGTTCCAGTGATCTTCATTAGCATCACACACCCATATATAAGAGATCTAGACAAAAGAGAAACAGGCTACAGTGTTCATTATAATTTTTTTTACTGTTCACATTCCTGTAGATTTATTTTCCAGTAGGACTATACATTCTGTTACTGTATTGATTTTGTAAAGAAACATTCACTCTGATATAACACTAGAATGAAAAACAACATAGTGTAATTCTGCATGCAAAGGGAAGCTGTTCTCTAATGCGAGGCAACACAAACCTTTCTTCAGACTGATCCCTACCTGATTATCACTGAGTGCAGAGGACCTCAGACCTCAGTGGTCCTCTGCACTTGGTGCAGTGAGCATCAAAACATCACATTACTCAAAGCATACACCGAGCACAGCAGGCAATAAAGCAGACTATACCACGCAATATAGCGAATTTATTAAAAGGAAGAATATGGTAACTGATCAGTATCTCTATTCATACAGTGACAAGCCTCAGGTGATACACAGAAATGAAACAGATCCTCCTACATAAGTTGTACCTGTTTATCTGCAATATTCTCTTCTTTACATCCTTCTAAAATACACAGATCAAGGGCTATTTCTCAGCTCCAGCAGGCAGGGGGCAAGGATTTTGTGTCTCACACTGCACAGCACATAGAGGACAGCTGAGCGTAATGTGAGACCTGAGTGGAGGGAAAGGAAACACTCCCCTCTACAGAGTCTCAAACCCCCCCCAAAAACCAAGCACAATTGAGGCTGTCAATCACCTTCTGTGTGCTGGAGGTGGGCAGGGCTGTCTTAAGATTCTGTAGTGTCCAGATAACCTGTCAGAAATGACTAATGCATTTTTCATTTCAGAAGTTTACAAGCACTTAAAGTAATGACAAATTTACTGCCGAAAAAACAAGTCCATAGCAAAAATATAAAAATTGCTCTTGTCCATAGGTTGTATACAGATATGAAAGCAGAAACAGTTAAGGAAGTGTCTGGGGGACAAAATGTCTTTGTTTCTTCCCTTCAGAGTATAGGAAGTCAGTGAACTGGAAACTCTGATTATCTTTACTTGTAGAAAAGGGAGTGTCAGATATTATTCCCCTCGTATTTTCAGAAATAAGGCCCAAAGCAATATAAACACCAGCGTTTATTAAATAAATCTTTAAATATACCCAGTGAAGAGACTAGCTTCAGGTGACACACAGAGATGAAACACATCCTCCTACATAAGTTGTATGTGTTTATTTGCAGCCCGCTGTTCTCTACAACCATTCACAGTACAGAATTTATACAGGAACAGAGCTGAAGAAAGCAATCACAGGCTGTGTGCTGGAGTTCCCTCCTCTGTCACCTTTTTTACTTCTCTGTGTCAGAAAAACCTTTTAGAAGTGAATCAAGCAGATAACAGAGGAACAAGGAAGCATAAAGAAAGAAATGACAATTAGTGCTCTGGACTGAGGCAAGTACACACTGTAAAGGGATATGCCTTGTTCACATCTCATGTCAGACGTTTACAGCCACTTTAAGGTCCATGCTTGGGTGCATAAAGGCTTACATACTCATATGTTCTAACCAGTCAAAAAAACCTACCCAGCAATGTAGAAATGTTTGGGCAGCCTAAATACCTCCAACAAGACAGCCAGCAGCCAGGAGTAAAAACTCAGCTCAAACTGCCAGCAGATCGTTTACATGCCCATGTTGCCATCACTGTAATGGTTATAGCAGGGAAAGAGACCTTGCCATAAATACCTGTTGATATGCCAGAAAAGCACTCAGCTCTTAGATCCTACAGTGGGCTGATGGCACAGCAATTTTGTGTGTGACTAAACTACTCAACCACTCATACTCTCAGATCTCTACAACACAAAGGCTAATCATTCTATAGCCAACAACTCTGCAGGGCTAATCAGTGAGATAACCCATGGAAGCTCTGCATTTCTGACAGGATCAACACTTTGTGCAAGAAGTTAGTGCCAGAGGGACACCAGGCTGCACAAGGGTGCCAACTGTAATATCAGGTCCTCAGTGCTGGGCTGGTGGCTTAAGAGGGATCAGCATTATTCTGCAGCCTATAATGCAGATGAGTGTGTGCACTTTGACCTCTGGGCACTGTGCTACCTACTACTTGACCTCTAGACTCTCACTATCTTCCTTACATTATAAAATCAAGCCTTGCTAGGTTATCTCCCCTTAAGAAAAAGTCAACACAGCTTTGCAATATTTAATCTCCACATTGTTTAGATAGATTTCCACCTCTCCAGAGTTGTCTACCCCTAGTTTACATCCTATCAGTCACAGAGACAGTGTTAGCAATGGTGTTTCACGCATCATAGACACAAAAAATCATGCAAAACCATGAGCCGATATTTCACAATGTCATACTAGTGTTAAAGACAGACAAGAAATACTTACCCTATGACAAAACAAGAAATTGCAGTTCCTAGGAAGGCATAGGCCAAGATAGAACCCAGATTTCGGAAGAAATGCCTCTGTAAAAAATATATAACGTGTCAAAATGGTCTATTACATGATTTCCCACAGTGAATAAGAATACTTTACTTCTACATATGTGCTTCTGGGTGATCCACCAGCAAGTGACAAGTATAAACGTTTTATTAATATAATACATACTCAAATACAGTCAGGTCCATAAATATTGGGACATCGACACAATTCTAACATTTTTGGCTCTATACACCACCACAATGGATTTGAAATGAAACAAACAAGATGTGCTTTAACTGCAGACTGTCAGCTTTAATTTGAGGGTATTTACATCCAAATCAGGTGAATGGTGTAGGAATTACAACAGTTTGCATATGTGCCTCCCACTTATTAAGGGACCAAAAGTAATGGGACTATTGGCTTCTCAGCCGTTCCATGGCCAGGTGTGTGTTATTTCCTCATTATCCCAATTATAATGAGCAGATACAAGGTCCAGAGTTCATTTCAAGTGTGCTATTTGCATTTGGAATCTGTTGCTGTCAACTCTCAAGATGAGATCCAAAGAGCTGTCACTATCAGTGAAGCAAGCCATCATTAGGCTGAAAAAACAAAACAAACCCATCAGAGAGATAGCAAAAACATTAGGCGTGGCCAAAACAACTGTTTGGAACATTCTTAAAAAGAAGGAACGCATCGGTGAGCTCAGCAACACCAAAAGACCCGGAAGACCACGGAAAACAACTGTGGTGGATGACCGAAGAATTCTTTCCCTGGTGAAGGAAACACCCTTCACAACAGTTGGCCAGATCAAGAACACTCTCCAGGAGGTAGGTGTATGTGTGTCAAAGTCAATAATCAAGAGAAGACTTCACCAGAGTGAATACAGAAGGTTCACCACAAGATGTAAACCATTGGTGAGCCTCAAAAACAGGAAGGCCAGATTAGAGTTTGCCAAACGACATCTAAAAAAGCCTTCAAAGTTCTGGAACAACATCCTATGGACAGATGAGACTAAGATCAACTTGTACCAGAGTGATGGGAAGAGAAGAGTATGGAGAAGGAAAGGAACTGCTCATGATCCTAAGCATACCACCTGATCAGTGAAGCATGGTGGTGGTAGTGTCATGGCGTGGGCATGTATGGCTGCCAATGGAACTGGTTCTCTTGTATTTATTGATGATGTGACTGCTGACAAAAGCAGCAGGATGAATTCTGAAGTGTTTCGGGCAATATTATCTGCTCATATTCAGCCAAATGCTTCAGAACTCATTGGACGCCGCTTCACAGTGCAGATGGACAATGACCCAAAGCATACTGCAAAAGCCACCAAAGAGTTTTTTAAGGGAAAGAAGTGGAATATTATGCAATGGCCAAGTCAATCACCTGACCTGAATCTGATTGAGCATTCATTTCACTTGCTGAAGACAAAACTGAAGGGAAAATGCCCCAAGAACAAGCAGGAACTGAAGACAGTTGCAGTAGAGGCCTGGCAGAGCATCACCAGGGATGAAACCCAGCGTCTCGTGATGTCTATGCGTTCCAGACTTCAGGCTGTAATTGACTGCAAAGGATTTGCAACCAAGTATTAAAAAGTGAAAGTTTGATTTATGATTATTATTCTGTCCCATTACTTTTGGTTCCTTAATAAGTGGGAGGCACATATGCAAACTGTTGTACTTCCTACACCGTTCACCTGATTTGGATGTAAATACCCTCTAATTAAAACTGACAGTCTGCAGTTAAAGCACATCTTGTTCGTTTCATTTCAAATCCATTGTGGTGGTGTATAGAGCCAAAAATGTTAGAATTGTGTTGATGTCCCAATATTTATGGACCTGACTGTAGCTTAAAATGTACAAGGGACAGCATCACCATTTGATTTTAAAATTAGAAATTAGTATTAGCAAGTTTTTATCCACATTCGTTTTCTCATCATATAAAATTAAATAATTGTATATATTATTTTCAGTCCCCTGTGTGCTGTAACACAAAGGTAGTCCTATTAGATTCCTTTATTCAATCCTAACTGCAGAGTAGAAAGTCCTCACTGCACAGCCTCTACTGTTATTAAAGTTTACAATGCACTCCTTGGGACTCGAGTTCTGCACAGAGTTTTGAGTGTGCTGTCCTTTTTCCACTGTTGAGGTGCCTATATACACTATACAATCTGATTTTTGTTTTTTTTTTTTAGATATACCATCATCTATATAGTGAAAGGGCATGCCTGATTTGATACACATTTAATAGGTTGTTTAGGCGTCATGGTCAATTACAGGGCTCAAAACTTCCAAGTCCTGAGCTACTAGCCAGGACTTAAGAGTTACTCAACACTAGTTACCCCACCCAACCCCTACCTTAATTCTGCCCCTAAACAAGCACTTGTAAATTATCTCATGAAATGGCACTGTTAAATGCTTTATGCAGAATGAAGGAAGGGAAGTAAGGGAGGGAGGGGTGAAAGGGAGAAAGTGAGGGAGGGGTGAAAGGGAGAAAGTGAGGGAGGGGTGAAAGGGAGAAAGGGAGGGAGGGGAGAAAGGGAAGGAGGGGTGAAAGGGAGGGAAGGGTGAAAGGGAGAAAGGGAGAAAGGGAGGGGTGAAAGGGAGAAAGGGAAGGAAGGGGTGGGAGGGAGGAAGGAAAGGGTGAAAGGGAGAAAGGAAGGAAGGAAAAAAGTGGTGGGAGGGAGGAAGGAAGGGGTGAAAGGGAGGAAGGAAAGAAGGGGTGGGTGGGAGGGAGGAAGGAAAGAAGGGGTGGGTGGGAGGGAGGAAGGGAGAGAGTAGTGGGTGGAAGGAAGAGAGGTCGGACTCACATGCTCAGTCAGATGCATCAGAGCCGTCGGCTGCTCGGTGTTCAATTTCCACTTGGGGAGGCAGAGCAGATCCAGCTTCTCTCCCCTCTCCTTCTATTGGTGCGGAGGATGGGGGGAGGGACTGGGCACTGAGAAGCACACAGCAGGGGGGCAGAAAGAAATGGAACATTCGGGGATGATCGGGGGGCAGTTACAAGGACCAATCTCCTGTATGGCTTTCAATGAAGCATATGGAAGCTGATTCTCCTCCTCTCTCTCCTGCGGCTTCCAGCTGCTTCACTGAAAGCAGCACAGGAGATTGCTGCTTGTCACTGCCTCCACCGCCACCCCTCCCACACACCCCGAGTCCTGGCGCTGCTCGCCCCACCTTATTTCCACTTGCCCAATGCGAGCGGGTGAGTGGAAGTTTCAAGGGCTGGTCTATTACATAGTTTTGGGAAATCTAAAGGAGATTGTGCAAGGAGTGTACAATCAGTCACAGTGTATGGCCAGCTTTTCCCAACTATATGCTTTCTGACATACTAAGCATTTCCAATTGAAATAAGGCACAGAAGAGTGAAATGGATGTTATTGTTTCTTCGCAGTTCTGAAGTAACACTTAAAGCAGAGCAACACCCAAAAGGGGAAGTTTTGGTCCCCTCGGGTGAGCACATCGCTGGATCCTGGTATAGGTCAGTGTCTGATTATTAAAAGTCAGCAGCTACAGGTTTTTGTAGCTGATGATTTTATTTTCAAAAAACCGACTGCAGCGTCTCTTAAGTGGAAGTACAAATAAATTGTGGGTAAAGGGCTAAGCAGCTCTATCCAACTATAGCAAGTTCAGAGGTATACAAATTAAGTGTAATTATCAACAGATCTAGTATAGGAAAAAAGGAAAGATAACATGCCCTACATTCTCAAAAAAATTCAAAATCACCTGCTAGGACCCCTATCCATAGTTATTCACAGGAGACACTTCCATAGCTCGCACGTTTTAACAAGACCCAGGGTAGTAGTATCAGATTTTTACCTGCAACACCAAGTGCGGAGTCCCTGACTCAGACAGATCTCTCTGCCCAGATCATTTTTACCTAAAGTCCAGAAAATACTGTATAAAAAAGAAAACAAGCCCATGGCTGCTAAGGCAGCCATGAGCTTGTTTTAACCCCTTGACTACCATGACATGCAAGATGTTACCTTGGCACCCTCTGCCAGAAGAAAAAATAGGATGAAGAGGACCCCAGGTGCAACCTGACTTGAAATGCAACAGCAGAGCTGTGGCTCTGGCTCTCCTACACAGAAACCAACTGACCAAGAATCCCCTACATAGCAAATTCCTAAGTAAAACCTGTCAATACCCCAATACTACTTAAAGTGGTAGTAAACTATACTTTTAATAATTTTATCTAAAGGTAAGCTTATAATAAAGCTTAGCTGTAGGTAAAATTAATATCTCCTAAATGTGCACAGTTTAGGAGATATTAGCCCATTTTAAATGGGAACCGCATACCCGTGCCGTTCCTTCAGAGCATTGTGCCGTGGCCCGGGACTCCCACGTGCATGCACAGGAGTGATGTCATCGCAGCTTGGGCCAGTCAGCTGGCCAGAGTTCGCAATCCTGGAAGGAAGAGTGTAAATGGAATCCCCGGGGAGCCATGGCTGGAGGGCTTTGTTTCAAGGTAAGCCCTTTATAATGTGCTAGTATGCAATGCATACTAGCACATTATGCCTTTACCTTGCAGGGTTTTTTTTGTTTTGTTTTCTTGGATGCAGTTTGCTACCGCTTTAACATGTTCCACAACTACAATCAAGGCTTGAGTTTTGCCTACCCAGAGGTTAGCACCCCAAATACATGTTCATTTCCAGGTAATGTTGAATGCCTCCCATATCTTCCTACAGGCCACGCATTGCAGTGTTGTCCAGTTTAAGAAAATGGACAGACCTCCACGCTACCAGGAAGAGTAGATATTCCCTCCTTATAGCACCTTGGGAAGTGGGGCACCCAGAATGCTAAAGGTGGCTTGTAAAAGTATGCACAAGTACCAGTCTAAAGTCTGTTCTTTAAAATTGGGGTACTGGCAGTGTAATTTAAAATGTAAAAGATTAATTGTAGCTTACCGGTCATTAGGATGTTGATCCTGCTATAAATCTACAGTATTGATAACTGTCTATGGACAGACCTGAAATGCCATACAGGCAGCACAGTGGCTAAATGGTTAGCACTTCCGCCTGGCAGTACTAGGGTCGCTGGTTTGAATCCCAACCCCGGCACCACCTGCCTGGAGTTTGCATGTTCTCCCTGTGCCTGCGTGGGATTCCTCCGGGTACTCGGGTTTCCTCCCATACTCCAAAGACATGCTGGTAGGTTAATTGGCTCCTGTCTAAATTGGCCCTAGTATGTATATGTATGAATGTGAGTTAGGGACTTTAGATTGTACACCCCTTGAGGGTTAGGGACTAATGTGAATGTACAATATATGTATGTAAAGAGCTGCATAAATTGATGGCGCTATATAAGTACCTGAAATAAATAATACATTTCTCAACCATCTTCTGTGAACTACAAAGCAACACTGTTCTATGAAATGAATATGAGGAGAGAGGGAAGTGTCTGTAGTTCAAATGAAAAGTGCAACTTAGAGTAACAATGCTTCTCCTTCATAAATACAGTACAGTGAGTGGACATTGTCACCTTAAGACAGAAGTGTGTTACTGTCAGAATTACCAGCTGAAAATAAAGATAAAAGGCTTGAAAGAAAATTAATGCAACCACCACATCTAAAGACTGGTAAAAATGGCAAGATATTGAAATTTAGTTTTTTGGGTTTAGATACACTTTAATGACTGGGAAAAATTATACTTTACCCGCTTTAGGCTATATCCTGCATAAAATATGATTGGCGGAAGAAGAATGTTGAAAAAAACTTCAGGATCAAATGTAACCTGTAAAGAAAAAAAAAAAAAATGCTCAATCCTTCACCTTACCAAAATAAATTACATATTTTAAACTAATATCTTGACACTGACACCATGCTGTTTACACATGTCACTATAGTAATTGTAGTGATTTCTGAAACTTCTTTCATTTCCATTTATAGTTGAATTCTATGTTTCCTGACACTTTAGCTGGCCCAAGTGAACTACGTATATCCATTATTAAGGGATGCGTCTGCTGTGTGTGATGTATCACACCGTACTAACATTAGCTACATACAGTATGTGGCTGCTGTTCCACAGTAGTTCGGGTAACTTCCAATCTGCTGTTGCAAAAAAAACTGAGTAGGCCGGAATGCTTCCCAGCCATTCAGGAGAAGCTCTGTATTTTATCAATTCATTTATGGCTTCCCCTGATTGACTGAGGTGGCGAGTCGGGTGAGTGAGGTCACTATCTCCACCTCAAACGTAGCTACGTGCGGGCATATTAGAAGAGGAAGTATAGGGTTTGCCTATGCATTTTTTCTATTCGATATTTCTGTACGATTACTATACACATTAAATGAAAACTTGACTGTTTTCACGCACAAAAACATTTTGTAGCTTGCACCCTCAGTTTTTTTTGTCAAAAAAGGCTTCAGCACTATACGAATGATCAGATAATTGGGCGATTGTTCCTCATACAAAACTTTTCTTATTGTGTACAGGCCTTAGGTTCACCTTTCTGAACATGTTACACCTAGATTTAAGATGTAACATGTTCAGCACTCGCCCTGTCTCCCCCATCCTTCCTGTGACAGCGTGTGCGGAGAATATCTTCTCCCCACACCTGCTGCCACAATTTAAAAACAGTGTGGCCATGCAGTGCTCCTCCCCCACAAGGCCGAATTATACATTTACAGTTCCCTGTGAATGTATAGACTACAAGTACCTTTGGTCATTGCAGCTGAAGGCTTCTCAATGAACTACGAGGGTGCTAGTGAACACTCTGGTAGTTCATTGATCTTCCTTCTCTCAGGCAACTGCCTGCCTACATGGAGGTACGACCAGGCAGCTATCCTGAGAGGAAAAAAGGGTCCCCCCTGCAGGTTTAAGCCATAATGTGCTAGTATGCACTACACACCATCACATTATGTCAGATTTACCTTTAGAATGGATCTCTCTAGCGGTGCCCTGTCACCGCTGATCGGGATTCCTCACCCGGTCTTCTTCAGGGTTCACAGGCTTCGGCCATTTGATTGGCCGAGATGCAATTATGTCACTCCTGTGCATGTGTGCGGGAGCCCCTGGCACAGCACAGAGCCCTGAAGGAATGGCATAGGTATGCCGTTCCTTCAGAGCGCATTCGTCGGTGACATCACCGACTGCTGCTCGCTGGAAAATCTCCTAAAAAGTGCACGTTTAGGGAGTATTTATTTTGCCTACAGGTAAGCTTTATTATTATATTTATCAGAGGCATTCACACCAGTGGCCTGCTATAGGTTATTTTGTATGGCTCTGGCAGTGCTCATCCTGTTTCTCCTTGCACAAAGGAGCAGATAACGGTCCTGCTGATGGGTTAATGACCTTATACAGCCCTGTCCAGCTCTCCTAGAGTAATTGTCTGTCTCCTGGAATCTCCTCCATGTTCTTGAGATTGTGCTGGGAGCCACAGTAAACCTTCTGGCAATGGCGGGTATTGATGTGCCATCCTGGAGGAGTTGAACTGCCTGTGCAACCTCTGTAGGATTGAGGTATCACCTTATGCTACCAGTAGTGACACTAACCCTTGCCAAATGCAAAACTAGTGAAAAACAGTCAAAAAAGATGAGTAGGGAAACTAATGTCAGTGGCCTCCACCTGTAAAACCATTCCTGTTTTGGGGGTTATCTCATTGTTGCCCATCTAGTGCACCTGTTGTTAATTCATTAATACCGAAGCAGCTGAAGCGGATTATCAACCCCCTCTGCTACTTACCTGACCAGAACAATATCCCAGGAGTTTAATTGACTTGTTGCTATTCTCTGAAGTGTTCCTTTAATTTTTTTTGAGCAGTGTATATATCTATAGCTGAACATTAACATGTAAAATATGTAACTAGGTTACTTTTCTGGACAAAATCAGACATCTCTAAACAGGTTACAGCTAGACAGATCCTGTCTGTGGAGCCTATGAATCTAATCAAACAGGAATACAAGCTTGTAAAATGAGGATTAGAACAACTGACCTACTACATAAAATGTAGTTTGATATTAATGCTTCAGAATAGTGATTAACCAGTTTTTACATGAGAAGTGTGTGCTACAGGAGGCTCACTAATATGTCCACACAGGACAAGGAAAATGATAATGTACCCACCATCCATTTAGTCTCACCTTCCGCAGCATTTCATTGTCCTGGACATTGTTCAGCTCCTGAGCGCTGATCTCCCCTTTCAGGGTGTACTCGTAGAACTTGCCACTCACGTTCACTACTAGTGTGGCTGGGCTCATTTGCTGCTCACAGCTCATAGTTACATTATTGACATCACTAGGAACATGGACACCATATCGCAGCACCACTCCAACAATGAGGCCTGGAAATCAAGAGGTTTGATAAATTCATCCAGCATACTTTCTAATTGCATCACCATAGAAAGAAAAAAAAGACTTGAGCATAGTGGCTACTGGTTTCACTTAAAAATCTAAACACAAATGTTATCACAATACTATAGTAATAGACTTGCTGGGATGGACGGATAAAAATAGAGAGTGAGATGAGCCGAGACCGTTGCTTTTTCCCCACAAACATTGCAACTAGTGCTGGCCACAATGACCAAAACTTGGGCATTCTCAGATGTGACTTTTCAGATATGAAGAAACAATTGATTTCAGATTGGCTGATCCTCCTCTTCAGCACTAAAGTTATTGTGGTCTTGGTGACAGGGGTTACATTTTGTAGCACTCAACAATGACAACAACATACAGACATTGTAGGGACCACTGGTGCATTTATTTACCTTCATATAAAACTGCAATGGTGGATCGGTGCAAGCATCAATTTCACTGAGGCCATATCCAAGTATGGCAAATGGCATCAACTGGCATCCCAAGCTGGTGGTAGAACCATACCCACTTGAATGTCAGAGGGACAATCCCATTCATCAACCATGCAGCATCAGATAAAAAGCCAGACATGTATATCTAAACGGCATGGGCTCCTAAAAGGTCATTCGCAGTTGAGCAACTTCTGCATTTACACAGTAGACGGACTGCTACGAAACCCTTGTAAACGGTGTTGTGCTCACTATAGGATAAAGTATGACTAATTTGTAAAAGCCTGGCTATATATATATATATATATATATATATATATATATATATATATATGTGGGCTGGGATGCAGTATGATTTTGATGGTTTGATGGCTGGTGGAGTGGTGTGACTTTGTTCATGCAGTGCAGGTGCGATTTCAATGCAAATTCTTAAAGTGTATCAGGCTGGAAATCGCACCCACACCACACTGAAAAAAAACGCACAAGACCCTTTAAAAAAAACCAAAAACCATTAATCACACTGTGGCTGGCCCCCATGTATGTGAATGGGCTTTGCAGAAAAATATTTCATTTCACCTGTCATGCGAATCTGAGCGGTTCAAATCACATCAGCATTTGCATATATGTGAACCAAGGCTAAAAGAAACAACAATCTTGCAATGTTTTTGGATATTGAAGCATCTCCACTGTCCTACACAAGCACCATTACGAGTGCATGGGCAGATTACAATGTAAAGGCTCTGCTGTGGTTTACCGTTTGGCTGTGGGCTCAGGTCTTTGCTTACCAGATGTGCAATGTACCGAAAAAACAGCAACTCAACACACAATTTGATAGGAACAGAGAATATTGAAAGGCGTGCACTTTTTTGCATTAATGTACTTTGCCAATACTGCAAAATGTAGCAAAATGCAGAGAACAAAACAGTTGATAAAAGCTCATGGCGACACCAATGTAAATCATCTAGGAAGTTTCTTTATGTGGTGTGTGAAAATTGCTCATAGCTTATAGTCACCACTTTCCATAGTTCTCCATTACAGTGTGTAGTACAGTGTTTTATCTCAATGGAGATGCTGTAATATTAATATGCATTACAAAGTTTCTGTCTCCATATTACAGGGGTGCTCAACCTGTGGCCCTCAGAGTCCTCTGAAGTGGCCCTCGATAAACCAGGGAAGCACATGCCTGTGGTCGGCAACCCATTGAACGCGATCTGGGCTTGCCAACTTGCCATCCCTGAGCATCAGAGTTCATCGAGCCAGAGCCAACAGCGGAGGAAGCAGGTGGCTTTTGGTAGAGGAGGCGCCACATAAGCCGATGCGTCTTCTCTGGCTCTGGCTCCTGTCCCAGGTGGAATGATACCAAGTGCCTTTGCCTGGGACCTTTCTAGCAGCCTGGAGAGTGATGCCAGCAGAAGCTGGAAGAGGAAAAATAGGTCAGTGTAAAAAAACATAATATATACTGAGCTTTTGCATTGGGCATACTGGCACCTATAAAAGGCTTAACAGCTATTCAGATGCTTTCACACTGATCTGCGGGTGCAGGGCAGTGCAGCTACGGATTTACTGTGTGTCAGCTGCACTAAGACACAGACTTCTATTATACGTCTCATATGAGGCTAGCACAGGGTTTATAATACTCAAACTCCTGAGCCAAGGTTCTGTCCAGTGCAGACAAAGTGCATGAATGATGGGTTACGTCTGTACAATATTAATCCGCTGCAGTGTAGTTTTGGGTTTCCCTCTGTATGAAAGTATAACTAAAAGGCAAAACTTTTTTTTTTTAATTTTGGATGGAGTAGAGAAGATTTGAACACCTGTCAGTTTCTATCATCATCATCTGTGCACCCACTAGAGATTCATCCATTCTATTTATCCTGTTTACAAAGTCCTGTTGAAAATGAAAAGCGAAAAAAAAATTTTGGGTTTCCTCCTGAAAAGTAATGGAGGGGAAATCTTCCAATGGTAAAGCTAGTTCTGGTGACCTAGGGGTCCCCAAGGGATATTTGGTTATGGGACAGAAAGTAATTGAAAATCTCCCCAAGTTATAATCCTCCATTTACTCTATCCAAAATAAAAAAAAAAAAATTGCCTATAGTTCTACTTTATTATAATGGCGAACTACAGAGAGTGGTGATATTGAAGCTATGAGCAATTTTCACACCACATAAAGTCAGATGGAAAAAATAACTGCATTTATGTACAAAGTAACACCACAGATGGGAGAAAGTGGAAAAACAACTTCCACAAAGACAACACAGTTCCAGCATTAGAGAACTGACAGTGAAACTAGCTGTCACCAGGTACAGCCATGGAAAATAGGACTTTGCTTTGCTGGCTGCCTGATGATAGATCAAGACAACACTATCTACAGACAAAAATACTAAAGATTCAAACCAGAAAGAGAAAATAAAATTACAGTTTTAAAAACCTAACAAGATCATTTATATTTAGTTTGCTAGATCCACTATGATCACGCCAAACCCTCTCATGGTCACCAATGTAGACTTCAATAACGTAAGTACAATAGTAAAACAGATTTCATAGTTGTAGCAAAACATGAACCGAGGAACTCCTGAACATTGTGATACTTTTAGAGCTGAGCTTTAACCACTTCAAGTCCGGACACTTTCACCCCCTTCCTGTCCAGGCCAATTTTCAGCTTTCAGTGCTATCACACTTTGAATGACAATTGCGCAGTCATGCAACACTGTACACATATGAATTTTTTAGCATTTTGTTTTCAGACAGAGAACTTTAGTTTGGTGGTATTTATTCAACACTGGGATTTTTATTTTTTTGCTATATAAATGAAAAAGACTAAACATTTTGAGAGAAAAAAAAGTGTTTTTCTTATATAATTTTGCAAAGAAATAATCCTTTCTTCATAAATCTTGGCCAAAATGTATTCACCTATCTTTTTAGTAGAAAAAAAAATAACCCAAATTAGTTTATAACCAAAAATTATAAGTTTTTTTTACACTTTTATTTTTTTTTTTTTATATTATTTATTTTTTAACATACCGTCACCCTAGCAGTACAGTGTAACCATAGTGATACTGTACTACTTGTGGGGGGTGATGAAGATTTCTTTTTCTTCTTTTACACGGATTGCTTTTACACCCATAAAGGCTGTAAAATCAATAATTTCTCCTTCTCTCTGGCTGCATTCTTGCAGCCATTGAGAAATACTGTGAGCTGTGATTGGTTACAGCTTGTCACATGGTACAAGGCTGTTGTGAATAGCCTTGTACCATGTGACCTCTGTGATCATTCACAGATTTCACTAGTAGTAAGCAATGATGTCAGAAGTGACATCTTGTTTACTACTATTCATGTGATCACTGATTGGCAAATCAGGGATCACATGAATCGGGATGGCACACAGAGGTCCCGTACAGCGATTGGTTCCCAGGGAGCACACACAGGCAGTGAATGCAGGCGCCGTTTATAAATGGCAATCCGCTTCGGCACTGCTCCTGACCGGGCGTTTTATGTACATGCGCCAGATGGGAAGTTTTTAAAGATCTGGTACTGAAGAAAGACCAATAACCCCAACCCCAAACCCAAACCTATTAAAGCCTAAAGTTGGCCATTCACTAGTAGAATTTTGTGTAAGGCCTCATGCAGACTGAAATGTTTTTCAGCTGGCAGCAAAAAAAAACTACACGCTGCAAAAATTAATGTAAACGCGGTACCGCGTTTAGACATTTATTAATTTACAGTGAGGAACAGAAGAAGTATTTGAACACCCTGAGATTTTGCAAGTTCTCCCACTTATAAATCATGGAGGGGTCTGAAATTCACATTGTAGGTGCATTCCCAAAGTGGAAGGCACAGCACAGCATAATATTTTTGTGTTTTAAAACTATTTTTTTTATGTTTATTCAGTTACTTCTTGGTCCCCTGCCTAAGTGAATTACATAATACATCCCATGAGACTTTAGGAGGGTAGGAGGGATTCTCTCAGCTAAGCACACCTGCATGCCTGAGCCAAGGGCAGATGAATTCCAGAAGGTAAATGCTACATGAATCACCTGCCCTTCCGCAACATGGCCATGGCCAGAAATGCTAGGGGGTGTTTTTCAAAGTGATTTCTCAACAAAATAAAGAATGAAGACGTGCATGGATGAGCGAGTTTGCTCTGAATTTTAAAAATGAATTAAATAGTAATTTTGTTTTGTGGTGTCCAGCTGCAGTGTAGTTCCCCTCTAAGTGCCATGGGACTGCACACAACAGGATAAAGTTGTTTATACACACAGGATTTTAGAATTACAAAATGGTTCCCCACTTATTACATTATCTAAAATGAGGACTGTATTCACCGGATTCCAACCTGCTCCGGACATGAACATTTAATTTTATTGGTTGCTGTGAAGTGATACTGACAGTTCTGATTTGAGAACCTTTAAAACTAGTTTTGTATGGCTAAAGATTATGGCACTTTATTAGTTGGGAGATTTGCTGCAGACGGGATTCTAATTTTGTTTAGCTGCATCACACGAGTTGGATTTCATTTCATGTGATTTATGGTAATCATGCAGACTAACCACTGTTCCTTTTAGGAATTTCCTGATTTCTAAAGACTTTCTGTACAGAAATCATAGCCCACAAATACATACTGGTAAAACATTTACAGCTCATTCACACATGCGATAACTGCTGCTCTTCCACACTCGTTAAAATGGTAATCACCACTAGGACACATCGAATATTTTATTCTACGTCCTCCATTTACCCTGCTATTCAGCCTGGCGGTTGCAGTGCGTTGAGCTGCGGTATAAAGAGAACACATAGCGCTTTACCTACAGCACATGTAGGTCACTGCACTGCAGCTCAACGTACCGCTCTGATGTTTGGAGACATGAACAAAGTGTTAATTTGTGCACTTCAAATAAAGTAAAAACAAAAAGTAAACAGTGCGATGTCCCTCACTGCAACCGAAAACTGACAGCTATCCAGGAGCTAAAATGGAGTGTTTAGCATGCAGAATATGTGAACAAGTCCTAACAGATTCAACGAAAGCAAACCTGTTAGGCTCCATGTACACTGCAGCTGATAAACTCACATTTAGGAGCTATTCTGCATTTTTTTCAGCAGCCCCTGAACTCTCCCTAATGTTTTCCTATGTGTCCATGTACAAATAGTCGTTTACAGGCAGATGAGTTTACAGTCAGTTTTTTTAATGCACCAAACCTGTGTTCAGGAGTAGATTTTAGCAGCGTTTCAAATGCCAAACGCTTGAAAACGTGGCTAACCGCTTTTATAAGCGTTTGTGTTTAGAAGCGTTTTTTAACTGTTCCATATCCAAATGCTGTCCAGAGCCTTTTTTCAACATCAGAAAGCATTTTCCATGTACAGGCAGTCCCCGAGTTAAGTACATTCGGCTTACGTAATACTCATACTTACGTACACTTCCCTCGGGACCGGAAGTCAAGCTGTCAGCATTCTTGTGCAGCAAGCTGATAAGAGACTAGCTGATAAGAGACATCAGAGAGACATAAGAGACAGAGACATCCATTGCTCGTTACTTGTGGGGCTAGCAGTGTCTGCCCACTATCTCCAAAGTGATTTAAGACTGTCTGTCTGCACCTCCGGGGAGAGGAAAGGAGAGGCTGTCAGGCTGCTCACTGAAGTGATCCTCCGTCTGTGCAGGGGGGAGGGGGCAGCGTGTGCTGTGTAAAGGAGAGCAGAGTTCTCTCATACAGTACATTACAGTACAGTGTAGTTTAGCCAAGATAGTTTAAAGTTGTACTCTACACTGTACAAGAGTTTACAGTATAATATTTGAATGTTGAATTTGATGTTTAAACATTTACATGCACATAAAAGTTAAATATGTTAAGGCAAACATGTGTCCAAGCTGCAGTTCTTATGCAAAACACCAGTTTAGAGCCTCTTGAGGTTTTACTGCTTTCTGTAACCTTATTACAAAAACGTAATCTAATATCCTGTCGTTTGGTTAGTAGTTAGTGCTTATAAAAGTGCCTGATTCAACTTATGAACAAATTCGACTTATGAACAAACCTACAGTCCCTATCTTGTACGTAACCCGGGGACTGCCTGTATTTAAATGGACCCGGTACACCAGCGCAGTCAGTTCCAGGTTTTGCGTGAAGGAAAAAATGGTAGAACGTGCTGCATTATGCTCATGATGGGATCCATAGTGAATACAACCAGGTAATCTCAACACATACTGCTCTCTCTGCTTCTGCTCTCTATTCCTCTCAAAATGTCTGTTTATTATTATTTTTCAGTGCATTCTGGACATTTTGGAAGGTCTCCTGAGGTTATCTTAAAAAATGCTTCTAAACGCAAACGCTCATAAACACGTATAAACGCGGTATGCAAAAGCAGCTAAACAGATGTTTTTTAACCTATGTTTTCCAGCAGTCAGTTTTCATCGTTCAGAAGTGTTTTCCAATCGTCCGCTGTACATGGAACCCTACAAGCCTTGTAAATTCAAACTGATCACATGATGATAAAAACAAGGCATAAACTGCATGTCAAAACAAGTGCTCGGTTTAAACTGACTTTTGAATGATTACCAGGCCACAAGGGAGCTAATAAGAGAAGAACACTTTTAGACTCCATATACACTGCAGCTGATAAACTCACGTTTAGGAGCTTTTCTGCATTTTTTTCAGCAGCCCCTGAACTCTCCCTAATGTTTTCCTATGTGTCCATGTACACTGTGTCGTTTACAGTCGTTTACAGGCAGCTGAGTTTAGTCATTTTTTTTTTAACACACCAAACTTGCATTCAGGAGTAGATTTTATCAGTGTTTCAAATACCAAACGCTTATAAACGCAAGCAAACGTGGCTAAGTGTTTGGAACTTTTTTTTAACTCTTCCATTTCTAGATGCTGTCCAGAGCCTTTTTTCATCATGAACAATGCATGCAAAACATTTTCCCAGTACTCAAATGGACCTGGTACACCATACTTTGAGGTTTCACATGAAAGAAAATATGTTAGACACTGCTGCAATAATTTCTGCACTTAAATGAGCTGGAACACATCCAAACACCACAAAAACAAAAACAAAAAAAAAAGACAGGTAATCTCAACAAATACTGCTCTCTCTGCTTCTGCTCTCTCTATTTCTCTCAAAATGTCTGAAATAGTTAATTTTTTACTGTTTTTCAGTGCATTCTGGGCATTTGGGAAGGTCTCCTGAGGTTATCTTTAAAAAACGCTTCTAAACGCAGTATGCAAACGCGGCTAAACAGTCGTTTTTGTAACCTACGTTTTCCAGCAGTCAGTTTCCATCGTTCAGAAATGTCCCGTGTACATGGAGCCTTAGAGTTTATATACACTTTAATCTAACCAAGCACACAGGAATGTATACTATATAAAGATTTCTGCCATACGTTTTAACTGCTGATAAGCAATCTCTGCTCTCCCCCATGTTTACAGATCTGAGCTAACTGCTCTGTCCTTTGATAAGAAGGCACACCCAGGGGCGGACTGACCATTTAGAAACTCGGGCACTGCCCGAGGGCCCGGGGTTAGTAGGGGGCCCCATGAGATGCCCCTTTTACCTTTGTCATAGGCTTTTTTGAGTTTTGGCAAGGACACAGTTGCCCCATGATCCCCTATCGCCCGGGGGCCCCATGAGTTGTCAGTCCGCCCCTGGGCACACCCCAAGCTATCACAAAAAGTGATAAACCCAAAGTCTCACCCATCAACAACACCCCCTTGTGATGACCTCACACAGTGCAAGGGTTAAAAGACATCACGGAATCACGGAAACCTGGATCCAGCCCACTGACTCTACCTCCCCTGCTGCACTCTCCTATGGAGGTCTCACCTGGACCCACTCACCCAGGCCTAACGGTCGTAAAGGTGGTGGGGTTGGTCTGCTCCTGTCACCGCAGAGCACCTTCCGAGTCCTCCCAAACCCCCCCCTCCCTATCCTTCTCCTCCTTCGAGGCCCACTGCGTCCGACTATTCTCCCCAACCCCCCTGAAGATTGCTGTGATATACCGGCCTCCTGGATCCATACCCCGCTTCCTGGATGACTTCTCCTCCTGGCTACCCTTCTTCCTCTCCTCTGAGCTACCCACCATCATTCTTGGGGATTTTAACATCCCTGTCAACCTCGACAACCCGGACACAGCCCGTCTCCTCCACCTAACCTCCTCCTTTGCACTTGCACAGTGCATACAATCCACCACCCACTCCGACGGAAATATCCTTGATCTTGTCTTCTCCAACCGATGCGCTCCCCACAACCTCACTAATACCCCCTTCCCTCTCTCTGACCACAACCTGATCACCTTCTCTATCTCCTCGTCCTCCAACGCCTACCCCTCCAAATGTCACACTACTACCAGCCGTAACCTCCGCAACCTTAACCCTGCCTCCCTCCACTCTGCAGCTGATCAACTCCACGACCGCATCCTCCCCCTGTCCTGCCCCGACTTGGCTTTGACCGCCTACAACAATGCGCTCTCAACAGCCCTTGACTCACTAGCGCCTTTAACCACACGCAACACCAGACCCCGACCGCTCCAGCCCTGGCAGACTGATCACACCAAAACCCTCAAACGACAAAGTCGTGCCCTAGAGCGACTATGGCGCAAAACCAAATCCAAGCAAGCCTTCACCCGCTACAAATCTGCCTTCCGCACCTACACCTCCTCCCTCCATGCTGCCAAACAGGCCTACTTCTTGACCCTCATCAAGGCCCTCTCCTCCAATCCTCGCCGACTCTTCTCTGCCTTCAACTCTCTACTCTCTCCACCCCCACCTCCACCCAGCACCTCACTCACTGCCCTTGAGATTGCCAATCACTTCAAAAACAAAATTGACACAATTCGCAAGGACATTGCCGCAACTCACACGCCCTCTCAACCTGTCCCCTCTCACACAGCTACCCCCTTATCCCCCCTCCCCCTCGACATAACCCGCAGGGACTTCGTCGCTGCTCAAACTCCCTCCAACCCCCTTCACCCTCACTCAGCTACCCCCTCATCACCCCTCTCCCACGGCCCCACCACTGCTCTGACCTCCTCTTCCACCCCACCCTACACTCCTCATACTGAAGCTCCCCCAACACTCCACACCTTTGACCTTACTACCATCGAGGAAGTCTCCAAGACCTCTCTGATGCCCGCCTCACCACCTGCCCCCTCGACCCTATCCCCTCACAACTCCTACGACCTTCCTCCTCCTCCATCCTACGCTCCCTCACCCACATCTTCAATCTCTCCCTCTCCTCAGGCACTTTCCCCTCCCCTCTGAAACATGCACACATCACCCCCATACTTAAAAAGCCCTCCCTGGACCCCAATGACCCGAACAACCTCAGACCCATCTCCCTGCTCCCATTTACATCTAAACTCCTCGAGCGCCTAGTCTACACCCGCCTATGCTCTCACCTCAACGACAACAACCTCCTCGATCCCCTACAGTCCGGCTTCCGTCCCCTACACTCCACCGAAACTGCCTTACTCAAACTCTCCAACGACCTGCTAACCGCCAAAGCTAATGGACACTATTCAGTGCTCCTACTCCTTGACCTCTCTGCGGCCTTCGACACAGTCGACCACCCCCTCCTCCTCAAAAAACTACACTCCCTCGGCCTCAGAGATTCTGCTCTCTCCTGGATCTCATCCTACCTGTCACAACGCTCTTTCAGCGTTACCTATAATGCTACCACCTCCCCCTCACTCCCCCTCTCTGTTGGGGTCCCTCAAGGCTCTGTCCTCGGGCCCCTTCTCTTCTCCATCTATACCTCCTCCCTTGGCCAACTCATACACTCTCACGGCTTCAACTACCACCTCTATGCCGACGACACACAAATCTATCTCTCAACCCCCCACCTCACCCCCTTGGTCTCAGCCCGAATCACACACCTACTGAGCGACATATCAGACTGGATGTCGCTCCACTTCCTTAAATTGAACCTCTCCAAAACCGAGTTTCTTGTCTTCCCCCCAGCCCGGACACCACCCCCCATTGATTTCTCCGTCACATCCAACAACGCTACCATCAAACCCGCCCTGCAGGCAAGAGTACTGGGTGTCATTCTGGACTCCAACCTATCCTTCCAGCCCCAAGTCCAATCTTTAACAAACTCGTGCAGACTCCACCTCCGCAACATCGCCAAAATCCGCACGTTCCTAACCCCAGAAACCACTAAACAGCTCATCCACTCCCTCATCATATCGCGACTCGACTACTGCAACTCCCTCCTCACTGGCCTGCCTCGCCGCTGGCTATCCCCTCTTCAGTCCATCCTGAACACGGCTGCCAGACTCATTCACCTTTCCAACCGCTCTGTCTCCGCCACCCCCCTCTGCCAATCCCTCCACTGGCTTCCGATTGCGCAACGGATCAAATTCAAAATCCTAACGCTGACGTACAAAGCTGTCCACCATACTGCCCCGAACTACATCACCGACCTAATATCCAAGTACCGCCCAGCACGCACACTCCGCTCCTCACAGGACCTCCTTCTCTCTAGTTCCCTGGTCTCCTCCTCCCATGCCCGCCTCCAGGACTTCTCCAGGGTGTCACCCATCCTCTGGAACTCCCTGCCCCAACCCATCAGATTATCACCTACTCTCCTCTCCTTTAGGCGCACCCTGAAAACCCATCTCTTCAGGGAAGCCTACCCCACCCCCTGCTAACTTGCCTCCCTCCTCCACTCTTCCTACCACTCCATCCCCCACAGCTATCTCCTCCTGTGCCACCACCCCCTCCCTCCTAGATTGTAAGCTCGAAAGAGCAGGGCCCTTGATCCCCTCATGTTTTGCATTGTATTGGTATTGTTCTGTCACATGTTCTGTCTCCCTTTGTAATGTACAGCGCTGAGCGAACTATTGGCGCTTTATAAATACTGTATAATAATAATAATAATAATATACAGGAAAAAGGTAAAAAAAAAAAAGATCACAAGGAGTAAAAACACACTAGTTCATCAAAAAAGCAAAATATGCAACATCCTAGCTGAGATCAAGCTATCAAAAATAGCTCCTACATAAAAATGACAAATTGCAGAAAATGTGGAACAAACAAAGCAGGTAATGAATACTCACAAGATGGTCACCATAGTACATGGCAAACACCAAGCAGACATGGACCATCCATAAGTATCGTGAAAAAATAATAAAACAAGTGATATGCTAGGACAGGGGTCTCCAAACTTTTTAAAAAAAGGGCTTGTGGGTGTAGAAAATGGCTCAGGCTTGTTGGTCAGTGGGAGCAAATAAATTACAAAGCGCTTGTGCTCAGCAGGAGGAGGAACGATGCCCCATGGTTGATACCAGTGGAAAGAATAGAACCCCATCTTTTGTGTCAGTGGCAAGAATAGTGCGCCATCATTGGTATCAGTAGAAAAAATAGACCCCCATCATTTGTGTCAGTGGCAGGAATAGTGCCCCATCGTTGGTATCAGTCGAAGGCATAGTGCCCCACTGTTGGTGTTATTGGAAGGAATAGTGCTCTATCCTTGGTGTCAGTAGGAGGAATAGTGCCCCATTGTTGGTGTCATTGGAAGGAATAGTGCCCTATCCTTGGTGTCAGTAGGAGGAATAGTGCCCCATTGTTGGTATCAGTGGGAAGAATAGTGCCCCATTGTTGGTATTAATGAGTGTAATATTGCTCCATCTTTGATGTCAGTGGGAGGAATAATGTTCAGACATGGAAGGAAGTGCCCCACTGTTGGTGCTAGTGGAAGAAATATGGACCCACTATTTGTCAGTGAGTGGAATTATGCCCCACTGTTGGTGTTAGTGGAAAGAATGATGCATCATCATTGGTGTCAGTAGGAGAAAATAATGCCTTGTGCCAATGAGAGGAATAGTGCCCAAAGGCCGCATAAAGGCAAGCAAAGGGCCTCATCCAGCCCTTGGGCCACAGTTTGGAGACCACTGTGCTAGGGCGACAAAGAAATAAATGAAAAATGACCAAATGGTCTACAAAAATACTACCCAAGACCAAACACCCCCACATGTTCCATAAGTAAACTATTATATGAGTGTGAATAGCACCCAACATAAGACCATAGATCCACAGAAAACACTGACAGTGCACAAAGACAGGAATACATCCAAATGTACGTACTATACATCAATACTCCACTACCAGATAGAAGAAACCAGAGGACTCAGCTATATTGATAGGTCATCAGCGAACAAAAGACTGTCAGTAATCTTACAAAGAAGATATTCATCACATTGCATAGTAGAGAAATACCATGAACCAAGACATCTGTACTAGTCAGTCATACTGTATGTGCACCTACCTGGGATTATTGAGGAGGATATCTTGTGGCTTGCATGGAGTTACAATAATATGAATCTATGAAATGTATTAAAATTCCCCATTGGGAGTACTGAGTATTCTGATACCATAGAAAATTATATTGGGTGGAGCTGTATGTAATATACTTATACAGAGTCAATGAGCCTTGTCCCATGGGCATTTATTGTATTGTTCACATTCTGTGACCGGCCATCTTGCATGGTTACAGTGTGTGTATATAGATCTTTGTTAACATCAAATACTTTGTGGTCTTTTAGACAACTTATCCAAACTAAGTGGTTTAATTAGAAGTGGAGTTAAGATGGATCTAAATTCAGCCAGTTCAGCAGGGAACGTTCAAAGTTTGATGCATCTATGGCTGTTCCCAGGTGACAGACATTGATCTAATGTTTGAATTCGGTCAATAGAGACTACTGGAAAACACTTGTCAATCAGTGGCTTGCAGACACTGATCAGTATACTCTGACAGCAGTGCAGCACACTCCACTGAGTCCCACTGTCACAATACAATGGCACAACAGGGAGGATTCCATCATACTCTTTGAATGTGTAGATGGGGGAACCCAAAATAAACCTATGCTGTCTATGGCCAGCTTTACCAATACAGTAGGGTTTACTTATTTTTAGATCAATACCTATTGCATTTTGGTTGATTAGAATAATCCCAGCAGAAATTACAGACCGGTTTCACATCATATACAGATAAATATGGTATCATATAGGGATGCAAGACTTGAAGCAGAGGTACTTTATACATTGTGCCAGGTACAAAAAAGGGTTTGTGTTTTTAGTGGGGATAGATACCATGGGGTTTTAAAATTTTGCAAGAATAATAATTGGTAAAAAGACATATCTACATACATTTGTTTATATATTTTATTTATTTGGTTAACATTAAAAATACATTAGGGTTGATTAACTGAAGGCAAAAAGACTGTGCACTTTGCAAAACTTAGTAAATGAGGGGGAGAGAGAAGCTTTCCTGATTGCCATCATCCAATCAAGTGCAAGCAGAAAAAAATTTTTTTCTTTTTTAAATTTTCCTTGCATGTGATTGGGTATTCTTTGCAGAGTGGAGCTTCACCTCATTTACTAAGCTCTGGAGCAACTGAACTTGCAGAGTCTATTTGCCTTTACTAAATCAACCCCATTAAGTCTGCTCATTCCAAACAAATGAGATGCAAGGGGGAAAAGAAGAGATTTGTGAGCTCATGGAAGATGTTACAAGGAAGCAGAAGAATAAAAAAATAAAATAAAAAATTATGGGTCCATTAAGTAGTGGGTGTGAATGGATTATTTCTTGCAGAATAAAGATATCACTTAGTGTCACTTTAAAGCCGGCCATAGATGGTTCGAATCACAGCTGGTTCAGCAGGGACCATCTATGGGCAGGCTGATTGTACCCAAGTTGATCAGTCGATTGACTTGGGTACAAGCAGCATGTCTGATTTTTACATTCGATTATTGCTGCTGGAAGAACACAATAGCTCCACAGGAAGGATTCCGTCATCAAACACGGACTGTGTTGATGGTGAAATGAGGGGAACTTCCTATTTTAAGTGAAGTTCTGATTTAAATTTATACCATATGCATACAGATACAGAAGCACACAATTCAGAAGTCATAACTGCCTGGGTTCCGAAATTGTATGACTCACTGCAGATCAAACAGATCTACATGCAGATCTTCAGGCAAGCAGCTGATTCTTCTGACTTCATCATGGCATTGTGTAACTAAAGCACAGTACCCCAAGCACATACAGATCAGTCAGTTTTTCCAGCAAATGTAAATCAGTGATTAGAGTTTGTCAAACAGGAATTGTAACAATACCAGAAAATCAAACAGACTTGTTTGTCCTGCAGCGATTGCAGATAACAGTTTCAATTACACCAGGTGCCTGGCAGCCATTCTGGGCACACAGTGTGGTAAAGAACAGGTCTGGATAATTGGACAACATATAAAATATCTGAGCTTTATGTAGTATATGTACTGCAGGGATCCTTGAGTGATCTCGTGCAAAGGTTTTGCCTGTGCTGTATGCGCTGTACAAATATTAAAAACATCAGCCATAATCCATATTTATTAGTGTCCTTTGTTCACCAAGTCAGTAAATATCCAGAAATATGTTCTGATTATGGCTCCAGAGCCTCACTTTTCCCGTCTCTAAATTCCACCATACTGGATTTGATGTCAGGGCTGTACAAGTTTGTTCTCAATCCTTCCAGCGCTGTAAATCCTGCTCCTGGCTGCACTACAGGAGGGCCCAGATTTAGCGATGAGATGAGAAACTAGAAATGCGTATTCATACTACTGGGTTTCATACTACTGGTGGCTTTGGTGAGTCTGAATTATGTACAGTTACAATATAAATGTTGTTAAAAAAAACCAAAACAAACAAAAACAAACAAAAAAAATTGTAAGTGTCCCGCACTAGAATCACACAGGATGTGCTGTGCATTCCTGTACGATTAAACCCGCATGCAAAATGCACTGCTTTTGCGATCTACAGCAGGTGTCAATAAGATGTTAATGACACTCCAAACGCAGTGCGTTTGCCCACACCGGATAGCATGGTACTTTTGTACCAAGCAATCCGGTTACAGTGTGTTTTAAAAAGCAATGCATGCACTACTTTTGGCATAGTGCGGTGCGATTTGAGCACATTCAGAGCAGCATGTGAATGCGAATGCAGGCCTGATGTGAACCGGCCCTAAAGCACTAAAATTCTGGAACCAAATGATGGCTTCGGTGTGAATACCCGTGCGATGCGATTCTAGTGCAGACCAAAAAAAGGGTCCTGCACCATTTTGGTGCGGGTGTGGTGCGATTAGACCCATACAAAATGTATGGCTCCAATCGCACCGCACACAAATCGCATGTGATGTGCACAGGAATGCAGTGCGGTTCCTCTGCGAATCACACGCGATATACTGCACCGCATATATGTGAACCCAGGCTAAAGAGACTGAATAAGGCTACACCAAGGGAACTCAGGGGAGGAAGGAGACACTGGCCGCCGGAGGAGTGAGAACTGACTTCTTTTACAGGGAATTCTATTTTCCACATTAAAGGATAAGTTCACCTTTCATAACCTGTTTTATTCCCCCCCCCCTTCCTCCAATTCTATGTTGTAATAGCTAGCAGGGAATCTTCTTCCCCGATAGCTGTCACAATGTTTTAAAGAAGCGGCCGTGTGGGGCTCTGCCCATCTGGACGCATCATTCATTCAGAGTTCTGTGAATGGGAAACTACAAATACTGATAGCCTTTGCGGCTGGTGACTTGTAGTTCTCAATGAACTACCAAGGCGCTGTGGAGCGCTGTGGTAATTTATGGATTCTTCCTGTCAGTGTAAAACTGCCTGCCCGTATGGCCAGACAGATTACACCGACAGTCTGCAGGAGACCTGCATGGCACCGACGACCTACTGACTGCTGGTGCAATGATTTCCAGGGGCTGCTTGCTCTGGGAGCATTTGGCAGGAGGCCAGGAGCAACAGCAAGGGACCCAAAAAGAGGAAAATCGGGAATGCTCTGTGCAAAACCACTGCACAGAGCAGATAAGTATGAGAGGTTTATTCGTTTTTTAAAAAATGCCTTTACTATGACTTTATATCATGTACGGGCACCATAAATCAGCAGTGGAAATACCACGAAAAGACAGTCTAAGCCACTAACAAAAAAAAGAACCCTTAAAGTGGGACTTAGTTAAAATTAAAAGCCAGCAGCTACAAAATCTGTAGCTGCTGACTTTTAATAAACAGCCACACAACTATCCCAGGATCCAGCTGTCTCCTCGTCTGGACAGGTTTCGGCAACGGTCTTCAGTCCCCATTCCCGGCACCTTAAATGTGGGCGTCTGGCTGTGAACGCTTGCAGCTTCACAGATGGCTACCCATTGCACATGTGTGATCCACGTTGTGCCTTGTGAATGGTCCCATTGTCTTCTGGGACCTGTGACATGTCCCAGAGGATTACGGGCAATATTACACTCTAAATATGGGTGTAACATGGTCCAAAAGATGGAGTTAGCCTCTAAAAAGAGCAATGGCTACAACCCATAGAAAAAAAGCTTTCATCAGTACAGTGTGATGAAAAGTTTCCAATATTTTGACAGGCTGCTGTACGTTACTTTATTACAATTAACCCAACAAGTGGAAACAATGTGATATTCTTCACAAAAACTGAAGACAAGTGAACCAGAGCCAACCTAGACTGTGCCCACCACACTGACATGCCCATGCCAAGGAGTTTCGTAGTATGGGTGAGGGAAGCCTGATGGGGAACTGGGAGACTAGTTCCCCATCAGGTCCCCTGACTGCTGACTGGCGGTGCACGGCAGTGGGGGGATCCCCAAAAAAACAATATTTGGGTGTACAGGCAGGATTTTTAATGCAGAAGGAACATACTTCGTCTCTTCTACATTTAGCCTGGGTTCACACTGATGCGGTGCGGAAATTGCAGCGTTTTCTGTGCGAATTCCGCACCGCATCAGAATCGCACCCCGTTCATGCGAACCGCTGCGGGTGTGTATGTTAACAACACCCTGAAAGTGGTCCACAAAATGCGGTGCGATGTGCAGAATCGGATCGCATAGGTGTGACTACCCATGCCATCCAATTCTAGTGCAGATGAAAAAAAGGGTCCTGCATGTTTTTGGTGCGGTGTGATTAGAGCCATACATAATGTATGGCTCCAATCGCACCGCACACAAATCGCATGTGATATATCGCACCGCATAGATGTGAGTCCAGGCTAAAGGTACCTACCTGTCCACCCTTGTACACTGAGCTGTGCACGTGCAGCTCAATGTAGAAATGTGCCAATGCCGAAGCTGACTGAACTCTCACACATGTGCAAGAGTGATGTCCTATAAGCCTGGCCAATGAAAGCGGCTGGTGATCGGTACCTGGAAGCAACTAGAAGAGGTCAGTGGCCAATGAGGAGCTCCAGGATGCCACATCACTGGAGCCAATGTGAGTAGAGTTCTGCTTTAATTACCGCCATAGCAACAGCTTCTCAAAGTGGTGGAAGTACCTGAATTTATCCCCCATGTCAGTAATGTTACCAAACTGGAGCAAACGCTTGCCGGAACGGTGTCTAAAGGGGACTCCCGCCAGAGAAGTGACATTACATCTTTACAACAAGCCCCCCACTTCACACATTTCTAAATGTTACTTAAAGCTCCGCTCTCATCGTTGTCTCCTCTCCATAACCAGATGATAACGGGTGGCAGGGGATCCCCTCATATGCCGGCTCACCCCCATTCTCATCATACAAGGGGGACAGTGAGACCCTCCATGTCACAATCTACATCTCACAGACAAGACCACCTGAGACCTGATGTCATTAGAACCCCAATAATGGTATTAGAACCCTAATAAAGTTTCCTGACACCAGTCCCAGGATTCCGCAGGGACAGCACAGCCCACCCTGAGTGTCATGAGGGGCTCCATACACTGACCGTAGATCATAGCCAGGCCGGTCTCATGGAGGAAGCGGAACCTGCGATGCTTGAAGAGCCAGATGGTGAGGATGGTGAGGGTGAGGAGGAGGATGAAGATCAGCAGGTTGGCACTGTCCTGCCGGTGACTGGCCTCCACCTGCTTCTCGGTGACGATCTCCTCCATGACGCTGTCCTCCGCCCGGATCAGGCCTACCGCCATCACTAGCACCGCCGCCCTGACTCCCCTGCCCCGGGAGCCCGGCATTACCGTACCGCACGGCGCCATGACAGGGGCCGATCTGACCGCTAAAGCCCTCCCCGGGAATGAGGCAAAGAGCCGGGACTGTCCGCCCCCGGGAGGAGGAACCCGGCTTTCACCACACCGCCACAGTATAGGTCAGCTACACTGGGACTCCTCACATATCTATACACTGCTCATTGTGAGCCCGGATGTGGTCCTATATACAGTACACTGCTCATTGTGAGCCCGGATGTGGTCCTATATACAGTACACTGCTCACTATGAGCCCGGATGTGGTCCTATATACAGTACACTGCTCACTATGAGCCCAGATGTGGTCCTATATACAGTACACTTCTCACTGTGAGCCCAGATGTGGTCCCATATGCAGTACACTTCTACACTGCTCACTATGAGCCTGGATGTGGTCCTATGTACAGTACACTTCTCACTGTGAGCCCAGATGTGGTCCTATATACAGTACACTTCTCACTGTGAGCCCAGATGTGGTCCTATATACAGTACACTTCTCACTGTGAGCCCAGATGTGGTCCTATATACAGTACACTTCTCACTATGAGCCCAGATGTGGTCCTATATCTATACAGTAACTCCCTTACTTTGAGCCCAGCTGTGGTCCTATATACAGTGCACTGTTCACTTTGAGCCCAGATATGGTCCTATATACAGTACACTTCTCACTGTGAGCCCAGATGTGGTCCTATATACAGTACACTTCTCACTATGAGCCCAGATGTGGTCCTATATCTATACAGTAACTCCCTTACTATGATCCCGGCTGTGGTCCTATATACAGTACACTTCTCACTATGAGCCCTGTGGTCCTATATACAGTACAGTTCTCACTGTGAGCCCGGCTGTGGTCCTACATACAGTACACTGCTCACTATGAGCCCGGCTGTGGTCCTATATCTATACAGTAACTCCCTCACTGTGAGCCCGGCTGTGGTCCTATATCTATACAGTAACTCCCTCACTGTGAGCCCGGCTGTGGTCCTATATCTATACAATACCTCCCTTACTATGAGCCCGGCTGTGGTCCTATATCTATACAATACACTTCTCACTATGAGCCCTGTGGTCCTATATACAGTACAGTTCTCACTATGAGCCCTGTGGTCCTATATACAGTACAGTTCTCACTGTCAGCCCGGCTGTGGTCCTATATATAGTGCACTTCTCACTGTGAGCCTGGCTGTGCTCCTATATACAGTACACTTCTCACTATGAGCCCGGCTGTGGTCCTATATACACTACACTTCTCACTATGAGCCCGGCTGTGGTCCTATATACAATACACTTCTCTCTATGAGCCTGGCTGTGGTCCTATATACAGTAAACTTCTCACTGTGAGCCCGGCTGTGGTCCTATATACATTACACTTCTCACTATGAGCCCAGGTGTGGTCCTATATCTATACAATACACTTCTCACTATGAGCCCTGTGGTCCTATATACAGTACAGTTCTCACTATGAGCCCTGTGGTCCTATATACAGTACAGTTCTCACTGTGAGCCCGGCTGTGGTCCTATATATAGTGCACTTCTCACTGTGAGCCTGGCTGTGCTCCTATATACAGTACACTTCTCACTATGAGCCCGGCTGTGGTCCTATATACACTACACTTCTCACTATGAGCCCGGCTGTGGTCCTATATACAGTACACTTCTCACTATGAGCCTGGCTGTGGTCCTATATACAGTAAACTTCTCACTGTGAGCCCGGCTGTGGTCCTATATACATTACACTTCTCACTATGAGCCCGGGTGTGGTCCTATATCTATACAGTACACTTCTCACTATTAGCCCGGGTGTGGTCCTATATCTATACAGTACCTACCTCACTATGAGCCCGGATGTGCTCCTATATCTATACAGTACCTCCCTTACTATGAGCCCGGCTGTGGTCCTATATCTATACAGTATCTCCCTCACTATGAGCCCGGCTGTGGTCCTATATCTATACAGTATCTCCCTCACTATGAGCCCGGCTGTGGTCCTATATCTATACAGTACACTTCTCACTGTGAGCCCAGCTGTGGTTTTATATCTATACAGTACATCCCTTGCTATGAGCCCAGCTGTGGTCCTATATCTATACAATACTTCCCTCACTATGAGCCCAGTTGTGGTCCTATATCTATACAATACCTCCCTCACTATGAGCCCAGTTGTGGTCCTATATCTATACAATACCTCCTTCACTATGAGCCCGGCTGTGGTCCTAAATCTATACAATACATCCCTCACTATGAGTCTGGATGTGGTCCTATTTCTATATAATACCTCCCTCACGATGAGCCCAGATGTGGTCCTATATCCAGTGCCGGATTAAGAGCATCATGGGCCACTGGTGGACACCTGGAGAATGATGCATATGAAAGACAGAGACTATACCTTCTTCTCTAATGCACATGAGATATACTCAAGACTGGATTATATTCTAATAGATCATCAATTTATTGAAATGCTGGTTAAAATAGAAATAGAGACAAGAACTTTTTCGGACCATGCCCCAGTCATAATGAAAATAGGATGGGGGAAAAGGTGGACAGGAGGTCTAGGATGGAGGTTAAATGAAGCTCTTCTCTTTGATGAGGATATTGTGCAGAAGATCAAGGAAGAGATTAAGGTATATTTCAAGGAGAATGAGACAGAGGAAGTATCGACAGCTACAGTATGGGAAAGTCATAAGGTATATATAAGAGGAATCTTGATTGCGATGGGAGCAAGGAAGAAAAAAGAAAGAAGAGAGAGGGTTAGTGGACTTTTAAAGGAAATCCTGGAGTTGGAGCAGATACATAAGAAGAAAATAACAATAGAAACAAGACAGAAGCTAATGGATAAAAGAGATGAATTAGAGAGATTGATGGAAGAGGAGAAGAGTATATAACAAGGTATTGGGTGAAAGATATAGATGGGGTGATCGACCAGGAAAATACTTAATGAGAGCCCTGAATAAAAAGAAAAACAGGAATTATATAGAAAAGATAAAAAGCCCTAAGGGAGAGTTGGTCCACTCAACTAAAGAAATCATTAAAGTATTCACGGAGTACTATAGAAAGTTGTACAACATCAGCCACCAAGGTTCACCAAAAGAAAATAGAGAAGATATTAATGAAAAAAGGATGATATATTTAAAAAATGCGGGATTGCCAAAGCTCAGTGAAACACTATTGAACTCCTTGGAATCAGTAATTTCTCAGGAAGAAATAGAAGTAGCATTAAGAAGTACAGGGGGAGGGAAAAGCCCAGGCCCGGATGGTTATACAATTAAGTACTATAAAAAATTCTGTGAAGTACTGTTACCAAAGTTAAAGAAATATATGAATGACTTGGGAGGTGGGATGGAGGGGAGGAGGGAATCCCTTCAGGCCCATGTTGTTCTCATACACAAGGAGGGAAAAGATCCTTCTCAGTGCTCTAGCTACAGACCAATTTCATTATTGAACACTGATACCAAGTTGTACGCAAAGGTCCTAGCAAACAGGCTGAAAGATCTAATGCCCGAATGGATCCATGGAGACCAGGTGGGATTTGTCCGGGGAAGAGAGGGTAGAGACAATGGGTTGAGAACTTTGATGCTTATTCAGAAAAATAGAAAAGGGAAAGCCCCGGTGGTGCTCTTGTCAATTGATGCCGAAAAGGCGTTTGATAGAGTGGACTGGGGCTTTATGATGGACAACTTGGAGGTGTTGGGGATTGGAGAGAGAATGCGTGAGTGGATAGGTAAATTATATAGAGAGCCCACCGCAATCATCACGGTAAATGGGGAGAGGTCGGAATCCATCGGGATGTCCAATGGAACAAGACAAGGATGTCCATTGTCCCCCTTGTTGTATGTTTTGACATTGGAACCCCTGCTATCAATAATAAGGAATAGTGGAGCGATAAAGGGAATACAGATAGAAAACATAGAACATAAAGTAGCGGCCTTTGCGGACGACCTACTGTTTTATGTAGGCAACCCCCGAATAACACTACCAAGTATAATGAAGATCTTGAAGGAATATGGTGAACTATCAAATCTAAAAATTAACCCAACAAAAACAGAGATTCTGAACATTAATATACCAAAGAGCGAAAAAGAAAAACTACAAAAAGAATTCCCCTTTATTTGGAAAGAAAAAGATATAAAATACCTAGGAATAAAACTTGCTACCTCACATAAACAACTGTATAGATTAAACTATATTTCTCTGATAAATGAGACTAAGGACGAACTAAAAAGATTAGAAGGAGGAAACCCATCATGGTTAGGACGTATAAACCTAATTAAAATGGTAATTATACCTAAAATACTCTATAGATTTCAAATGATCCCAATCAAACTCCCAGAGGCGTTTTTTAAGATAACGAGAAGAATGCTAACAAGATATATATGGAGGAATAAAAAAACAAAAATATCATATGAAACACTAAGTAGGACTAAAGAGAAAGGGGGGATGGGACTACCTGATGTCAAGAGATATTACAAAGCTGTAATTTTAGCAAGAATTTATGTTAGGACTTTTAACTATAAGGGGTAAAGTTGGGTAAAAATAGAAAATGAACTGAGTGGAATTAATTTGAGTAAGATGATATGGGTTCCAGCACAGTATAGAACAATTAAAGAAAGCACAAGCACGTACACTTTAAATGTGTTAAAGATATGGGATAATTTACACAAACATATGAAATGGGAATTCAACTCTATATTAATGCCTCTTGTAAACACAGAATTTTTCCCTCCAGGAAAAGATGAGATATCAGGGAGATGGTTTAAAAAGGAAGATATCCAATTGAGAGACGTATTGATAGAGGGGGAACTGAAAACATTTAAAGAACTAAAAGAGAGGGGAGGAGATATGTTTACTAAAATAGATGAGTGGAAATATCAACAATTAAAATGTTTTATTGTAACTCTCCCAAAACCCTTGAGATTAAAAAAGGAGTGGAATATGTTTGAAAGGCTATTAGAATCACGGCGAGATGGGAAACACGGTGTTACAAATATGTATAAAATACTCACAGAATTAGACACAGACACAAAGTTAATTTTTATAACAAATTGGGAAAGAGACATGGAGGTGGAGATAGATGAAGATCAACAGAATAAGATATTTAGATTAGTTCACGAGAGTGTTAGTATGAGAGACGTTGAGATTAACTATAAATGTTTGACACGATGGCATATTACACCAAGCACTGAGCACAGGATGAGGGGGGAGAAGTCAAAAATGTGTTGGAGAGGATGTGGGGATGAGGGCACGGTGTTCCATATTTGGTGGCAATGTCCAAAAATTCAGGATTTCTGGAAGACAATAGTCAATTTAATAGAAATAATAACTGGAAATAACATAGGATTAGACCCAACCATGTGTCTCCTACATAATGTTGAGACAACAGTAAATAAATACAAAGAATCAGGAGTATGGTACTACTTAAGTGCTGCAAAAGGGTTGATCCCCAAGTTTTGGTGGAAGAAAGAGGTGCCGACGGAGGAGGATTGGATCAATAGGGTAAACCAGATTAGTAGAATGGAAAAATCTTATTATACTCAGGAAGACAGGTTGAAATTATACTACTCGTGATGGGAAAAATGGGAAAAATCAGGACTAAAAAAGAAATATAGAATACTCTAAACTAGGAAAGTTATTTAAAGCTATTGGGCCTTGAGAGATTGAAGATCTTGCAGAGGGGAGGGAGGGGGGGAGGGGGGAAAAGGTGGGTTGGGAGGGAAGGGAAAGAAAAGAGGTAAATAGGAAGGACAAAGTAGAAATGTATGGATTATTTATATGTATTGTGTTTCTTCTTATGGAATTTTTGTAATAACATGAAAAAATTTATAAATATTTAAATTAAAAAAAAAGAGCATCATGGGCCTTATGCTGAGGATTTTGATGGGCATTTTTATGGAAAGTCCACAGAGTTCCCCCTTACATTAGAGTCCTCAGAGTTCCCACTTACATCAGAGTGCACAGAGTTCCCCCTACATCAGAATCCACATAGTTCTCCCTAAATTCAGAGTCCACAGAGTTCTCCCTTACGTCAGATTTCTCAGAGCCCCCCTTACATCTGAGTCCCCAAAGTTCCCCTTTAGATCAGAGTCCGTAGGATTCCCCCTTACAGTGCATCAAGGGGGAACTCTGTGGACCCTGATGTAAAGGGGAACC
Source organism: Staurois parvus (assembly GCF_062004578.1). Taxonomy (NCBI): domain Eukaryota; kingdom Metazoa; phylum Chordata; class Amphibia; order Anura; family Ranidae; genus Staurois; species Staurois parvus. The sequence goes on along the minus strand of NW_028317919.1, from coordinate 641,168 downwards.
CTGCAGACCATGATATAAGGGGGAACACTGCAGACTCTGGTATAAAGGGGAACTCTGAGGCAAGGGGGTGTCTGGTCACCTCCTAACAACAGAGTTTGCAGAGTTCCTCCTTGTATCAGAGCCTGCAGAGTTCCCCCTTACGTCACAGTCCGCAGCGTTCCCCTTTACATCAGAGTCTTCAGAGTTCCTCTTACATGATAGTCTACATTTTTTCTTCTAATGTTATCATCCCTCTTATATCAGAGTCCCGGGCAAGAGGGAACTCTGAGGACCCTGATTTAAAGCTTAACACTGCGGACTCTGGTGTAAAGGGGAATTCTGAGGTAAGGGGGTCTCTGGTAACCAGAGCTCCCTCCTTAAATCAGCATCCGCAAAGTAAATACACTATATTAAGGGGGGACATTGATGTAAAAAGGGAGTGAGGACACTGATATACAGGGGTTAGACAAGAAACTGGAAACACTGCATGATTTGCAGGTGTGAAAGTGACCTCATGTTTCGCATTGAAAGCAGAAGTGATGTAACACTCTTTTGCTTCTACTGTGTGATGAGACACCTAGCTAACAGATGGGAAGCCTCACTTTCGTCATTCACTGCATGCGCTGCAAGTAATACGGAGTCATGTCAGAGCTTACTGAGCTTCAAAGAGGGCAAATTCTTGGTACCCACTTAGCTGGTGCCACTGTGACTGAAGTTGTCAATTTGTTTGCTATGTCGCAAGGTTTTGACGGCATATACAGTAGATTGTGGGAAAACATCGTCCAATAAGCAGAATTCGGTCGACATGCTTAGCTGACCAAAGAGACAAAAGGACATTGTGCAGGATTGTGACCTGAAATAAGAAAACGCTACCCCTGAAGGAGCCGCTTCATAATTTTGGGTTCACTGTTCTGCGCCCTGATTCCAAGAGTAGCCTTAGCCCCCCTGGTTAAATGAGATAACGGTGAACACAAGTGCTAAGGACACCAAAGGTTTAGCTTTGCAGAATAATATTTTACTAGAGACAATGAAGTCAACAGGTGACAAAAATTGTAAACTGTGAGTACTCCCCAAATTGTAGGGGTAAGCATTAAACAGAGTCACAAAGAAATGCAATAAATAACTGTAACAATGGACCTAACTGTAGGGCCAGCAGATCTTGGGTGGACCTATGATCCCAGAAGCAAGAGGGGAAAGAAAGGACATTTCTTCAGTCAGCTGCAAGTCATGGGGCCACATGCAAAAAGAAATGACAAACACAATATATGAAACCTGGGTAGGAGTTCCCCTTTAAGATAAGAAATTGCTATACTAGAAGGAAAAAGGGTTAACCAGTGACAAACTCTGTAGGCTGAATCCTTTGACTGGAGAAGTCCTTGAGGTAAGGGTGTCTGCGGCTTTTATCTAGCTATGAAGGATCCCAGACGTATTACTGTGTAATGGTGACCAGCAAAGTGAATAGAATAGACAAGTTATTTCCCGCAAAGGCCCTTTAAGTGGATAAGGGCGAAGTGTCTGCGTGCAGTGTCTCTGAGTGGAATATTAAAGAGTAAGGTGGGCCACAGCCGGCTCACAAATCCTGGAGATATCAAGGCTCTTGGAGGAAGCGTGTACCGGAACAGGCTCCTGAAGGTCTGCAGCCAGATGAATGCCCAATTGGCAACCTGATGACCCAGGGACTCAGCGATGTCTGTGTATGCATATCTGGAGGTAGCCCCAAGGGGCCACACTGCTGATGAGTTGCCTGTGGCTGTAGATCTGCGCTCAGGGTTGGAGTTTGCTGGCAGGAAGGTCTCTGCACTGTCCAGGCAGTGATGATCACACACCAACAGGCAAGGGGGAAGCTAGCTTCCTGTTCCTGTAGCTGTGGATCCCATGTCCCCTCCACACAGTCCTCCCTCTTTGCAGTCATCTTGGCTGGGGCGGTGTGTTCCTCTCTCCCTTCTTTCTCCCAGGTAACACTCTGCTCCCTCCCCCGAGCATGCTGGGCTTGTAGTTTTTTTCTACCTGTGGAACTAATAGGACCACCAGTCTCTGGGACTACATGTCCCATAATCCACTTATCCTCCCCGATTGGTACTCTTCTGTTCCCTGTGGGCGGGAGAGGACACACAAGCCCGCCGCTGCACTCTCACTCCTCCTGCAGGTGCTGGCCGGTACAGTCTCCCACCGTGGCGGCAGCATGAGTGTAGGGAGAGAAAGAGAGCCTGTAGCCACCTCTGTCCCCACTCTAACCGCTCCCCACGTTGTGACAGGAGAAGGGAGGGGCAGGTGGGGAGAGCAGGAAATAGAGCAGCGGGTAGCAGCCGCTACAAAAATATTTACAGAGAAAAGGTATAACAAAGAGAAAACAATGCAACAGCAAAACAAAATGGTTGAAAAATGAAAATACTTATCAAGTCCTGGTTCAGCAGAGTCCAAATCAATGAGCAAGATGATAGTGACTCTCATAAAACTTGAGTGATCTTCCTTCTTTTGATGGTCAATAAGAGCTGTCAAATGCAGGACAGCCCCTCTTTTCTTGTGTGTGAGGGGGATGTTGACAGAAATGTTCTGACCAATTAAGCAGCAGAGGAGTGGTCATGGGAGGTCCCAGTGTTTACGATCATGCCACAGATCCAGCTTTTTATAGGTATTATATCTCTGAATGGTATAGTCTGCTAAACTTTCATATTATTGTCCAGCATTGAATTACCATTTGAATGGATATAAATATGGGGGGGGGGTAGTTGTTGTAAGGGACCACCTGGCAGCACCTCTAGAAACCCACTGGTCAGGCTTCCCCGGAGCGCGGAGTCTAAGTTCCGGAGCATTTGTTCACCAGGGTCCCTGATGGTGGGGATGGACTTGGAGCGCCACGAGACCAGGTCGCGACTACCGGGTATACCCACCAGTGGTAGAGGAGTCTGCCAGAGGCTCCCGCAGGGTAAGAGTCTGATGTGAGGAGGCCAGGGGGTCCCGGTGGGATGGATGAATGAGCTAAAGCTAGGTCAGACAAGCCGAGTCAGTAGCCGGGGGTCGGTGCGGTACAAAGCAGCAGGCAAAGAATGGTCGGGTCACACGCCAGGTCAGTAACAGGAGATCAGCTCTATACAGGGACATTCAGAAGCGAGGTCAGGCAAGCCAAGGGTCAGGACAGGAGAAAGCAGCAAAGGTCAGGCAATCCGGGTCAGTAGTACTCACAACACAGGTTACAGGCAACAGGAATCACAGGAAGACCATTCGGCAACCAGTGACAGCACAGGGGGGATTTAAATATCGCGCCCTGTGCTGCCAGGTGCGCACCCGTGAACGCCAGTGCGCATGCGCGAACTCCATCACGGCGGCTGCCCGGGACCTAGCGCCCGCATCCCCGCATGAGAAGGCCTAGTGCGCATGCGCCGGGACCAGTGCTGTGGCGATCCCTGACAGTTGTCTACTCTACCTAGGAGTGGTAATGTGACGTGTTGGCTCCACATATCGTCTAATATAGGGGTGTTTAGACTTAACGGGTACAAGTAAATACGCCCTTATCCTGTCTGTACTGTTATTATCTCATTATTTATGAAATACACTGATTCTACCAGTAAAGAGAGGCAGCAATCAATGTGTATTGCTAAAGACTCCAGCTAAGGTATTTATGACGGGGGAGATCTAGCAGGATGTCTGATTGATTTTCTGATTACTCAAGCTTGCAAGTTTGATGATTTTATGAGGCACCTGGACTGAAATGGATATTGGAGTTGGACTCTATTACTCTCATCAAAAAACTGTTAAGGGTGTTGGAGTTGTTGCATGTATACAATGAAGGGATGGGGGAAACCACAGCTAAGTGTCTTTTTCTGACAAAAGCGAACTGAGACCTGAACGACATGGCCACTGCATACAGCTTTTCATATGTCCACTACACGATACCTTCACAGTGGACTTTATTAAAAAAAAATTTATATTCACCGATTGATCTAATGCTGCATCTGTCTCTCTCTGTGATCACTCAGTTCTCCCCCTTCGCTCTGAGCAGACAGCCATGACTATCACTCTCCGACTCTCTGCTCTGCTGGTCCTCCCTGGAGCGCTGGGCTGTGGAGGGAGCCTGGGGGGCTGGCTCATGTTCTCGGCAGATCACTAAAAGGCTGAGCCAGCTACCAGTTCAGGCTTCTGGGTAGATCCTGACCATATGGTTGGGGTCTTTTCAGAGCCTGGACTGGCTCAATTATGTCAGCCGACAGCGGGCTAAAGTCAGGTCACAGGCGTGCAGAACAAACTTTTTTTACACAAATTTCACCTAAGCAACTGAATGAGTGAAATTGAGAGTTGCAGAAAAAATTACCATGCTACAGTATTAAGTTAACCAAAATCCTTCTGGTCACTGTGACTCACCAGCAATCCTGATGGAACGCGTCTACATATTCCAATTAGGGACCAAAGGCAGAAAGGGCAGGGACCAGAAGCAGTGATGTAATAATACCCAATAAGCTGTATTTCAGAAAGGACAGCACCAAATACCAGGTAGCTCTCACAGTCCTTTTCCAAGATAAATTATGGAAATCTCCTTTAACCTCTTCATCTCCATCCTCCCACTGTATGTGGCCTGTACATTAACCCCTTAATCTCCTCCTCCCTCTGTTTATGACCAGTATACACAGTATCTAGTTCAGGGGTGTGCAAACTTTTTGACTTGAGGGCCGCAATGGGTTCATATATTGGACCCGGGGGCCGGACCAAGAGTAGATGAATGATGTGTATGTGTCATCCATAGTAAGTATAGTAATATTCCCCCATAGTAAGCATAGTAATTAATCCCCCATATAGTAATTCATCCCCCCTATAGTAATTCATCCCCCATAGTAATTCATCCCCCATATAGTAATTCATTCCCCATAGTAATTCATTCCCCATATAGTAATTCATCCCCCATAGTAATTCATCCCCCATATAGTAATTCATCCCCCATAGTAATTCATCCCCCATATAGTAATTCATCCCCCATAGTAATTCATCCCCCATATAGTAATTCATCCCCCATAGTAATTCATCCCCCCTATAGTAATTCATCCCCCATAGTAATTCATCCCCCATATAGTAATTCATCCCCCATATAGTAATTCATCCCCCATAGTAATTCATCCCCCATATAGTAATTCATCCCCCCTATAGTAATTCATCCCCCATAGTAATTCATCCCCCATATAGTAATTCATCCCCCATAGTAATTCATCCCCCCTATAGTAATTCATTCCCCATATTAATTTATCCCCCATAGTAATTCATCCCCCATAGTAATTCATCCCTCCTATAGTAATTCATCCCCCATAGTAATTCATCCCCCCTATAGTAATTCATTCCCCATATTAATTCATCCCCCATATTGGGTCCCCAAGTCCCCTCTGTGTCAATTCACTTACCTTTGCTCCGCTCGTTCCTCTGGCCGTGTTCCCGCGCCATTCCAGTGTAGCATGAAAATCTGTCTCCTATGAGGATCTGTCCCCCTCGACGTATCTGCGCATGTGCCAGTTTCAGGCATTAGCAGCCGATCGGCGATCTCCGGCACATGCGCAGATACGTCGAGGGGGACAGATCCTCATAGGAGACAGATTTTCATGCTACACCGGTCTTCAGGGCGGACTGTGAGGGGAGCCTAGCTCCGCGGGCCGGATTAAAAGGTCCGCCGGGCCGTATACGGCCCGCGGGCCGTAGTTTGCCCATTGCTGATCTAGTCAGTACATTACCAAGAACCAATAGAACCAAAAACGACCTCTCCTGCGCTCTATGACCCAGAATAAGGGTGGATGGATGGAACCACAACTTGAAAAATTCGACCACAAATGCATATAGGGTTGTGCAGCTCTAAACAAGGCTGGGGAAGCCCGACCAGTACTGCAAAGTGAAACAAGAAAGAAAGCGCACCAACCTTGCACATTACCTCAGTAAACCATAATTTTATTAAATTCAGACTGATACTCACAAACAATGAAGTAAATCAAGCATGTAAGTCCTCAAAGGAACTTTAGAAATGTGAAGCCTATGTGAGTCACATCGTAGGGGTAGACACTCAGAGTACGGCTGACACGTTTCGAAGGATATCCCTTCTTCATCAGAGCTAAAAAAAAAACCTATTATCTTGGGATAAAAAAGGGGTCCTTATGGGGTGTTTGTACTGTCCTGGTGTTTTTATTTTATCAGTAAGTGAAAGTTTTTCAAAATGTTTAGTCTTTTTTTTCTTTTACATATTAACAAACAATCCCAGTGGCTATTAAACCTAACCAAAAGCAAGCTGTCTGACTTCAAGAAATACTAGTTTGCCTGGATGTTTCTGACTTCAGTACTTTCTGAATCACAGACCTGGAACGGGAATTCAGATTGGAAACTGACAGCAAAGTCAGAACTCCTGGTCTGAATACTTGTTTTGGGTCAGTGTCTCAGAAAGTACTGACTCAGTGGCTCGTGGGAGGAATCATTGTGCCCAGTAGCAAACCTGCTATCCAATACACCTGGAAGTGTCAGATGGCAGCAGTACTAGTAGCTCTGCAAAACAAGAAATAATAGATCCTCCACCCACCAGGAAGTATTCATCCTCTTCTGTTACAGGTTGCAGATTGCTGAATTTTTGCTTCTAGAGAAATGAGAGGGTGGTTGTAGACATTAGGCCAGGTTCACATCTATCTGTCTGCGCTTTTGTCCTTTTTTTGTCCATTTTTAATGTGTGTTGTACACAAGCTTTCAAGCAATTTCCTTTTTCTATTGGGAATCAGAATGCATGCAAATACACAGAAATTTTTACAAATGCAGCACAATACAGAACACAAATGTGAACAACCTCATTGGATTCAATGTATTTTTAAGGCACATGCGTTTTTGAGTGGTCCAAAATGCACATAAAAATGCAAAAGGTGTGAAGCAGGTCTTAGTGAGTAGTGATGTAACCATGAGCCAGTTTCTTTCCTGAACAGGTTAGATTTAGTTATAAATACATAAAAGTGCAGCGCTTAAAAAGTTACAAATAATAAGAAAACAGTGAAAAATATGTAAAAAAATAGTCCATCCAAAAATAAAATAAAAGTCCCAGATGCTGCGATTAAACAAAAGAAGTCCAAGGACAGTTGTCCTGTCACCAACCACTAATACAGAAGGCTTACCAGAAAGGCATGACCCCTGTTAAGAGTGGTCAATCGCTCTTTGTTACACAATCCAGAAAGCCGGCCACTCGAATCCTCCTCCAGATCACCAAATCAGCAGATAAGGATCTGCCAAACAATGGACCTTAATTAGGGTAGCTAAACCATTCAGGATAAGGCTTGGACTCGTAATGGAAAACATGGAAAGAAAGAACACTCCACATAGTGTAAAACCATAATCACATTTATTTAAAGTATATAAGCAAATATCATGAGGCATTGATTGGCAAAAAAATCAAAATTTTCCAGTTTCCAAATTGGCCACCGGCTGTTCGTTCATGCGCAGTACCGTGTGTGCGTGGCTCCACCCTACGTGTTTCGTCACAGGTAACGTCATATGGGGCACATCATCAGGTTAGATTTAGTTGCAAGAACAGTCCAGGTCAGAGGCGGACTGACAACTCATGGGGCTCCCAGGCAATAGGGGATCATGGGGCCCCTGTGTCCTTGCCCACACTCAAAGCACACCCAAATAAAACCTATAAAAGGTACCAGGAGCATTTCATGGGGCCCCTACTGATCCCGGGCACTCGGGCAGTGCCCGAGTGTTCAAATGGTCAGTCCGCCCCTGGTCCAGGTTATAGAATGGAGAAGCAGGTGCATGATGTAGAAGTGCTGGACTCCAAGGTGACCAGTACTCAGTGATGGAAAGGGGAAATGACTGCTTTCCCATCTATATAATCCCTGAGGAAAGGGGAGTTCTGAGCCCCCGAAATGCATTGGCATCCCACTTTTGTATCATGTTTAATAAAACTTCTATTGGACATAGTCTATTGTTGTGGTACTCTTGTCTTTCGTATACGTTATAGAGAATGGTGAAGGGGAGAGCGAGCCACACACAGGAGGTCCTAGGAAAGGAGAAATCTATAGGGCTTAGGCAAGCATTTCTATCCCATCCTTATCTGCATCTTTTGTCTTCAAGTGGCCGCAGCTCAATTCCTTCCTATCTCTGGGGACCAGGCCTTTGGGGTGGGCTCAGCCTTGCATGTGATGACACCACTGCATTCCTTAGCCAATCTTGCATCTTGGGACTGTAATGGCAACTTTGGGAATACCAGGAAAAACTCCGGACACAAACTTGAGGAAAACAAACTTTTTTATTTACCAGCTGGGACTTAGTCAGACTTGTGTCTGAAAGCTAAGTGTCTGAAAAAAACAACATACATGGTGTATATACCAACAATTACGTCACAATGCATATATATCCTCTTTACTTTTCTGTACCATTAAAATATATTCTGAACAGTTAGCCTTGGTGGTTTTTACAGAAATTGCAGCTGCTAGGCTGGAACATATTGTCCCACAGAAATGAGGGGGAGGAAGTGAACTGATGAGCTGCTTCTGCAAACAAATGCTTAGAAATCGTAAAGCTTTAAGGGGAACTCTGCAATATTTGGGTGCTGCTACAGGACAGGACAGGAGTTGAGGCTGCAAGAACAAGGAACAAAGGGCACACCAACCTTACCTTTGTGGTAGCTTTATTTGTAATAAAAAGACAGATGTATACTCACAAAAGGCTGACACATTTCGAGGGGGAATCCCCTCTTCTTCAGATACCTCATCAACATGCATCAGATTTTGGAAGGTCTTCTCGCGCTTGGGTCTTACCAAGGTGGCCAGGTTGCTTCAACTACATTGTGGACTTTGATGTGCCTTATTGCGTATGTTGTTTATGAGTATACATGTCTTTTTATTACATATAAAGGGGCAGCACAGTCGGTGTAATTATTGGATCAGCCGAACATTGTTGATTGACCTTGCCAGTACACTCTTCTTGAGTACATATTTTTCTTGTCGGGAGATGAGACTGCCTGTGTCTCAAGCTGACAACAGGACCTCAGGGGCATGGCTTCCTGTAGTTCCAGTGCAGACGTGTGCAAAATGTGGTGACAGCATTACTACAGCATTAGGAGCCTGTGTTTAGTGTTGTCACCCTACAACAGCAAAGCCAAAAAGAGAACAAAAATTTGCAGCTTTATTGTTACCCTGCTGGACAGTTGCCCTTTTTCACGTGCCTGTCCAGAGTTACTAAAATACAGTAAAGCAGTCAGGACACAGCCACTGATAACAAAGAACACTCAAAACGAAACCTGACAACCACAGCATGGCGCGCGCACGCACGCGGGAGAACGCACGGCAATACGTCTGTCGTAATCAAACGTCGCCCGGGGTGTGTGACGTAACGGGCAGCGACCGCCGGCTGTTTGCATTATCGGGGAGTGGAGGCGCTCCGAAGAAATGGCGTCCTCGTTCTGGAAAGGGCTGGTGGGGGTCGGACTTTTTGCCTTGGCACATGCGGCCTTCTCAGCGGCTCAGCGTAAGTCGGGATGTGGGCACACGGTGCAGGAAAGGCGCTACAGTGTGTTCGGCCCGTCAGGCCTGCCCGACCAAGGGGGGTGATGGCGACCGAGGAACCCCAACACAGCAATGACGAGGAAAGAAAGCATTCGTACTGAATTGGGTGTATGAAATAGCAGACTGGGGAAATGTGGTTTTATTTCAGTGAAGCGATCACCAACGGGCCTGTGTAGTCTGAACCATTCTAGATTATACATGTCAGGGGTACTAATGATGATGGGGGGGCTTTACCATCCCCTCCCCCACACAAAATGTAGGACTTGGCCAGGTATGTATTGTAGAGGCCACAAACTATGTCTTTACCACATCTTTCAGGGGATGGTAAACACAGGTGGTTGAGCCATGGTTTTATGGTACCCCCCGGGGGCTGTACACATGCCAGGATGCTTTGCACAAATTCAGTATTGCTTATCAAGTTGACAGGTGGCACTGCCTATCAAACTCATTCAAGTCAGGGGAGCCACACCGCACCAGCGAGTCAAACACTTGGCACATTAGTTATTATTTATTTCAGGTACTTATATAGCGCCATCAATTTACTCAGCACTTTACATATATATTGTACATTCACATCAGTCCCTAACCCTCAAGGGGTGTACAATCTAAGGTCCCTAACTCACATCCATACATAGACATACTAGGGACAATTTAGACAGGAGCCAGTTAACCTACCAGCATGTCTTTGAAGTGTGTGAGGAAACCAGAGTACCCGGAGGAAACCCACGCAGGCACAGGGAGAACATGCAAACTCCAGGCAGGTGGTGCTATGCTTGGGATTCGAACCAATGACCCTAGTACTGCCAGGCAGAAGTGCTAACCATTTACCACTGTGGTGCCCAATTAGTTCAATTAACCACTTCATCACTACTCGCATATACAGTGAGGAACAGAAGTATTTGAACACCCTGCGATTTTGCAAGTTCTCCCACTCAGAAATCATGGAGGGGTCTGAAATTCACATTGTAGGTGCATTCCCACTCTGAGAGACAGAATTAAAAAAAATTTCAGGAAATCACATTGTATGATTTTTTAAAGAATTTATTTGTCTTGCACTGCTGAACATAAGTATTTGAACACCTGAGAAACAGCAAGAATTCTGGCTCTCAAAGACCTGTTACTGTGCCTTTAAAAAGTCCACCTCTACTCCACTCATTAATCTAACTTAGTGGCACCTGTCTGAGCTCTTTAAAGACACCTGTCCACCCCACAGTCAGTCAGATGCCAACTACTACCATGGGCAAGACTAAAGAGCTGTCAAGACACCAGAGACAAAATTGTGGACCTCCACAAGGCTGGAAAGGGCTACGGGGCAATTGCCAAGCAGCTTGGTGAAAATAGATCAACTGTTGGAGCAAGTGTTAGAAAATGGAAGAGGCTAAAGACGACACTCAGTCTCCCTCGGACTGGGGCTCCATACAAGATCTCACCTCGTGGGGTATCACTGATGATAAAAAAGGTGAGGAATCAGCCCAGAACTACAAGGGAGGAGCTGGCCAATGACATGAAGAGAGCTGGGACCACAGTTTCAAAGGTCACTGTCAGTAGAACACTACGCCGTCATGGTTTCAAATCATGCATTGCACGGAAGGTTCCCCTGCTCAAGTCATCACATGTCCAGGCCCGTCTGAAGTTTGCTAATGACCATCTGGATGATCCAGAGGAGGCATGGGAGAAAGTCATGTGGTCAGATGAGACCAAAGTAGAACTTTTTGGTCTAAACTTCACTCGTCGTGTTTGGAGGAAAAAGAATGAGTTGCATCCCAAGAACACCATCCATACTGTGAAGCATGGGGGTGGTAACCTCATGCTTTGGGGGTGCTTTTCTTCAAAGGGGGCAGGACGACTGCACTGTATTAAGGAGAGGATGAATGGGGCCATTTATTGTGAGATTTTGAACAACAACCTCCTTCCCTCAGTCAGAGCATTGAAGATGGGTCGTGGCTGGGCCTTTCAACATGACAACGACCCGAAGCACACAGCCAGGATAACCAAGGAGTGGCTCCGTAAGAAGCATATCAAGGTTCTGGAGTGGCCTAGCCAGTCTCCAGACCAAAATACAATAGAACATCTTTGGAGGGAGCTGAAACTCTGTGTTGCTCAGCGAAAGCCCCGAAACCTGACAGATCTAGAGGAGATCTGTGTGGAGGAGTGGACCAAAATCCCTGTTGCAGTATGTGCAGACCTGGTCAAGAACTACAGGAAATGTCTGACCTCTGTAATTGCAAACAAAGGCTTCTGTACCAAATATTAACACTGATTTTCTCAGGTGTTCAAATACTTATGTTCAGCAGTGCAAGACAAATAAATTCTTTAAGAATCATACAATGTGATTTCCTGAATTTTTTTTTTTTTTAATTCTGTCTCAGAGTGGGAATGCACCTACAATGTGAGTTTCAGACCCCTCCATGATTTCTAAGTGGGAGAACTTGCAAAATCACAGGGTGTTCAAATACTTCTGTTCCCCACTGTATGTAAAAATTTACTTTTTTTTGTGCTAGAAAATTACTTGGAACCCCCAAACAATAAATATATATATATATATATATATATATATATATATATATATATATAAAATTTTCAGCAGAGAACCTAGAGAATAAAATGGTGGGTATTGCCATTTTTTATGTATCACAGTATTTGGGCAGTGGTTTTTCAAATGTAATTTTTTGGAAAAAATTTTAATTGTATTGCACACAAGCACTATGTAATACCTGTATTTTTTTTTTTTTGTAAAATATGTTACGCCAAGTAAAGAGATACCTAACATGTCATGCTTTAAAACTGCTTACCACCTTAGAGTGGCACCAAACTTTGGTAACTAAAATGCTTTAAACACCTTTACAGGTTACCAGTTTAGAGTGACACAGAAGGTCTGGTGCTAGAATTATTGCTCTTGATGTAACGTTCACTGTAATACCTCACATGTGGTGCGATCGTAGTATACATATGCGTCTTATTTTATTACTTTTTTTTTTTTACACTTTCCCTTTAGATTTCTTTTGATCAGTTTTATTATGACAAGGAATGTAAACATTCTTGTGATAGTTATAGGCAGTGACAGGTACTCTTTACTCAGAGCAAATTGCATCGCATGAAGCTCCTGCTCCTTTTTGGGTGACAAGCTTCACGTGATGTGGTTAACTGCATGGTAAATAGCATGACAAGCGTAGCAAAACCGCTTTTTTTTTTTTTTTTTTTTTTCCCCCCCAAGTTCCATTGAAAATAATGGCACCTGAACCTGCATTTTGCGACTAGTGCAAATCAAGTTGCAATCCCAAAACGCTCGGGTGTGTGCCTGGTTCACACTGATGCGGTTCAGATGCAAAAAAAAAAAAGGGGGGTCCTGTGCGAGTTTGGAGCGAAGCGTTCCATACTGGCACAGAATCGTGTATAGTGGCATTCTGAGATAACTGTTCACATAGGATGCGATTCATAGCCAGTTTTGCATAGGTGTGGCTAGAAGACAGTTTTGAATTGCTGACCTGTTTTAGACAATTGCACTGAAAACATACATGAAAATTGCACCACATAAAGTAAACTCTGCTGCTTTGCCACAGCAGGGGTAAATGGGAAAAAAAAACACCTGCTCAGCACCCAGAACTGCATGTCCTGTGCGTCAGCGATATGATTTGCACATCCCTGCTTATATGATCATTCTCCTGCTTTGTGTAATCATTCTCCTTCCTTTCCATCCATGCCCCTCTCCTTCATTGTATGATCATTCTCCTTCCTTTCCATCCATGCCCCTCTCCTTCATTGTATGATCATTCTCCTTCCTTTCCATCCATGCCCCTCTCCTGCCTTGTATGATCGTTCTCCTTCCTTTCCATCCATGCCCCTCTCCTGCCTTGTATGATCGTTCTCCTTCCTTTCCATCCATGCCCCTCTCCTGCCTTGTATGATCGTTCTCCTTCCTTTCCATCCATGCCCCTCTCCTGCCTTGTATGATCGTTCTCCTTCCTTTCCATCCATGCCCCTCTCCTGCCTTGTATGATCGTTCTCCTTTTTTTCCATCCATGCCCCTCTCCTGCCTTGTATGATCGTTCTCCTTCCTTTCCATCCATGCCCCTCTCCTGCCTTGTATGATCGTTCTCCTTCCTTTCCATCCATGCCCCTCTCCTGCCTTGTATGATCGTTCTCCTTCCTTTCCATCCATGCCCCTCTCCTGCCTTGTATGATCGTTCTCCTTCCTTTCCATCCATGCCCCTCTCCTGCCTTGTATGATCGTTCTCCTTCCTTTCCATCCATGCCCCTCTCCTGCCTTGTATGATCGTTCTCCTTCCTTTCCATCCATGCCCCTCTCCTGCCTTGTATGATCGTTCTCCTTCCTTTCCAGCCATGCCCCTCTCCTGCCTTGTATGATCGTTCTCCTTCCTTTCCAGCCATGCCCCTCTCCTGCCTTGTATGATCGTTCTCCTTCCTTTCCAGCCATGCCCCTCTCCTGCCTTGTATGATCATTTCCATCCATGCCCCTCTCCTCCCCATATGACCGTTCTTCTTCCTTTCCAGCCATGCCCCTCTCCTGCCTTGTATGATCATTTCCATCCATGCCCCTCTCCTCCCCATATGACCGTTCTTCTTCCTTTATATTCATTCCCCTGTGTGATCATTCTTTCACTTTTCCATCCTGCATTCATTCATTCCCCCTCTGTATGATCATTCCTCTTCTGTATGATCATTCTCCTTAATTTATATAGATGCCCCCTCTCCTCCTTTGTATGATCATTCTCCTTAATTTATTTAGACGCCCCCTCTCCTCCTCTGTATAATCATTCCTCTTCTGTATGATCATTCTCAATTTATATAGACGCCTCCTCTCCTCTGAATGATCATTCCCCTTCGGTTTTATCCATGTCCCTCCCCTGTATGATCATTCTCCTTCACATCATTTGCGTATGCTCTCTTCTCTGGTCAATCTCCTTCCTTGCCATTGATGTCCACTCTTACCCTGGTGACTCTCCTTTCATTTCATGTACTCTCCTTTCCTATATAGTCGGTCATCCACCTCCATCCTGCACAAATTAAAGCTAAACTCTGGATAAGCAAACACTGTCTAAGTACAAGAGGCATGTGTATCCTTGCTTGAATCTTAGTGTGCTTCATGTATTTCTTCCAGATCTGTGCAGTAATCCACTGTGAAACTTTCTCTCTGTGCAGGAGCTTGCTGTAATAAGACCGTTGACTGCTGTTGCTCTCTCTGCTTGTGCAGGGTGACTGGTCTTGTATGCACCCTCTTCTGCAGTTTTCTACAGTCAGCCTGTAGTGTGTGGATCTGCTGGGTCCCTCCCCACAGCTCTGTTCTCTACAGAACTATATACAGCACAGTGATGATGCCACTACTACTTTTAAATCGGGGCTCGATAAATCACAGGTCGCCATAGCGACTACACAAGTGCCCTGAAATCGCAATGTCATTCCAGCTTCTGTGCGATTTCAGTACAGGTGCGATTTTTGTCTCTCTCTCTCTCTCCACAACTGCCTCTTATTGACTTCAGTGCAAAAATACCTGTCAAGTATTCACATAGGGTTGCTATTATCTCCACATGCCACTTTATCACTTGCAAGTCTGGAATGCACCACTACAAATTTGCACAGGACCTTTTACATAATGGCACTCAAAACGCAATGCGTGTGGATTGCATCTGTGTGAACTACCTTAATTAGAGACACCTAATATCTAGCCTGTCATGCAAATCTGTGAGTTTGAAAATGCACCCAGAATCCCATATGTGTGAACCAGGACGGCGCCTTTCACACCTTGGAGTTTTGGGATGCATAAAAATCACTAAGATCGCTAAACGCAGGTTCAGGTGCCATTATTTTCAGTGGCACCTAAAACGTGGTGCGGTTTTGCCCCGATTGTTGCACAACAAATTGCATCATGTGAAGCTTGTCGCCCAAAAGTTGCCTTGCCCCAGCTTAAAAAAAAAAATGGCTCCTAACATGTTTAGCTGGCCCCTAGATTCAATGCAAATTTGTCAAGCTCTGTTTTAAATGGTAGTAACTTGGTTTACAAAGATGTTTGGTGCACACAAAATGGATTTATATCTTCTGCGGCTGCAGCTAACGATTATTTTCATAATCGATTAGTTGGCCGATTTATTGTTTTGATTAGTCGGATAAATATACAATTTATTCTTAAATATCTATATACAGTGGGAAATATAAATAATCAGTTATATAGTTGGGGAACAAAATATCTAATCCACTCTGAGAAGAACAGACAGAAGATATATATATAGAGAGAGAGAGAGAGATACTATTAGAGCTTGATTCTGGTACAGGTACTATTATTGGCAAGAGTATTGGGCCCCCTGCCTTTACACGCACATGAACTTTAATGGCATCTTAATCCGTAGGGTTCATAATTGAGTTGGCCCACCCTTTGCAGCTTTAACGCTTCTGGGAAGGCTGTCCACAAGGTTTAGGAGTGTGTCTATGGGAATGTTTGGCCATTCTTCCAGAAGTGCATTTGTGAGGTCAGGCACTGATGTCAGACTAGAAAGTCTGTCTCTCAGTCTCTGCTTTAATTCATCCCAAAGGTGTTCCATGGGGTTGAGGTCGGGACTCTGTGCAGACCAGTCAAGTTCCTCCACCCCAAACGTGCTCATCCATGTCTTTCTGGACCTTGTTTTGTGCACTGGTGTGCAATCATGTTTGAAGAGGAAGGGGCCATCCAAACTGTCCCCACAAAGTTGGGAGCACGAAATTGTCCAAAATGTCTTGGTATGCTGACACCTTAAGAGTTCCCTTCACTGGAACTAAGGGGCCAAGCCCAACCCTTGAAAAACAACGCCAAATTATAATCCCCCTCCACCAAATTTTACACTTGGCACAATGCAGTCAGGCAAGTACCATACTTCTGGCAACAGTCAAACCCAGACACGTCCGTTGTATTGCCAGAGAGAAGCATGATTTGTCACTCCAGAGAACATGTCTCCACTGCTCTAGAGACCAGTGGTGGCGTGCTTTACACCACTGCATCTAATGCTTTGCATTGCACTTAGTGATGCTCGGCCATGGAAACCCATTCCATGAAGCTCTCTACACTGTTGTGCTAATCTGAAGGCCACATGCAGTTAGGAGGTCTTTAGCTATTGACTGCAGACAGTTGGCGACTTCTGCGCACTGTGTACTTCAGCATGCGCTGACCCCGCTCTGTCATTTTTCGTGGCTGAGTTGCTGTTGTTCCCAGTTGCTTCCACTTTGTTATAATACCACTAACAGTTGACCGTGGAATATTTAGTAGCAAGGAAATTTCACGGATGGACTTATTGCACAGGTGACAACCTATCGCAGTACCCCGATTGAATTCACTGAGCTCCTGAGAGCGACCCATTCTTTCACAAATGTTTGTAGAAGCAGTCTGCATGCCTAGGTGATGATTTTATACACCTGTGGTCATGGAGGTGATTATAACACCTGAATCCAATGATTTGGAGGGGTGTCCCAATACTTTTGGCAGTACAGTGCTATCAGATATCGTGATCAAAATTTTATTTGAAGAAAAATTTTTTTTTAAAGACCTAAATCGCTGTTTTGCAGATTTTCAGACACAGACTTCCTTGTCATAGGCAGGCATCTTGATACAAGCTCCCAGCGCTTGTCACTAATGCTGGCCATACACAAACAAATTTTTCTTTAAAAAATTTTTCATTTTAATAATGTTTGTTCTATGTTCTAATCGGTAGTGGGGTTCAATTGACGTTCATTTTTAACCACAGTGATGGAAAAAAAAAATCAAAGGAGCAGAATAGAAAAATTTTCTTGGTCAAATTAATTTTTGCACAATACATGGGGTTTTTGTTCAAAAATTGTTCATTTTAAAATTTACATGTTAAAAGCAAGTAAAATCTTCACATTATATTTGTCCATTCATGTACAAAGAATTTTCATACAGATATTCTCGTCCAAAAATCCAAATGAGTATGGCCAGCATAAGACAAAAGTTTAGTAGCAGCAGCATGGTGGTTTTTTTTTTTTTTTTTATCACCTGTCATTGGGATTAAAAAAGCAAAATTAGCCCTGTTATAGTTTTCCCTGCAGAGACCCCATAAAGTGATTGTAAACATATATTTTTTTTTTAACAACAAACTTGTCATACTTACCTGCTCTGTGCAATGGTTTTGCACAAAGCAGCCTTGGTTCTCTGCTTCTGGGGTCCCTCGTGGGCGCTTCTGGTTTCACCTGACTACATGTCCCACAAGGCATTGCACCTCACATTCACAAGTTCTCAGACATTTACTGACATGTATGAATGGTGTACTGAGCTGAGTGTATGCTGCACTCTATTTTATGATATGTAAACAAATAATGCATTCTTTAACCACCTCCCACCCGCCATATAGTAATATAACGGACGCAAGGTGGTTCTCTCATTCTGGGAGGACGTCATATGACGTCCTCCCATTCTCACCGCGCATGCGCGGCTCACGTAGCATGCGACGATCAGTGGTGCGCTGTCCCTCAGACACAGCGGATCACTGATCACGGAAAGAGCCGAGGATGTTGGCTCGGTCATGTGATCAGCTGTGTCCGTCTGCAGGATGCATCTGCTATCCTGTTGACACACATGAGTTCTCTAATACATGGTTTTACTCTAACTTCAGTCTGCTTGTCTGTGTTTGTCTATAAATTCCTTTAGTTTTTCTTTACCTTTTTGCAATTTCCTGTTTTTATACATCTCCTGCATTCACTTTTACATTTTTCTTAATTTGATTGCATTCTTTGTTTTTTGGCTTCCAGATCGTTCTTATATGCGGTTGACTGAAAAGGAAGATGAGACGTTACCAATAGATGTAAGCTGGCTTTAATTAGTGTACTGTGATTTTGGGTTCATTAAGTGCAGATCTGAAAATATGGTTTCTTTTACCCTGGAGTGGACAAATGAATGTGTTGTTCAAGAGCCTATCTGTCCAATCTAGGAGCCAGAAGGATTTTTTTGGAGTTAGTCCATTGACAACTACCAGAAAAAAAGCCCAAAATGTAGGCACCAGCTTTAAATTTTAAGGAGCATTGATTACTTGGCTTTTGGGATTTGTCCAGAGCTGCTTATACTTTTAATTTCATTCAGCTTCCTTCTTTCTCAAAGTACTCAAATGTTAATAAGCAAGAAGAGGTTTGTTATGGCTTCCCACAGATTACCATGCTGACAAGTTTTTTTCAATGAATGAGCCACATATAAAATATTAAATGGTTATTTGTGGTGCCCCACATGTAGAAAAGTACCCAACACTCTTTGTTTTATGGGTAACATCCATATGCTGCAAATAATGTTTGGGTCACTGCAGCAGCGCAGCCCCCCCACATTGTGGAACGTCAGGTGAGGCTCGTGGCTCAGTTCACATTTTAGATTGTGGTTACAGGGTGCTTGGCAAGTATATACTGCAAAATAAAAAAAATATTTGCCAGAACAGGCTTCAATGCCAAGTGTGTCTTTTAGGTCTGGCTCAGGTAAATTTGAGGAATTTTGATTTATGAAGTATGTTTGAAGAGTACAGTAAGAAGCAGGAGAACCCAGCAGCATAAGTTTTTCACCAGGGTATTGCCTTCATGAAACAGGACCTGAGTGCAGCAAGGCAGTAGTGCTCACTGGAAACCTATAGTATGTATAATCTATGAAAGGTCTATGGACTATATAGTGTACATCATTTTATGGGAAAATATATGCAAGTCTTTAACACACTGCTCATTGCATAGTGGGCTGATTTTATAAGAATCAAAACAGAATGAGGCAACCTGTCAGATTTATTATTTCAGTTGAAATAAGGAATTTAGTTGTTTAAAATGACTCATGTTTATATAAATCAGAGCCAGTTTTGCTCCAGGTAAAAATATTCACAGTACCACATTTCCTTAGTAAATTACAATACAAGTGCAAACAAAGACAGCAGCACCTGCCACTTTAGTATAGCTTGGGAGAGATAATGCCCTTTGGTGCAAAGGGGTGGGGAAGGGGACACATAGACATAGAATGTTGTATAGCCCAGAAATTCGGTGTAATGCATATATGTCTGGTTTTAAAGCTGGGTAATGGTTTGGTTGTCAACTGAGCACCAAAATGTATGTGTTTCTGTCAGTGTGTTCTTAAGCTTTAATTCAGTGAGAACACCAAGATGAATCTCTCAACTTTCTGTTTAATTCTCTTGTATATTTCACAGATTAAAAGCGTGATCTATTCCATGTTGCCGCTCTTAACACATTTTTTCTGTTGCTTGCAGATAGTTCTACAAACCTTGTTGGCATTTGTAGTGGCCTGCTACGGCATAGTTCACATTGCAGGAGAGTTTAAAGACATGGATGCAACTTCAGAATTAAAGAATAAGTATGACGTTTTTATTTTGTTCATTAGATCCAATGATGAAAAAAAAAAAAAAAAAAACATCTCTGTTGGAAGAGATTAGTTTTGTGCAAGTATCTGCTGGGCCTGCAGCTGCAGTAACACAAAGATAACTAAATATGACATTAGGCTCAATTCACAAAGCTTTGAAGGTCAAGTTCATCTTTGTGAACCTGTTACATCCATATTTAGGGTGTAACATGTTCAGCATCTGCCTCCTCTCCACCGATTTCTCCCACCCCCCTCCCTAACACAGTGGCCTGGGGATCTTCTCCTTGCACCCACTGTCACAATTCAAAATGAGTGTGGTCGTGTGGGGCTTCACCTACACAGCCACATCATTCATTCAGAGTTCTGTGAATGAATGAACTACAAGTACCATCACCCATTGTGGCGAACGACTTGTAGTTCATTGTTCTGCCTGCCATTCAGTAACTGTCTGCCTGTATCGGAGGTACGGGCAGATAGTTACACTGACCGTCTACAGGTGCCTGAGATTGTACCTGCGATATGCTGATTGTCAGTGCAGTGCTTTACAGGCCCCTTAAATAAGTAAATGCAAATTTTTTTAACCTGCAAAAAAGTGCATTCTTTTTTTTCCCGTAAAGGTAAATTTAAAGGATAATGAAGCGAAGAACAATAATGCATTATATTTCTGATTTATAGTCATTAGATGTGGCGGCTCCAATATTTTCTTGTTTTAGGAACATTTTCAGCAAATAGAGAAAATACCAGTTGATTCTGCCGGAAATGCAGTGTACTTGCCATTTCCTGTGATCTGTGCAGAACATCTTCTTTTCGAACTATCTTAATAAATCTACAATATCCTTGTCCCCCGTGTAATGGAGATGAGCAGATATGTTTGTAGGCCACAGGAAAGCAACCTGGGATGACTATCATGGCTTCCTCCTTTAAAAGTGTTGCTTGCAAAGATTGCCAGGTTGAGAATAAAGCAAACGCTTGATAACAAAAAAAAACACGATTCAGCCACCATACCAAGGACTAGTGAGCTTCACTGTTACATATTTGGTTTTGGGTTTAGATACTGTAGCACAAGGATATTGGATAATAAAGCTGTGGACTGTAATTATCAAATCTCATTGGACTCTGCTGAAGATAACTTAATCATTTGAAAATAAATACACCTATCCTGGTGTGTTTTGTGAATTAAAAGCATAGAACACGAGTGCCATACTAATGGTAAAGCAATTTAAATTGCTTTAATTGTCCATGATCACATAAAGTAGCCAGTGTATTTCAGGGCTCCGTAAAATAACCAAATAGATCTTTGGTTTGCTTATAAATACAACAATTGTACAGTATGTGTCAGTAAATGTTGAGACCGCAAATGGCCCTGTGATCATATGATGAATAATTTAAAGTGATTTGGACTCCGTTTTTGGTTTGGTACTTTTTGTTGAATATTTTATGCTTTGAACTTTCTGGGTTACCAATGGAAGAGCATGAGCAGTCTTTCCAGAGCAAGTAGGTTTAGAAAAGATTTGTTTCTCTATTCCATTCAGAATGTCGGTGTAAAGCCCACCCCAACTACTTTATAATTAAAGTGGTTCTAAAGGCTCATGGTTTTTTTTTTTTTTTTTAACCTTCATGCATTCTATGTGGCCCGCAAATCCTGAGCCCCCTCCGATTCACCAATGTTCATGATGGCCTAGGCTGTATGGGGACTCTCCCTCCTGATTGGCTGAGACAGCAGCGGGAGCCCATTGGCTTCTACTGCTGTCAATCACAGCCAGTGAGCTAGCAAGGAATGAGTGGGACGAACTGCAGCTTTATGTGTCTTATGGATATATAGAGCAGTGGCTTGGAAGCAAGCATGCAGTGGTGCCCACAGGGCAAGCGGCTTTCTATGGGGGCACTGCTCGAGGGGGAGGAGCCAGGAGCGTTGGCGGGGGGCCCAAAAAGCAGAGGATTGAGGCAGCTGTGTGCAAAACTAATGCACAAAGCAGGTAAGTATGACATATTTGTTATTATCTTATAAAAAAAAACCAAAGCTTTAGTATCACTTTTTAAAGGGCTTCCCACTGCTGCTTCCTTGACCGCATCCTCCACCAAAATACCTGATGTCGGCTGTTTTTGAGGAGGGGGGAGTGGTAACACTACTGTAGTCTCCATCATGTGACAGTGCTGGGGTTGAGCTTGAGTGTTGGCTTTATACAAACTGTCACGTTTCTCTGAATGGGCAAGGTGTCTGTGTATCTACAATAGGTAGTGTTCTGTCATTTATCCTTGTTGGTTTACATGTATAGCCCAAAAATATACCTTTTTATTTTTTTCTAAAGTTAAAAACTGTGAACCATGTTGATCAGCATATTTAAAATAAGAGATTTCTGCATTGCCTATTGAGCACAATATCAGGTTCAGGTCTCTACTTGAGAATAAAAGTTGAAAACAGAAAATCTGTTTACAATGTAGTAGTGCAGACCATTCTAAAAGTCATGTTACAGTCTCTACATTTACCAACAGCTTTGAAGTTCAAAGACCTCCCTGTTGGGATATAAATTGAATGGATTGTTCATTTGGACATTTGTGGTCCAACTTGTTTGGTTGTGTTTAGCAATTGGTCAGTTTTCTCTACACTTAATTTAAATGTTGTAGTTGCTATGGTCTGGCTGCTGTAGCGCTTGTTTAATATATGTATGCATTGTATGGTGTATCCAGAAAAAAAAACATGCAAGCTCAGCAATAAACTATCTGCATACAGTAATATTATTATTTTTTTTTTTTTTATTATCCTTCAAAGGACATTTGATACTTTAAGGAACCATCCCTCATTTTATGTCTTCAACCACAGAGGACGGGTAATGTTCCAGTCCTCAGACACCGAGGATTTCCAACAAAATCAAGCTGCTTTTACATCTAATGCACCACTGAAGCTACGAAAGCTAGAGTCGCTGCAACGTTAACGAAAGGTTTTTACAGATGACTATAGAAGAGAACATTGTAATAACATTGGAGTCCAGGATGGAAACTTTTTTTTTTTTTTTTTTCTGGAGCAGTATTTATATTGATCTTCCAGACTTTATAAGATAAAAATGGGGACTTTCTTTGTACAATTATTGAAGAGGACTGTATTGTGTACTAGCAATGCACTGTAACTTATTGCTACAATGATGCTGTCAAAGATGTCTTTTACCTTGAAACATTAAATGATGCTGCAGCTCAGTTTTTTTCCCTGTACCAAAATCTATTTCTTTAATGAGCATTTGAAAATGGGGACTGCTGATTTTATAGAATGAAATTCATGGTAATTTTCATTAGGTAGATGATGTCAGGCCTTAGGTCACTGGTGTACAAAGACTATGTGTTGCTGGGTGTTTGTTGACTAGGAGATGGAGAAGCTGGTGACCATCACCCAATAGAAAGGCATGCCACTGTTATGGAAACTGCCTGTCAAGAATAGAGTTGACTTTCATTGAATTAGCGAGTATGAGTGACTAGTGGCAGACAAGCAGGATCTTTCTTAGATGCTGCTGTGTCAAAACAGCAGACATATTTTAATACACTATTTTCAAACTATATTATTCTTTTTACCCGCTCGAAAGAGGACCAAAATCAACAGCTGTGAGTGAGACTGGGTTTGTTTGAAGTGGTTCTAAATCCCTATGATTTTTTTTACCTTATTGCATTCTATTCATTAAGGTAAAAAGCTGCTTGTGCCAGAAGATGCCCCCCCCCCCACCCCCCACCCACTTGAGCCTGATCCAGCTCTCCCAGATCTGTCCTTCATTGGACAGATTGATAGCCGTGGACGCCATTGGCTGCTACTCCTGTCAAATCCAGTGACCAGGGGACAGAGCTTGGGAGCAAAGCAGCTTCTTATGGTGGCACAAGGAGAAGAGGAGGAGTTGAGTGCCGACTGGGAACCCCAGAAGTGGAGGATCGGGGCTGCTCTGTGCAAAACCATTGCACAGAACAGGTAAGTATAACATGTTTTGATTTAAAAAAAAAAAGGTAGCTTTATTGTCACTTTTAAAGACAATATTGCAAAAAGCACCATGTTATTATTGCACATCACCATTCTCTTATACATCACTGCATTCTCTTTCAAATCAAATAAACAAGTTTCCATAAGTTTTAGTTAAAAATCTGTAAATGTTTATTTACAGGAAATAAACAGTATATAATTATAGTACTCAATACAAATTGCCATCTGTCTATACACACACACTGCATTCATAAAGTATTCAGACCCCCTTCATTTTTTTTCAAACGTTTTTGCAAATAACAAGTAGGCTTTAATGCTTTTTTTTGTGTGGTGTGTTTTTTTTTTTTTTTTTTTTACTGAGGCAAGGCTTCCGTCTAGCCACTCTGCCATGAAGCCCAGATCGGTGTAAAGCTGCAGTGATGGTGTCCCATCTCCACACAGGATATCTGGAGCTCAGAGTGACCATCAGGTTCTTGGTCATCTCTTACTAAGGCCCTTCTCCCCCAATTGCTCAGTATGACCGGGCGACCAGCTCTTGGAAGAGTCCTGGTTCCTGGTTGTGCCAAACGTCTTCCATTTGAGATTTATGGAGGCCACTGTGCTCTTGGGAACCTTCAGTGCAGAAGAATATTTTTTTTTTGTAGCTGTCTCCAGATCTTGCAGATCTTGTCTTCCAGGCCTTGCAATAATCCTATCTTTGAGCTCTGCAGGCAGTTCCTTTTGACCTCCTGGCTTTTACTTGACGCAGTATGCATTGTCAGCTATGAGAGGTGTATGCCTTTTTAAATCTTGTCCAATCGATTTAATGTACCACAGGTGGACCAGTCAAGGTGTAGAAACATCTCAGCCTTTGCTAATTTTCAAGTGTTGTTGCAGAGGGTCTGAGTACTTATGCCATGTGATATTTCAGTTTATTTTTCATATATTTGCATTTCTAAAATTCTGTTTTCTCTTTGTCATTATGGGGTGTAGATTAATGAGAAACTAATGAATTTAAACAACTGTGGTATTAGGCTGCAGCATAACAAAATGTGGGAAAAAAGTGAAGGGGGTCCAAATACTTTGAATGTACAGTGCGATTTATGTACTAAAGCTATTTCACTTAGAATCTCGTGCACTTCTGCAAAGAAACCAATCAGCTTACAGGTTTTGTTGCTAAAGCTTATCTTAAAGCGGAGTTGCAGTCGCACTGTAAAAAAAAAAATTAAGTCAGTAGCTACAAAAACTGTAGCTGCTGACTTTTAAAAGACAGCCATTCAGCTGTCCCACGATCCCGCGGTGTCCTCCCCGCAGCTCGTTTCACTGGCTGTCCTGTGTTCCAGGCGCCGGCATCTTCAGTGTGGGCACCCGGCTGTGACAGCTTGCAGGCTTCATAGTCGGATGCCCACTGTGCATGTGCTTCCTGAATGGCCCTGTAGTCTTTTGGGACCTGTCACATGTCCCAGAAGACTACGGGGATCGAAGGTAGGAGGACAACTTCCGCTTCCGATCACCTAGGCGATTGCAGCAAAAGTGGGAGCGGGTACCTGTCAATTTCAGTTACCCGCTCCCCAAAGGTGCCAATCCTTAATGGGGAACGGGAGACCAGTCTTTAAAGCAGAACTTCCCTTTTTGGGTGGAACTCCGCTTTACCAAGCTGAGGTTAGAATGCTGATTGGCTATCATGCACAGGTGCACAAGATTCTGAGTGATTGATATTGAGATATATAGATATGTAGAGATAGATCTATACTGCTAAAAAAAAATTATAGGAACAATTTGAAAACACATCAGATTTCAATGGGGAAAAATATAATGCTGGATATCTATACTGATATGGACTGGGTAATGTGTTAGGAACATAAGGATGTCCCATCGTTGGATAGAAATGAAAATTATCAACCTACAGAGGACTGAATTCAAAGATGCCCTAAAAGTCAAAGTGAAAAAATGATGCAGCAGGCTAGTCCATTTTGCTGAAATTTCATTGCAACAACGCAAAGTGATAGTAGTTCATATGGCCCCCATGTGCTTGTATGCATGCCTGGCAATGTCAAGGCATGTTTCTAATGAGACGACAGATGGGGGTTTATTTACTAAAGCTGGAGAGTCCAAAATCAGACTCCCTTCTGCATAGAAACCAATCAGCTTCTAACCTCAGCTTGTTCAATGAAGCTTTGGCAATGAAACCTGGAAGCTGATTGGTTTCTATGCAGAAGGGAGTCTGATTTTGGACTCTCCAGCTTTAGTAAATAAACCCCATGGTGTCCTGGGGTATTTTCTCTGAGATCTGGATTAGGGAATCACTGAGCTCCTGAACAGTCTGAGGTGCAACCTGGGGTCATCAGACGTACCGAAACATGATACCCCAGAGAAGCTTTATTGGATTTAGGTCAGGTTAGTGTGGGGGCCATTCAATGGTATCAATTCCTTCGTACTCTAGGAACTGCCTGCATGTTCTTGCTACATGAGGCTGGGCATTCTCGTGCACCAGGAGGAACCCAGGACCCACTGCACCAGTGTAGGATCTGACAATCTGTCCAAGGATTTCATCCAGATACCTAATGGCAGTCCAGGGTGCCATTGTCTAGCCTGGAGAGGTCTGTGCATCCCTCCATGGATATGCCTCCCCAGACCATCACTGACCCACCACCAAGATGGTCATGCTGAACGATGTTACAGGCAGCATAACATTTTCCACGGCTTCTCCAGACCCTTTCACGGCTATCACGTGCTCAGGGTGAACCTGCTCTCATCTGTGAAAAGCACAGGGGGCCAGAGGCAGACCTGCCAATTCTGCTGTTCAATGGCAAATACCAATCAAGCTCTATGGTACCGGGCAGTGAGCACAGGGCCCAGTAGAGGACGTCAAGTCTTCAGGCCACCCTCATGAAGTCTGTTTCTGATTGTTTGGTCAGAGATAATCACACCAGTTGCCTGATGGAAGTCATTTTGTCGGGCTCTGGCAGTGCTTACCTCTACTTTGTAACCCATCAGCAGGACTGGGTTACAAAGTGTTACTTTAATTTTTTTGAGGTGTGTGTATATATGTATGTATGTATATATACATACACATTTTTGTAAATATTTTATTATATATTTTCATGTGACAAGACTGAAGAAATGACACTTTGCTACAATGTAAAGTAGTGAGTGTACAACTTGTATAACAGTGTAAATTTGCTGTCCACTCAAAATAACACACAGCTATTAATTTCTAAACCGCTGGCAACAAAAGTGAGTACACCCCTAAGTGAAAATGTCCAAATTGTCAATATTTTGTGTGGCCACCATTATTTTCTAGCACTGCCTTAACCATCTTGGGCATGGAGTTCACCAGAGCTTCACAGGTTGCCACTTGGGTCCTCTTCTACTCCTCCATGATAACATCACTGAGTTGGTGGCTGTTAGAGACCTTGCACTCCTCCACCTTCCTTTTGAGGATGCTCAATAGGTGTTTAGGTCTGGAGACATGCTTAGCCAGTCCATCACCTTTACCCTCAGCTTCTTTAGCAAGGCAGTGGTCATCTTGGAGGTGTGTTCGGGGTCGTTATGTTGGAATACTGCCCTCTGGCCCAGTCTCTGAAGGGAGAGGATCATGCTCTCCTTCAGTATGTCACAGTACATGTTGGCATTCATAGTTCCCTCAATGAACTGTAGCTCCCCAGTGCCAGCAGCACACATGCAGCCCCAGACCATGACACTCTCACCACCATGCTTGACTGTAGGCAAGACACACTTGTCTTTGTACTCCTCACCTGGTTGCCACCACACACACTTGACACTATCTGAACCAAACAGGTTTATCTTGGTCTCATCAGACCACAGGGCATGGTTCCAGTAATCCATGTCCTCAGTCTGCTTGTCTTCAGGAAATTGTTTGCGGGCTTTCTTGTGCATCTTTAGAAGAGGCTTCCTTCTGGGCGACCAATTTGATGCAGTGTGCGGCGTATGGTCCGATCACTGACAGGCTGACATACACACACGTGTGTGTGTGTGTGTGTGTGTGTATATATATATATATATATATATATATATATATGTATATATATATATATATATGCATATGGCACTCTTCCTTCTATTTACCTCCCCCATAAACAAACACTCCTTACTGACCACCAACAGACATGAACCTCCTTCCTTTTACTGACCACCCACCTCCTGGTCACTTGTTTCTGAGTCCTCTTGCTACGGGCGAACACTAATGTGAAAAGATTTGGGACTTTCGGTCTCGTGCTCCCATTAGACTTTTTAAACTTGAGTTTTACACTCTGGCTCATCAATTTATGGGGTGCTTAGTTTTTTTTGTTGAGCGATCCTCACCAAAGCCATGGTGTCTTAGATGAATCATCAACCACTGATTGGTGGCATCTGGTGCCTCAGCATACGACTAAGGTGGCACGAACACCTAGACGATGGATCGCCATGAGTTATGTTGCATGCTAAGGACTGTTAACGCAGCACTATAGACAAAAAAAAAAAAAAAAATCAGATGTGCAATGGTCGGTGATGTATGGCAAGTGTGTTCCCTTATTGCGCTGGACTGCCATAGACAGTGACTGGCACTGCGATACATATATATGTGTGCATGTGTTACTGTGATGTGTAAGCAACTCCAATAGAAGAGACACCATGGGAATAATTCTGTAGAACACCACCACCTGATGGCTCCACCCAGTCAGCCTCAAAATTGATGGAGTCCCTCATAATAACAAGACCTGATGTAGATCCACATAATAGAACCTGAGGGAGAACCTCCAAATATTAGATCCTGATGGCGAACCACATAATACTGGAACTGGATGGAGATCCTCATAATAAAACAACTTGATAGAGAGCCACATAATAATAGAACCTGAGGGAGATCCTTTAAATATTAGAACTTGATGGAGACCTTCATAGTAACACAATGTGACAGAGATCCACATAAATAGTGGAACCCTCAAAATATTAAACTTGATTTTGTTCCGTATATTCTATTTTCATGATGTCTGAATACGAACCTTAAGAGCAAACATTCCAAAGTCATTACAGCTTATGGTCCCAGGTTATACTTTTTTTTTTTTTGGGGGGGGTATAGTGGTACCAGACAGCTATAAAATAAAGACTGGACAGGATACCAAGTTGTTAGATTATTGGATGACTCCATGTCTGGATTGAACAAAGGGCAAAAGAACTGTTAATGATTTTTTTTTTTCCCTCCATGAACAAAAGTTCATGTTAAATTGATATTAAAGTTTACATTGCATGTGGTGTCGTAATTATTGGACAGGAATATTTTAACCAAAAATGTCAATTGTATTATTATTAGTATTGCATGAAGTGAATACTTGCTTAAGTAATTCAGGTTTTATATATATATATATATATATATAGGTTTAAACAATTATCCCACAATATACACATGTATTATGTTTTCAATGTTATAAGTGTTGAGTTCATTGTATTATAACGTCTGCATTCTACAGAACACGTGAGATAAGAAACTTCAGTACTATATCTCAACAAATGTCTAAGATGTATAGGTAGATTTTTTTTTTTTTTTTTCTCCACAATCACTTAGGTAATACATTATTTGAAGTGACACGGGTACCAGTCTGTCAAATGAACTCTCATCTCCTAAAATTTAGGTTTTTTTTTTGTTTTTTTTACAAGCTAAATTTAACATAACACAGAAAAAAATCTAAATCACTCCTAATCCTGTACTGCCCCCTTCAGGTAACTGAAATCCGTTAGTAAAGCAAATTGACACAGTCTGGTGTCACTTTTAGGTAAAATAAGCTTTGGGTGCCTAGGTTTATTGGGGAATAAAAAGTTAGGAGAGGGATAGGGGAGGAGGGAAACACATCACAAGACAAGTCAGGAGACAACAGACAGACACAACCTGAAGTGAGCTGACATCCTAGTAACTATACCTTTCATTTTCTTCAGGTAACTTGTATTCACTTACATCTCCAGCAAAACCGTTCCATCTGATAACAGTTATGGTTAGCACAGGAGTTGATGTGAAATAATTTTAACTGCAGTACAGATTTCAATTCTCCAGGGGAAGGATTTTATTTTAAATATCCCCAAAGCTAATTTGAGCTTTTAGTCAATGGTTTACCTGGAGATATAGATATACAGTGGGGCAAAAAAGTATTTAGTCAGCCACCAATTGTGCAAGTTCTCCCACTTAAAAAGATGAGAGAGGCCTGTAATTGGCATCATAGGTAGACCTCAACTATGAGAGACAAAATGAGAAAAAAAATCCAGACAAGCACATTGGCTGATTTGGAAAGAATTTATTTGCAAATTATGGTGGAAAATAAGTATTTGGTCAATATCAAAAGTTCATCTCAATACTTTGTTATATATCCTTTGTTGGCAATGACAGAGGTCAAACATTTCCTGCAAGTCTTCACAAGGTTGGCACACACTGTTGCTGGTATGTTGGCCCATTCCTCCATGCAGATCTCCTCTAGAGCAGTGATGTTTTGGGGCTGTCTCTGGGCAACACGGACTTTCAACTCCCGCCAAAGGTTTTCTATGGAGTTGAGATCTGGAGACTGGCTAGGCCACTCCAGGACCTTGAAATGCTTCTTACGAAGCCACTCCTTCGTTGCCCGGGCGGTATGTTTGGGATCATTGTCATGTTGGATGACCCAGCCACTTTCATCTTCAATGCCCTTGCTGATGGAAGAAGGTTTGCACTCAAAATCTCACGATACATGGCCCCATTCATTCTGTCCTGTACATGGATCAGTCGTCCTGGTCCCTTTGCGGAGAAACAGCCCCAAAGCATGATGTTTCCACACCCATGCTTCACAGTAGGTATGGTGTTCTTTGGATGCAACTCAGCATTTTCTCTCCTCCAAACATGACAAGTTGTGTTTCTACCAAACAGTTCTATTTTGGTTTCATCTGACCATATGACATTCTCCCAATCCTCTTCTGGATCATCCAAATGCTCTCTAGCAAACTTCAGATGGGCCCGGACATGTACTGGCTTAAGCAGGGGGACACGTCTGGCACTGCAGGATCTGAGTCCCTGGCGGTGTAGTGTGTTCCTGATGGTAGCCTTTGTTACATTGGTCCCAGCTCTCTGCAGGTCATTCACTAGGTCCCCCCGTGTGGTCCTGGGATTTTTGCTCACCGTTCTTGTGATCATTTTGACCCCACGGGGTGAGATCTTGCGTGGAGCCCCAGATCAAGGGAGATTATCAGTGGTCTTGTA
This sequence comes from Staurois parvus, assembly GCF_062004578.1. Taxonomy (NCBI): domain Eukaryota; kingdom Metazoa; phylum Chordata; class Amphibia; order Anura; family Ranidae; genus Staurois; species Staurois parvus. The sequence goes on along the minus strand of NW_028317919.1, from coordinate 610,194 downwards.
TGTCTTCCATTTTCTAATTATTGCTCCCACAGTTGATTTGTTCACACCAAGCTGCTTGCCTATTGCAGATTCAGTCTTCCCAGCCTGGTGCAGGTCTACAATTTTGTTTCTGGTGTCCTTCGACAGCTCTTTGGTCTTCACCATAGTGAAGTTTGGAGTGTGACTGTTTGAGGTTGTGGACAGGTGTCTTTTATACTGATAAAAAGTTCAAACAGGTGCCATTGATACAGGTAATGAGTGCAGGACAGAGGAGCCTCTTAAAAGAAGAAGGTACAGGTCTGTGAGAGCCAGAAATCTTGCTTGTTTGTAGGTGACCAAATACTTATTTTCCACCATAATTTGCAAATACATTCTTTTCAAATCAGCCAATGTGATTGTCTGGATTTTTTTCTCATTTTGTCTGTCATAGTTGAGGTCTACCTATGATGCCAATTACAGGCCTCTCTCATCTTTTTAAGTGGGAGAACTTGCACAATTGGTGGCTGACAAAATATATACAGTGAGGCAAAAAAGTATTTAATCTATCTATATCAAGGTAGACAACTTAGCTTAGAATCTGAGGTCTAGGTGAAAATTTACACTGATTGGATTGGCCTGTGTATGGTATTTTTTTTTTTGACAGTTGCATTTATTGAAATTGTACAAAGGTATGAACAATCCAAGGTACATGAGACCAATCAAGCATTTAGTATACAGTAAATAAGCAGTATACCCTAGTATTCCAAAACTGAGAAATCTTGTAGTAGCATCCTTTAACCTGAGCAGACTCAATAAGCACATACATAGTATGGTCCAGGTGTTAACATCCCACCAGGTAAAGGAATTGAGAAGAAAATCAAAGAGCGTGAGAAGGAGGGAAGAGTAGTGGGAAGGGTAAGATGAGGAAGAGAAAGGGGGAAAGAAAAAGGGTAAAAAAGGGAAGAGTAGACAGCACAAGTAGTAGCGTACTGGTTAGGTAATGCAAACATTTGACAACAATGATCTGGAAACACCATAACTTATATCATAAGGCCCTGTGCCTCCACCCACCTAGCCCAGATTTTATCAAATATAGCTGGACAGTTGCGACTCATGAAACAGTCCTTATTGATCTTGTAGATGCATCTAACCATAGCAAACTAACAACATTATCAGCGGATCCATGGGAACGGATAGGTTGCCAACAGCGTTAATATTGTCTAATACCCTGGTCAAAAAAGGACATAGCTCCGTACATTCCCAAAACATATGGTTAAACGTGCCCACTGCCATATCACAGCGAGGACATGTTGCCAATCTACCAGGATATATCACAGCCAGTCGCCGAAGGGTGTAATATACTCTATAGATAAATTATAGTTGTATAAAGCGATCCCTGGCTGAGATCATAGTAGGGAGGCATTGCAGAAGACAATCCTCCCAATCATCTTCCATCAGAGATGGATGGTCTGCATGCCATTTACTGTAAAGCAACTGCATTCTAGGGGTGATAGCAGGGAGTGAAGAGAGGATAAGGGTTTAGGCCAGTCCTCTATCAAAAAGCTTTCCAAAGGGTCAGTCTGTATGACAGGGGAAGAAGGGAATTGGGCATCAATAGCATGTCGCAATTCTAAAAACCAGAAAAACATCCGGTTAGGCAAACCATGGTTGTGTTTGACTTCGTGGAAAAAAAGAGACACCATAAAGCATAAAATGTTGCAATGTTTTAATGACGTATCGAGCCAATACCACAGGATCCAGTATCGTGTGCAGATGAGGGAGTGTAGGGTTGCCCCAGAGCGGCGTGTAAAGGGAGTAGGTGTTTACGCTATATTGAACTCTAGCCTGTCTCCATACCTTCAGGTCATCTGCATGGGTTGGCATAGTGATGGCTGGGTTGGACTTCGGGCCCCTATAAAAGTTGCTAAGTTCCACATAAGAACCCGGTATACCTGCTTCCAGGATCACCTAGGCTGGGAGAACAACCAGCGCACCATGACCAAGACAGCCACTCAGTAGTATAGAAGTAGCCTAGGCAGTGCCAGGCCGCCCTGATTAACCGGTAAATGTAAGGTAGATCTGGGAAGTCTAGGGTCCCTCCCAGCCCAGAGAAACAGAGACAATGCCATCCACTTGACGGAAAAACGACTGGATCTGTATAGGCGTGTGTCAAAAAAAAGTAGAGACACTTAGAAAAATCATTTTAAAAAGATTTACTTGACCAATGGTGCTAATAGGGAAGAACAGGCATTACATTTAGTCGACAGCTGTTGTAAAAGAGGATGAAGATTGTCCGAAAAATATTTAGTCAGGTCACGGTGAACCACCACACCCAAGTATTTAAATTTGGAGACTGCTTTAAGAGGGGAAAATGAAATGACAGGCAAAAGGTCCCGATGCAAGAGTAGTGGCTTCTAATTTATGGGAACTCTATTGATCGCTTCGGTCGTTACTCTAATGTCAAGCGCTTCTTGAAGAGCTAGATCACAGTCCTTCAGATATAAAAGAGTGTCGCCCTCAGGAAGCCCTCACAGTGTATGGTATTCTTAATTCATGCCAAGGTACTCGTTGAGCTTTGAATATCATTTTCTTATTTTGATTTGTTGATTATTATCACCTATTATATTTCATTACCATTTCACACAGATTTTTTTTATTTCATCTTCAAATTAGCGCAAATAAAGAACTCGGATTAGCAGCAGATTTTGGAAAATTAGTAGAGAATCTTCTTAATTCCAGATCCCCGGCTGTTTTCATAAATTGTATACTGATTATTTTCGCAGAGCTAAAGTTCTGACAACGAAGACCCTCCTCATATTGAAACCTGATGTACATCTTCCTATTAACACAACCTGATGGAGACCCTTATAATATTTTACCTTGATAGAGATCCACATAATATTGGACCCTAGAGAAGACCCTCATTATAATGCATTCTGTATATACGCACACACTGAGCCCTGTGTGATAGACACCATACTGTACGTTTGTTGGCATTTATAGCTGTATCCTCTGCAGGAGCTGTTGGGTTGCTGCACAAGAAATAGACTTAGTCTTGGTTTACACTACTGCAACCTGAAAGTCGCACAACTTACAGTGTGACTTTGCCAGGCAACTTGAGTACTACTTTGAAGCAACTTTTCAGGGAATGCCTGGGTAATCTTCATGTAATGTCAGATCCAAATCACATCATATAGATGAGGATCCGACTTGGAGGCGCCTTCCATTAAAGTCTATGGGCACAACTCGGATAGAAGTCGCTTCAGAGTAGTATAGGAACCTTTTCTAAAGTAGGAGCGACTGCTAATTAAGACAGCTCTCATTGACTAACATGGGATTTCACAGGTCATGCAACTTGCGGTCTTCAGAAGTCAGATCCCAAGTCGGCGCAGTGTGAACAGAGTCTTAGGCCCACTCATATCTGCACGTTCTGTGAATGCACGTTCTGTCGCTCATCTTTTTGTGTATTTTGCACAACCCGCATAGGGCAGCTCATTCATTTAAAATGCTGTCCTACATGTGACAAATGCACCCCTTTTCAGGTGCTGAACTTTATGCGTTTTTATTGCAGGTCTGCTGGCCGCATTTTGGGTAATATTAATAATGAGTGGCACCACAAGCACCATGTGCATTATTCACGTATTCAGAGTGACCATATGTAAATGGAGCCTCAATAATGTGGATAAATACACAAAAAATTCTATAGATGAAAAATGACCTTCCCGGTCTCCATCCTCATTATACATCTTCCAATCCTGGGAAGATTAATATCACTGCTCTGCAGGAATCTGTAAACCTCGCCTGCATGGCCACCCCCACTTCTCACACCACATTCTGCCTCTTTAAAGGTTGTCCTTTGTCAAGTAAAGTTGGGAGGTGTGTTGTGGAGACCTTCCTAATAACAAAACCTGACAGAGACCCTCGTAATACTGGAACCTGATAGACACCCTTATAATAACGGAACCTGATGTAGGCCCACATAATAGAACTTGACGGAGACCCTCATAACAACAGAACCTGATGGAGGCCCTCATACTAATAGAACCTGACAGAGACCCTCATAATAACAGAACCTGATGGAGGCCCTCATAACAATAGAACGCAGACTCCCATTATAATAGACCCTGATGGGGACCCTCGGTTTGTTCTGTACCCTCTCATATTGGAATTCCAGCTTGGGTTGTATTGCTTGGTATGGACAGAGCTGACTTCCCCCCAGAAGGTGTCACTAGGACAGGAAGTGAGCTGAAATCTCCTCAGGAGTCACAGATGGTGATAAACACCCAGCAGGGGCTCTCCAGTCCATCCAATACTGTATATAAATACCAGGGTGTCACAGGGAATGTATGGGGTGGGGGTCACAGGGCATGTACGGTCCCATCCAATAGTGGATATAAATACTGGGTGTCTGAGGGGTCACAGGGAATGTATGGAGGGGGGAGTGGAATTCCCTCCTGGGTTGTATTGCTTGGTATGGACGAAGCTGACTCCCCCTCAAAAAATGTCACCAGGACAGGAAGTGAAGTGGAATCTCAGGGGTCACAGGTGGTGATAAACACATGGCCTGGGCTCTCCAGTCCGATAATGGATATGAATACTGGGGTGTCCAAGGGGATGTATGGGGGGGGGCGTCCAAGGGAGTGTATGGGGTGTCCAGTGTAGGCAGGACTCTGTGGATGATGAGGACGGATCTCAGTGGTCTCTCCCCTCCATTGACCCTGGAGCTCACCAAGGGCCCCTCTCCAGGCCTTAGGGCCACCAAGTAACAACCCGTTTGCTTTATAGAGGCCCCGTACATCTGGGTACAGAGCGAAGGGCGGACTACAACTCTCAGCATCCTCGGGGGCGGGCAGTGTGGCCTGCACTCCATTTCCATGGTGACAGGACAACGTACAGCAGGCCGCAGGCCCGGTGGTGACAGACCGGGAGGGGGAGGAGCTCAGGGGAGCGTCTGGGGACAGGCTGCACACCGGAGAGGGGACCGGACACCGCAATAGACTGGAGTTCCATTTTCTACAGGAAACATGTGACCTCCACTTTTTTTTTTTTTTTTTATTTCTAGTGAACTATAATAACTAACAAACAAGCAGAAGCTGCAGAGTGGAGCTCCACTCAATAGGAAACATGACCTCCACTCCACTTTTTTTTAAAATGTAATGAATTTTAAAGCAGAGTTCTACCCAAAAGTGGAAGCTCTGCTTGTTTGCCTCCTTCCCCCCCCTCCACTGCCATATTCGGCACCTTTTGGGGGGAAGCTGTCAACTTTTAATAAAAGGCCACTTACCTGTCCTGGAATCCAGAGCTGTCCTCAACTGGGGCGGTTCTTCACCGATGTTTGTGTCCCAGACGCCACCATGTCTAGTGTGGGAACCTGGCTGCGACTTCCGGCTGGCTTACAGCTGGTTCCCCTACTGCGCATATGCGAGTCACACTGCGTGTTGTTTAAGGACCTGTAGCAACCTGGGACTTGTGATGTGTGCCAGAAGCCTGCGGGCATGAGGGGAGGGGAAGGGGGAGCTTTCAAATGATCAAAACTAGGTACCCACTCTCCACCAAGAAATAAAGTGCCCAAAAGTTAAAGAGGAAGGGGGAGGATGCAAAAAAACATGTAATATCCCTTTTGGGTGAAGTTCTGCTTCAAATTATTGGCTGTAGTGGTCTGAGCACCGAAGTCTGGTTTATGAACATTATTTTCCAGTGATGCTTCCATGGCTTATTCCCAGTTAGTTCCCACAAGAATGAATAGAAAGCTCAGCAAAGGACTTTTTCATTTCAGTTGACCCAACGCTATACTAAAAAATTTTCACATGGTTACCGATATCTCGTCAGCAATACTTTTTTTTTTAAGTAACCAGCATTTATAGAATTTAATTTAGAAAAAGGTTTTATTATATATTTATGTATATAATATATTTATGTACAAGACCAAAACTCTTTATACATGTTAAAATATCAAATTACAGAGCTAATAACAATACTGTCCAAAATATTTTTTCCTCTATAAACATTAAAAGTACACATAAAAAAAAAATAAAAAAAAACACAAAAAAAGGAGTTTTCATTTTCTAGTGCTTCCAAAGCACAGCGAGTGCAAGGCCACCTGACGAGTCTCCGTCCTGCCCACAGGATGAAAGAAGTCGGGGACCTGGGGAGTCTCAGGTGCACTTTCTTAAAGTCTGTAGACAAAACAGAAAAGAGTCTGAGGTAGTTTGTTTAGTGACTCAGAGGGGGAATACAGTCACAGGGCTGTCTAATGTCTTAATACAAAACAGCAGCCTATTCTGAAAACGGGACAAGCTACCTCATGTACTCAAAGATGCACCAAGAAAAGGCCACCACTAAGACCATAGGCGGGCAACTGCTGGTTCACCAGTTGTTGAACTACAAAAAGCGGAGTATGATCAAACTGGGCAGCCAATCATTATGAAGGACTACTTTCTCATAGGCTGCACATACTAGGTTTTGAAAGCTCAACAACTGGAGAACCATCACTTGGCTGCTTCTGACCAGGGTGGTAGCCTGTACTTGAGCATTGTTTTGCCTCTTGCTCCATCAAGTGCTGTCTATGGCGTTAAAAATAACTGACAAATTAGTATGATCATCACCTGTTGGAGGGCCACCAAGGATTATCATCTTCAGCCTGCTCAGCAGGTGGCACCCTCCACACAGAACAAGCCTCATAGTTCATACTAAGTCCTGAAGCCCAGATCAGCTTCTTAAACGTTGTCATTCTGTCCTCTGTCTCCGGCCATAAAGTGCCCCGAGATGCAAGGTGTTGGAGGAGGTCACCATGTCCTCTTTCTTTCTTCTGTGACAGCAAACTCATCCCTGGTCCGCATTTTCTTATGCAAATACTGCTATCTGCTGTTGACGTGGTTTACCATGTTTGGCAGACCATTTGACTCCAGTTCACAAAGAAAACGTTCCAAGTGTTGGATTAACACTCTCTTTTTAAATCTGAAGAGAAAAGAGCATGCAGTTATTTTTATCATTTTGCACTTCTAACTTCCAAGGTGACCACTTTAACACACTTTTGCCATTTTGTTTTTGTGTTGAACTTTCTGCTTTATAAATATTTCACCTAAGCCTTGGATGTCCAACAGAAATAATTCGTTTTGAATTCATGGTAGCGGTTGAGACACCCTTATGCTTCTTGCATCTGTCAAGGACATGGCTGCCTAGATCTCTGCACCCAAGTTCCTAGTATAGGACATTGGCTATGGCTGTCACAGAAGGCTCACTTGCATGTAAGGATATGTTATCCTAAATTAAAGCAGTACTTCAGCCACAGACATCTACACAAATTTGTAAGGAGAAATTACAATAGTTGTGGTAATTGCTCAGCTTCTGTTTAGTATATAATTTATTAATATGAACTCACCAGATAATACAGTCAGCACTGTGGCTTTGAGAGCTATGACTCTCATACAGTAAATATCGAAAGGGCATGTAGCATGGTTAACATAGCTTTTCCTTTTCCCTTGTCCATTTAACAGAATACCTATTATTCTGTTCACAGATTGCAAGGTGTTCTGTGAGTGGATATGGAAGAGGAAAGGGTTGATAAACAGGATACCTTCACTGGCTGAAAGCCGCAGTAATGAGAAGTACTGTACTGGCTGTATTATCTGGCGCTTATAAATGAATGAATTATACACAAAACAGGAGAGCCGAGCATTTAACACACAAGAGGTAACCTTCTTCCCTTATCTGTATAGATGTGTACAGCCCTGGCCAAAAGTTGAGAACGACACAAATAATAATTTACCTGCAAGGAAATACATGCAGTCATCATTGCTTTGCACAAAAAGGGATTCACAGGCAAGGATATTGCTGCTACTAAGATGGCACCTAAAGCAGCCATTTATTGGATCATTAAGAAATCCAAGGAGAGAGGATCAATTGTTGTGCAGAAGGCTTCAGGGCGCCTAAGAAAGTCCAGCAACCACCAGGACCATCTCCTAAAGCTAGTTCAGCTGTGGACAGGAGCACCAGCAGTGCAGAGCTTGCTCAGGAATGGCAGCAGGCAGGTGTGAGTACATCTGCCTGCAGTGAGGTGAAGACTTTTGGAGGATGTCCTGGTGTCATGAAGGGCAGCAATGAAGCCACTCCTCTCCAAGGAAAAACATCAGGGACAGATTGATATTCTGCAAAAGGAACAGGGATTGGACTGTTGAGGACCGGGGTAATAAAGTCATTTTCTCTGATGAATTCCCTTTCCGATTGTTTGGGGCATCCGGAAAAACTTTGGAGAAAAAAAAAAGTGAGTACTAACATCAGTACCGTGTCATGCAAACAAAGCATACAGAGACCATTCATGTTTGGGGTTGCTTCTCAGCCAAGAGAGTGGGTTCACTCAGAATTTTGCCCAAGAACACAGCCATGAATAAAGAATGGTACAAAAACATCCCGAGAGCAAAATCTCCCAACCATCCAAGAACAGTTTGGTGATGAACAATGCCTTTTCCAGCATCATGGAGCACCTTGCCATAAGGCAAAAGTGATAACTAAGTGGCTTGGGAACAAAACATCAAAATTTTCGGTCCATATCCAGGAAACTCCCCAGACTTTAATCCCATTAAGAACAATCCTCAAAGGCGGGTGAAAAAAAAAATTCCACAAATTCTGACAAGCTCCAAGCATTGATTATGCTAGAAAGGGCTGCCATCAGTCAGGATGTGGTTCAGAAGTTGACAGTATGCCAGGGTGAATTGCAGAGGTCTTCAAAAAGAAGGGTCAACACTACAAATATTGACTCTGCATAAACTTAATGTAATTGTCAATAAAAGCCTTGACACTTATGAAATGCTTGTAATTATACTTCAATATACCATAACATCTGACAAAAAGATCTAAAAACATTGAAGCAGCAGAATTTGTAAAAATTAATATTTGTGTCATTCTCAAAACTTTTGGCCGTGGCTGAAGATATCTGTGGCTAGAGTTCTGCTTTAAGGGCACAGGAAGACCTTGCAGTTGGGAGTCCTTGAGATAAAAGTCACTATTGGATGATCTGAACTTTTCTTGTGTGCCTGTAATTAAAATGCCAGTTTGACTGAATTGGACTTTAAATGGCACACTTAATTTGATCAATATTATAAACTAATAAGGTGCAACAGGCTGCCAAACAAGCTCACATAAATGTAAATTTCTTTGAGGATGATGAATGGGAGGAAATCTTAGAATCTAGTAAACTGGTCTCACCAAAAAACTGTCTTACACATTTATATATTCTACATTGAGCCTACCTGACTCCCATTCAGTTGGTCAAGTATAGGCCTCATTATGACCCTTTCTGCCCTAGATGTGGGGATTCTAACTTTTTGTTGCCAAAATGATGATAGCAAGGGTCTGGTTTAGGACTTTGCCTCAGATAATTCAGCAATAGATTGCCACCATTAATCTTACCCTACACAGAAGATATGCTGCCAAGTACAAGAAGATTTGGGATAGGAGGTTAGAGCAACCCTCCTCTTATAATTTGGATGAATCCGAAGATGCATAATAGATATCCTCTGTTTATTTTTATGTATAGCATTGCTCCATGATTGAGTTCACTATGTAAACACTATTTCTGTCGTCAGGAATCCATTATGGTATGGAGTTACATAATGTACAAAGGAGTAATACAAGTATGCTTATTTTTCTTAAGAGCTTGTTTTTGACCAAAAATGTACATTTCTTAACAATGCATTTTATAAAACGTTTGCAGGGCTGTAATTGTTTTATACTAATGGTTATGAAATTTAGGCATATTTATAATAAAAAAAAAAAAAAAAAAAAGTCTATGGAATATTTTAGGCTAGGTTCATATCTGTGCAGGTGGTTCCCTCTGCGTGGCCGTACCTGTTCCAGCAGCCACAACCACCTGCACAGAAAACCGCGATGAATGCGTGCAGGTGCCATTAATCCTAATGACACACCACACACACTGAAAATTGTTCTCGCACTGGGAACTGTACTGTGATTGCGGTTCCTGTACAGGCTGCGATTTCTAAAATGCTGCGGGGACCTTTTCCCTGCATTTCAGAAGGCATGACGGCCCATTCAAATGAATGAATGCTGTGCCTATGCAAAACGCGGCTCTCAAAGCTGCATACGTGTGAACCTAGCCTAAGATAATGGCCCAACTGTGGTAGTCATGAGTTCTACATACATAGGTTTCTGTCATTTCAGCCCACCGATTCCTCAGCATAGAATGCGTGATATAGAACTACACACTAAAGGTAATAGAAAATTAAATATGTAAATATTTAGCACAGTATCAATATGCCCATAATAGATGTATCATGATTAACAGTGCCTCTGTATAACACCCCTTGTTTTATGCATAGTGGCTCTTAATAAATGGTGAAGAAAACACTCAATCATAGATCATATATACAAGTAAAAACTTTTAATGCTCTTTTGGAATACCTTCCCTTACCGTGCTGCTTCCTTAATTGTGAACTCAATAAAGTTCTTTTGTACTTCCAATGATCCTTGAACTTCTTCAAGGAGAGCAAAGATCTTTTCATAATCTGAAAGTAAACAAATGAAAACATAACCAAAAAAATGTAGATTTTCCTTCCTAGTATTTCAGAATAAGTACAGAATAACCTGCAACCAAACCAACTTTGCCCTAAGGATTTGGATACCTCCAGGCAAACCTGCCCTTAATTTATCCACTGCTATACCTGTATGTACTCCAAACTGGAGACAAAATTATAGAGTTAGGACTGCAGTATGCATGTGGCGTGTATAAACACAGCAGACTATTACAAAAACAAAAATTCAGTGTGGAGTATTTTGGTGCAAACTATAAACTTTTGTTTTCTGCTATAACTAAAGTCTCATTCACACCTGCAGTTTCCTCTGCTTTAGATGTCAGTGACCAGCTTGTCATCGACAATCATTCAGCTTTCACTTCTACAGCTGAGATATTTTAGAGCACACCAATCCACATCAGTTGAACAGTTTAACATTTAGCAGCAACAAATGATCAGCAACTATACCTATTAAATTGCCAACTACAAATCAATGTTAGGTGTTTCCATTAGCAGTGCTTAATCTCTACTACAAAACTGCATGTCTGATATGACCCTTACTGCTAAGACAAACATCTCAGCCACAGCAACAGTCACACAGACCAGTTTGGTGGACTTGTACTGAAAGAGGAGTAGTAAAAGCACAGTTACTTTGCAGCTCTACTAGGTAGGAAGCAGAGTCTGCATATGTATTCCACAAATATGGCTGCCCTATTGTACATAAGCAAAACTGAAAACTATACACACTGATAAGATAAGGACATTACTTTTTGACTTACTTCTTCCCGGCTTCCGAACTTCTTTCATGACCCTGATCTTAAGATCTGCATTTGTCCCGTTCATCATACTTTCAGCTTCCTTTAGGGAATTTGGCACAGTTATTGCAGAAATGCATTCTTGAGTAAGTGGAGAGTCCTCTAGAGGTGTGTAGTCTTCCAGGGATGTCTTTATAAGTGCATTATTAACAGGCTTGTGGTCCAAGTTATCCTCATTCAAGCAATTTAGTTCATCAGTAACAGAATCAAAATTGTTAGGCAACAAATCGTCATCACCTAGAGCAGCTGGGTCAATTAGTGGAGACAATCTATCTAATTGTTTTTCTAGAGCCTGACCATTTCCTGTCCTCTCTTCATTACTTTCTGAAGATACTGTATTATTGGCATCTGGAAAACACAAAGTTTTGTATACAGATGGCTTTGAGTGAAACATATCACAGGTTTGCTATAAATGAAAGGTCTTCAATACTGGGCAATATTAAATGTTTAAAAATATGACTGTTCATTTTTCCATAGCTACCAATTCTATTTAAACATAAAACATGTTCTGTTCAAGTCAAATATAATGGTTTTTAATCTGAAACATCAAATGATGAAATCCAGACAGTATATAAAAACTGATAAATTAGGGCATTCTTGGCATAATGTATGGTCTATGTTGCCCCATTAACAACCTACTGGATGTAAACCTGCAATGGAAAACAGTTGACAGATAAGTGTTTAAATATGATAGGAAAAAAAGAGTTGAAATTGAAGCGCCACACCACTGCTAAGAGGTCCAGATACAACTTTATTCCATTAAAGGTCAGAAGTACAATTTAAAAAGTAGCCAAAGCATTTCAGGGGTCTAAGTGCTTCAGTGGTGTGGCACTTCAATTCCAACTCTTTACATCACACTACATGCCAAGGAGACTGAAGATCATCTAGGGTGTTGAAGCCACCTGCCCAGGAACCAGATCATTTACACCTACACCTTAAGATAATACCAGTAACACAAACCTATGGGTCCAGTGCTATCTTTCCGCTTTCCTCAACTAAATATGACAGGTGTCTGGGCTCAAGAAAAAAATACCGATTAAAATCTTTTTTTTAAAAATGCTATTTTTACATCCTTATCAACTTTGTCTAAACCTAACATTTTGCACATGAACTAAATTTATCTTTATTTTTGTGGGTAACAATAAAAAGATACTCATTCTTGTGAGAAAGCTAAGTGAATTCAGCCTTTTAGAGTTTCTCAACTCCTGCATGTTGTCTACATATGTCATGCACTCTCAGAGGGACAGTAAGGCATTTGACAGCAACTCTTTGATTTCAGATTACCTATGGCTTTTAAGCTGAACTGTCTTGGTCAGACAATAGAAGTAAAAGTATATTACAGCATAAATACTAACCTTTTTAGAAGTTAGATCACTCAACAATAATTTACGACTGCATAATTACACATACTGAAGAGTTATTTTAAATTAATTTAAATCTGTGAAGTTGTAACTTATGAAAAAAAAAAATCATATAGGTGTGGAGGTAGGGCTTCCAATGTTTTCATGTATCAGATGCAAAAAGTAGTCAAAAGAACTTAAGTGGGAGGTGCATTTTTAGATTGACGGGTTTCTGGTCCCAGGACTTCACATCAAATTCATACCTTGCTTTTTTGCATCTCAAACACTGATGCCCTTATGAAAAACAAAATCATGCTGCAGCAGAGAGAAAGAAAAGGGATATGATTTCTTATTTAAATCCCAGGAAACTATGGCTTTTCATTGGCATGCATTTTTTTGGTCATTAAAAATGAATTTTTCATTTCAGTGACATTACTGCAAGCAGATTTGCTGAATTTACCACATGCATGATAATATATGCAAAATGTTGACTGTAAAACTTAACTCACAAAAAGATTATTGCTCGATAAAATATCTCTAGTTTCAGGATGCCATCTGAGGTGATGAAAAAAATACTTCCCGATACAACAAAAATTAAAAATTTTAAAAAATGAATGCGGTAAAAAGGGTTTTAGAAGTTAAAGCAGTATTAAACCCAAAAGCAAATCATTATATTGCAGCTTACCAATTCTTAGATGTGTTGGCTGCATTAGCTTTCTTTTTTAGGCTTTCTTCTATATTAATCTGGTGACTCCTCCAGCAAGTCTGCTGTTTTTAAGAAACTCAAGCTCTCCAGCAGAATGTATCCATTTACATGGAGGAGACCATCCATTTACAACTGGCAGTAGTGATTAAAATGATCAGCTTTTATTTATTAAAGTGTTACTAAACCCAGGACCCTGCATTCACTATATCTGGTCTACCACAGTACAAAAATCATGGAAGTGCAATTTTAGTAACTATAAACTGCTAAATACCTTTTCTCATCAGCAGTTAGAGTAGTCTTGTGACTTCTATGGTGTCCAGCAAAGCACTGGTTACAGCATGTAGGAGGAGTTTTCATTCTCCTTTAGGAGGATGCGGGACCCCTGATCTCTGTCTGGAGAGTGCCGATTGGCTCTGTGCTGATCACATGCACTCTCGCAAGAAAAAAAAAAATTTCTCTAGCAATACATACCAAACTAAGCATGTGCAGCTTGCCGAATCCCCCCCCCCCCCTTCCCAGCCTCAGTTCTATCAGGATATATTTATATTTAGAAGATAATGGAAGAAGGGGAATATCAGAGAAGAAAAAATTCTTTTTACACAATGCGGAGGATTAACCCCTTAAGTTCCACAGTGAGAATAAGCAGCATGCTTTACTGCGTATACAGACTGATTTTACTGTTGCGAGTTTAGTAACACTTTAAAAAAATCTGTTCACTGTAACTGATTATACTTTAGGATAAAGGTTTTAAATTAAAGTGTGAGCTGGAGTTTGGTTTCAATTTGTTGAGCTCTGAGGAAGGGGGCACATCCCCTGAAAACGTATCAGCCTTCCAACTGTGTTACACATGGTGAGGTGACATCACCTTACAGCTGGAGTTATTTGATACACCTGTTCCTTATATTTGTGAGTATAAATTGTCTTTGGGATACAATAAACATTATGGTGGTAATGCACTAGGCGTTTGCATCCTCCTATGTGTTTTTTGCAGTTTGTAGAAGATTTCCTAATCTGATTTCTTATTGTCAATTTTTTATTGTCAATTACTTATTGTATTCAAACCTGCTAATACATTTAACGCTCCCATCCCCCCACTGCTGACAATGTTGCTGACAGTGTCCTGTGCCCTCTCCTCCAGAGAGGTGTCTCACCAATACAGGAGGTGTATTACTGGCCTGATCACCAGGTGAAGAAAAAAAAAAGAAAACTGATGCAGCCACCACATGTAATGATTGGTACGCTCCAATACATTTTTGGTTTTGGGTTCAATACATCTTTAAAACCCCATATGCAAGATTAAAAAATAAAAATTGTATACTGTATGATGTTTATTATTGTGAAATTAACATGTTAAGGAGAAGACTTGCAGGAGATAAAAAATAAACACTGATCTATCCTAAACAGTTGAGTCTTATTTTAGTTAAATTTGCAATAATTACTCAAAACTAAAATATCAACTGAGTGGAGTTGGACTTTATAACCCTCCACCCTTCCCTAAGTTTGAATTGTGCTAAATCGTTCCATAGCCATGAAAAACATAACCAGAAACATTATAAAAAACACAGCAAATAAAGAAGGCTTACCTTTGTGTATGGGAATAGGCTTAATTAGGTTGTGTGGAGTTGGGCTACCTGGTGCTGTAGGGGAGCCCTTCCCTCCTACATGATTGGTTATAATAGGGGGAGTCTGAGGTCTTCTTAAGAGAAGGGGAGACATGTTTCTTCTTCTCTTTAAAGAGGCCGGAGTGTTGGCATCTCCAGCCCGTTTAACTTTATTTTGTGGTCCAGCAACAAACTCATCAGCTTCATCAATCATCATACCCTAGGAGTAGAGAGTTTAAAAAAAAAAAACAAAAAAACAAAACCCGAGGTTACATGACATGTTACCAAGTACAATAGCATCTGCAGACTTGTATAGACTTTTTGACTTGCAAAGCTTGATTTCGGCAGCTATGCTTTACATTACCTCACACACCTGGTTGTGTGGAAGACCCATAGTGCTTATATTTGCACACACTGTCATTGGACTGGATTGGTGAGATAGAAGTCTATGTACAAATTTTGCCTGCATTTAGCACACATCCACAGGTGGATTTACTAAAGCCAAATAAACTGTGCACTTTGCAAGTGAAGTTGCACTCATTTTCCTCAGAATTTCATAAATACGTTAAGCATCACTTTGTAAAGAAAACCTAGTCAGGTTAAAGGAGAAAAAAAAAAACAAAAACACATTTTTGCTTGCACATGATTGGATGATGGAATCAGCAGAGCTTTACCACATTTACTCCGGGAAATGAGTGCAACGGCACTTGCAAAGTGTTGAGTCTATTTGCCTTTAGTAAATCCACCCTGCAGTCTTGCATGCAGCACTTGTAATGGAGATGATGTTATCGGATTTATCTCCATTGCTTGCTTCCTGATTTCTTCCATATATTTACACTGCAGTACACATGCTTCTTGAACAGTTTGTTATCATAAGGTGAATTGGGGACACATTGAGGGAGATTTGCCAAAACTGGTGCACTGGAAATCTGGTGTAGCCAATCAACTTCTAACTTCAGTTTGTTCAATTTAGCTTTGACAATAAAATCTGGAAGCTGACTGGTTTCTATGCAGAGCTGCACCAGATACTGCACTCTTCAGTTTTAGTAAATAACCTCCATTATGTCAGCTCCCTATCCAGGAGGTTTACTGTGTTCATTAAAATAACCTATGGCATGTATTTTGAAGCCTTACATGTGTGCTTAAGGGAACAAGATAATCACCTGATCAGCATTAATCTTTAGTGGTACTCAAAAGGAGAAGCACAGCCAAAGTTAGTTTGTCTGTACTTCTCTCCTGTGGATCACAGGAGTGCAGTTCGTTCTGCACCCGTGACCCGTTTTCAGCTGACAGTGGGCTAAAGCCTGTCGGCTGACGTCACAGAGCCAGTTCAGGCTGGGCAAAGATTGTGACCATACAGGATCCATTCAGGTTCCCAAACCGGAACCTGGCTCAGCCTGCACCAGCAGCTCCCACCCCCCCTTCCTCCATACAGTGAGCACTTGAGGGGGCAGAGCAGACAGTGGTGACTGACAGAGTGGTTGGGAGAACTAAGAATCCAGCGGGTTTGATAACTTTAGCTGCATCCACCTAGGTAAGTAGGATTTTGAAAAAAAACACAAAACCCATATGTCTCTTAAGATAAATCATCTGACTTCACTACAAGCTCTGCTAATATTCAACAAATATAGAAAACACCTTGGTCTGAATTTGTGACATATTACATGATGAACCCTTGTGCACAAACTCATTATTTTGTTATTAAGTAGTCATACCTTCTTATCTTGCTTAAATGGATTTCCAAAGGTGTGCAGTCTCTTGGGCTGGTCTGGATCAATTTCTCGGAGAGGGGAAGGCATTAGCTTCAAGTATTCTTGGTAATTGCCCATCTGTGCCACAGGGACACTATGCAGACAGTCTGTGAAGCATAAACCACAAGATATGTTGTTGACACAGTATAAACAACTACATAACCTTTAACCTGAATAAGTATTTTAATAAGTGATCAACACATTGAAAAGAAGTAACCTATATATATACTCCCTATATAAAAATATAGACTTAACTTACACAAAAAAAAATATGCAAATGGTATTTCAGATTTCCACACGTTACTGACAGGATTCTACCAAGTATTCGGAGTGTAATACACATTTGGTACCATGGAGTATGCACAGTGCGCGGAGAAATCAAACATTGTTTTGTCTGCATAGCAAAGTCTGCTTGATCACATAATGTAAACAATCAGAGCTCTGTACTGTAGAGAATACTAGAAGGCAAATTTATCATTTATTAAACACCTTAAAATTAAATCTCTACTTTTCTTGTAAAAAGTCAAACTTGACCCAACTTTTCCCAAGTCACCCTTTTGTTACGGAGGCTGACCATCACATTAAATGGTCAACAAAGTGAGAGGGTACGGAGCCAAGCAATGAGATCTAGATAACACCCCTCACACAAGTCAGCAAATATTCAGTTTTCATGTGTTGGAACATTTTCCCTTTAATTGTAAATTTGCCACATAACATATCTGCTAGTAACATATTAGACATAAAATAGGTCTGTACCTTCATCTTGCCCCACAATCAGTTTGTGTGTTTTCAGCAAATTGGTCCTCATCCTTGTCAACTGATCTAGGAGGTTTGTGCGTGGAATGTCATAGGCATTTCTGTAGGTCTGTGGCTTCAAATCCTAAACAAAAGTCATGGTTAGACATGTAGTACAAAATGAAACAATATCATATAAAAATGGAACTTGGGGCTTGTTCAGGTGTATAGTGAAAAGCGCTTCCCAGGGGCATCTCAACATGCAGCATTCCTTAAGCAGTTAATGAATTTCCCTTACAAAGTATTAAACACTGCATCCTTGTGCACTGCAACATCTGTCCTGCACTTATTCAAGGACAGCTCCTCTCATCCATAGAGATAAATAGCAGCTGTCAATCAAGATAGTACATCAGCAAAATGTAGCTCACTGTCTGTCTGAATAAGCCCCAGACAGTTTTAAAGTTGCTTTTAAAAAAAGGTACAAAAAGTTGTAATGGAACATTATCCACTGTGCTTTAAGAACCAAAAGAGCCAAAAAAAGCCTTTAAATATTGAGTGCTGTTCCTGATTTTAAGATGATGGGGGACGTTTTTCACAATAATGCACACTTGAAATGGCCACTATACCTTATTTAAAAGTCCAATTTGGAAACCAGGGAACTCCTTCAAACTCTCTGATAGTCGGACAGAGGCCTCTCCAGAGGTCCCCTGTAGCGGCTGTTTGAAATCTCTATTGTGAATGAAAAATGTTCTTGTGGGGTTACTTTTTACTTTAATCCCCGTCTCCTGCGGGGCCTTCTTTCCAACAGATGCTATTATCCTCTCAGATTCCATTTTTGTCTGCAACATGTAAAGTGAGAAATACAATTTAAAGCCCCCTTCAGTACCAATCAGACATGCTTATAAGTAAATAATTTGAAGCTTCAGAAGGGCTCATGCTGAGGGACAGACATGGAAGGCCTCACAGCTACACATATCACATCTGACATCTCATCATAAGCAATATTATTGATTATACATTTGTTACCTGTTGACTAAGCTTTTTCAAATAAGAAATAACACTATAACTAAGACCACAGTCCAAGTTGTCGGATATTAGGTTTGGAGCTCCCATCATCCGCAGTGCTTTTTTTAATGGCTAATGGGAAAATAAAAAGTAAAGAAGAATAATTTGATTGTTACAGGGCATTCTACATAAAGCAAAAAACAAAAAAAAAAACATAAAAAAAAAAAGTTAAGTCATTACATTAACTGCTATCATCACAAACAGATATTGAAAATGTGAAAAACGTAGCAAAATACTGAAAATGTGAAAAACAGCAAAAACAAACAAAAAACACATACAAAAAAAAAACCAAAAAACAAAAAAAAAAAACAAAACTTTAAAGCCAAAAAGGCAATAGTGATGGTTTCTCTCATTTTTTAATTATTTTGTCAAGAATATAAAATACTCAAAATGACAATCTCAATATTATTTATTAATATTATTTAGAGATATAAGTGACACCTCATGGGAAATTAACTGCAGAAGGGTTTCCTTTTTGGAAGACACATTAGTAGTTACGGTATTTAATCTCTACTTGGAGAGAAAGAAATACTCATTTTACTCATCTATTCTTTGCTTACTTCATGCTTCTGCTCTTAACAGTAACATACTGTATTTTAGATTATATTCCAGGGGAAAAGGAATGGAACTTTGAACAATTATCAATTGTTGACAATAGTCCGCATGCATAAAGACATATAAAATC
This sequence comes from Staurois parvus, assembly GCF_062004578.1. NCBI lineage: Eukaryota > Metazoa > Chordata > Amphibia > Anura > Ranidae > Staurois > Staurois parvus. The sequence continues at coordinate 591,012 of NW_028317919.1, read as the reverse complement.
ATTTAACCATTACCACAATTCACCAGCGCTAGGATTTGATACACAAATGTCAGATGCTGCATACCAACACCCAATTTTAAGTATTAACCAATATAAATTACCAATTATACAGTGCTGATATATGCTAATACCACCTAAATCTCATAACAAATAAAACAAAATATTTTGAAAGTGTCCATGCAAAAAAAAAAAACTTTCAAATAACTTCCAAATGCTCAGTGCTGTGCAAATTTTCGCCAAACTTCTATTAAACAATCCATGAAAAACGTATCCATGGTCAGCCACAGCAGAGAACTCACCACACTGCCATGGGGAGGGAGAGAGGGAGAGGGGGAGAGAGGGAGAGAGAGAGAGAGAGAGAGAGAGGGGGAGGGGAGAGAGAGGGGGGGAGAGAGAGGGGGAGAGAGAGAAAGAGGGGGAGGGGGAGGGAGAGAGAGAAAGAGGGGGAGGGGGAGGGGGAGGGAGAGAGAGAGAAAGAGGGGGAGGGGGAGGGAGAGAGAGAGAAAGAGGGGGAGGGGGAGGGAGAGAGAGAGAAAGAGGGGGAGGGGGAGGGAGAGAGAGAGAAAGAGGGGGAGGGGGAGGGAGAGAGAGAGAAAGAGGGGGAGGGGGAGGGAGAGAGAGAGAAAGAGGGGGAGGGAGAGAGAGAGAAAGAGGGGGAGGGGGAGGGGGAGAGAGAGAGAGAGAGAGAAGAGGGGGAGGGGGAGAGAGAGAAAGAGGGGGAGGGGGAGAGAGAAAGAGAAAGAGGGGGAGGGAGAGAGAGAAAGAGGGGGAGGGGGAGGGAGAGAGAGAAAGAGGGGGAGGGGGAGGGAGAGAGAGAAAGAGGGGGAGGGGGAGGGAGAGAGAGAAAGAGGGGGAGGGGGAGGGAGAGAGAGAAAGAGGGGGAGGGGGAGGGAGAGAGAGAAAGAGGGGGAGGGGAGGGGGAGGGGAGGGAGAGAGAGAAAGAGGGGGAGGGGAGGAAGAGAGAGAGAAAGAGGGGGAGGGGGAGGGGGAGGGGAGGAAGAGAGAAAAAGAGGGGGAGGGGAGGGAGAGAGAAAAAGAGGGGAGGGGGAGGGAGAGAGAGAAAGAGGGGGAGGGGAGAGGGAAGGGGAGGGAGAGAGAGAAAGAGGGGAGGGGAGGGAGAGGGGGGAGGGAGAGAAAGAGGGGGAGGGAGAGAAAGAGGGGGAGGGAGAGAAAGAGGGGGAGGGAGAGAAAGAGGGGGAGGGAGAGAAAGAGGGGGAGGGAGAGAAAGAGGGGGAGGGAGAGAGGGAGGGGGAGGGAGAGAAAGAGGGGGAGGAAGAGAAAGAGGGGGAGGAAGAGAGGGGAGAGGAAGAGAGGATCCTGGCTAGTATACCAATAGTTTTTATGTACTTGTGGTTAGAAGTAGCTTGTTTACTATTTTTAAACGTTTGTTAATAGCTGAAAAGCAGCCACAGCTTACCATTAAGAAATAGGGTGGCATTGTTTTCAAGTAGTTATCAAAGCCCTGTCGCCACTTTAGTGTTGGCTTTAGCTTGTGCAACTTGAATAAATCATCTGGAAAACAAAAAGGGAAAAATTATATATAAGAAATATATTACAACATGCAGTAAAGGATACACAATACATTACAAAGCAAGGTAATGAGAACTACACCAGAAATAAAAACACAACCAAAAAAAACTAAATAACTTAAGGGGTAAAATTGCAGACTTAATCTCCATTAGTTATACCATCATGTTCTCACATACCTGTCGACCACAACCGCAGAGAGCCTATGCGACCAGGTCGCTACTCCAGATACTACCAGCCAGGACTAGGTGAGCAAGAGGCTCTGGCGAGCCGACCACTAGAATGACTAGTGGTGTATCAGTACTGCACACAAGCTACAATTACAGTGCGGTGTACATAGGTTCCAAGGGACTGGAGACTGTACGGAAAACAAACAAACACTTCCGGGGACTGGTTACAGATCCGCTTACCGAATTTCTAGGTAGGTAAGTAAAGTGCACAACAGAACTTTCAAGGTCAGGGTACTGCTCAACCTGCAGGATTTTTAGGTACAGGTTAGACTACCAGAGGTAAGGAGCCACAAAGTACAGGGTTCAGAGCCACATGCACAAATGCTGCTCAGGCCAGGATGGCTGATCTAAGTACAGTTTAAATAGTCACTGCTCACCAGATTGGGCAGACACTGATCATATGAGACAGCAGATGGAATCAGGCGGTGGCTAAGGCTGCAAAGACCAGTGCAAGCATCTGGGGAGAACAGAGCATCAGTCAATGGGACCACAGGTAACAATTCAGCTTCATAGCCACAACAAGGTAGGAGCAGTCCACTTGTCTGTAGGACTACAAGGTAATCACGTGTGGCAGACAACAGACCTAAAACATTACTAAGCCAGAATAAATATCCAGTTTGTGCCGGCAAAGATTTGTAGCATTTATCTGTAATTAAACAATTGTCCAGACCACAAAAATGGTTAATGATGCTTATTTATATTTAGCTTTTTATACTGCAACCACTGGACTGTATATTTCTTATGGTAATAATGAATGACATTATCTTGAATTTTAAACACATGATTACAAGCAATGCCCAGTAATTCACAGCAATATTACCATTTACTGTACAAAAATGAAAGTCAATGGTTTCCATTGTATGTATTTCCTTATCAAATTGTAATGTCCTTTAAAACCAGCTCCAATAACCAAACATACAGGTGAACAGCTTTTAAAAACATTCTTGAAAAAAAACAATTTTGTAGCTCCATATTCTGCATATGATGAATCAAACAACTAACATAAAAGGAAAACAATGCTGCTCAACTCCGATGAAGTGGAAGAAAGCTCATAGGATGCCCTGTGCTTACTACACATAAATCATTTGAAAATAGCCTGTGTTATCACTGATATTAAACACATGGTACAGACACCACTGACATTTCTATGGAGACATCACTGTAAAGGAGGACACAAGCATGTTTAAGCAATACAAGAATGGTCACAGAACTTGCTGGAGATTGAATGGAATTTTCAGTGTAGTGACTCACCAAGTAGAGGAAGTAATACTGGATAGTTGTATGGCATTACAAAGAGATTCACACAGGTAAGGGTGGTACTTGCTTTTAAATACCCAAATGGGTGTCCAATTTCACTGTATTTTGCACTGTTGCTCACAAAAACCTGAAAGTAATAAAAATACAGAAAGATCTGTTACAAAAAAGAAAAAAAAAAAAAAGAAAGACACTAAAGAGTTAAACATCTCAACAGAATGTAGTCTGGTACAACACTACCATGTAACACCTCCCACTGAACCAGAGAGTTTGAAGGAGTTCGTTTCATTTCAAATCCATTGTGGTGGTGTATAGAGCCAAAAATGTTAGAATTGTGTCAATGTCCCAATATTTATGGACCTGACTGTACCTGCTCTGTGTAATGGTTTTGCACAGAGCAGCTCGGTCCTCCTCTGCTAGGGTCCCCCATGAGCACTACTGGCTTTTCCTGCGTTCCGAGTGTCCACATACCAAGAGGCTCAACCCCCAGCCGCACTGTATGCGTCTATGAACACACACACGCACACAGTGGGGCTCAACTCCACCCCCTCATCACGGCTGAATTTAAATTGACAGCATTGGGAGCTGTCACCGAGTCCAGTGAAGAGGGAGAGAAAGCAGAGCTGCCGCTCTCAGGCACAGCGCTGGATTGAGATTGGGCTGTGGTAAGTATTTAGAGGGGAGCTGCAACTAAAAAGGTTTATACCTTAATGCAGAGAATGCATTAAGGTAAAAAAAAAAACCTTTAGCCTGTACAACCACGTTAAGCCATGCAATGGACAATAATAACATGCAATATTAAAGGCAAAAATAACCTATAAGTTAATCAGGACTTCATTACCAATGAGAAGCACAAAACATCTAGGAACATATTTAAGGAAAAGGGGCAGGGATGTTCGATTCTTATTGCCCATAGCCCTGCTGCGGGCTCACCTGTCAGGTGGAAGCATTCGGGTGGCAGCGCTGCTGCTCGATTACTTCCACACAGTACCAGCCTCAGTGTAGTTAGAAAAACAAAAATTTTAAATTTTTTTACAATTTAAAAAAAAAGAAACTTTTTAACTTTTAAACTATTTTTAAGTTACACCCAAGCACATACAATCCTCCCCCCCTCCAAAAAATTGAGGCCCCCTACCCCCACTTAAAAATGTAAAAGCACATGCTGGGGGCGCCTACACATTAAAGCGTTGATTGCGATACACGTCACATATCATCGCGCAAGCCAGAATGAGAGCAATAATTCTAGCACCATAACACTAATCTGATGACCTATAAGAAGCTTTAAAAGTGTCACCCTATACAAAATATAGAGTACTGAAGTTCGTCGAGCGCACCCAAATTTAAGGTTTGACAAGTTGGACATCTATTTACTCGGTGCAAGCTCGTCTTTTATATTTTATAAAAAAATAGGGTAAAAAATTTCCACACCCCTGATTGGGTCAAGACCAAAAAGATAGAGAAGCCTGGTATGCAGGTTATTTCACAAAATTATTGAACTGCAGATTGGAGAATTCCTTAAAAGGCAAACCTGGGTGAATGGGCTAATAATTTTAGTTTCAAAAGCAAGCTAACCTGTTTACATGTAAGAAGTAGCTGGCTCTGAACACACCTGGTTCATATATATAGGTCTGTTGACATTTACAATTGGATTTCATCTTCAATACAGTAACATTTATCCAGTGGAAGCCAAGCTGCTGTCATATAAAGCTTCTTGTACAAGAAAGTGATATTTACTAACAAGCCATATTTCAAACACCAGATTCTATTTAAAGCAGCTTATCCTCATCTCAAAGAATTCCAACTGTCCTGGGTATACAGTCAAAATGCTAGTCTAAAAATCATAGTTTCCACCAGCAGAGCTTTTTAGATCTCCAAATACAACCTATTAATGATTGTGTTCCAGTCTGTGAAACTAAGAGTGCAGCCAATATTCAAATTACCTGACTGCTGACTATACCCACAACCACCATTAGCACCCATCTCTTGTGGAGCAGGACAATGCACAGTTCCCAATCATCAGAGTTTTTTCAACACAACTATAACTATTATAGTTATGCAGACCTTTAAAGCTGAACCCCAGAAATTAGTTCTCTTTAGTGCTTGTCCACCCCCCATGCACTTCAAGGGTTAACTGCTTGCTAAACCTCAGGGTGCAGTAATAAAGAGAAAATGTACAGTGCCTTGAAAAGGTATTTATACCCCTTGAAATTTTCCCCATTTTGTCAGGTTGCAATCAAAAACAAATGTATTTTATGTGATAGACCAACACAAAGTGCTACATACCGTATTTTTTCCAACAATTACTATTTATCACAAGTCCTGATGTAAGTACAATCCATGTTGAGTTTACACTGTATTTATGCTTTTTCAAATATCTGTATAACTTATTCGTCCCCATTATTACTGTTTGGCACAGAAGCTTTCTTATGATCTTATAAAATATTTCACCCCAGATGTTTCTGCTGACTTTTTTTTTTGGAACTGAATGGAACAGTTGATGATCCTTTAGACAGATTTTTGGGGTTTATAGAGCTAGTAATCCAATTTGTTTACAGCTGCCTATCAAACTTGATATGTCTTAGTTTGTTTTCCCACGTTTGCATAGATTATAGTAATCACTTCCTGAGCGATCGCAAAATAAAATAAAACCTCAAACTCGACCAATGCAACGGAGTACAAATTGCCACACTAAGAATTCATCTGTAAAGAAGCTACTCAGCCTTCTCAGAAAGTAGTTTTGCATTCATACCTTAAGAGATAAATGGTTCAGCTAAAAAGAATAGGTATGACTATAGTATCATGTAATTAGCAGCCAAGTAGCCAGAGTACTGCCTGGCTTTTTATTTTAAGGTCTACTTATGCTCTTTCATTCTGAAAAACTTGCAATAGACATGATGTACAAAGGATCTTAAATTGGAATTCAAAAGAACTGCCAACATTCGTCTGTTTTAGTTAATCCAGAACATATGTTACGTTAAGTAGCCACATCATAAACCACACTTTTAATACACAGAATTTGTTATTATTCATCATCGTTCATCACCATCATCTCATCCCATCTCTGATAAATATAGTACAGACCTGCCAGCAGGTGTGAGGAGACTTCCGTTCCAAGATATACTGAGTTAAAGGAGATGGCTCTAGCTCATACTTATCAAAAGGTAGCTTATCAATAACCATGGGCTCACAGTCAACACAGGAGAACCTCACCACAGGATGAGCTGTGCGAGGAGGCTGCAAGAGAAAAAAAAAACAAAACACTAAATTAAAGATGACAATTCAAACTTAGAAACTAATATAATTGAAATGACCGTAATCATCTAATAACAGATAAAACGAATATGGATTGTCTTTTTACACTGTAGGTCATTTGTACCACTCTGTGTTCCTAGTGTGACTTTTAAATTCCCACAAGCAGAGCATTCAAAAGTTATTTTATATTGCAAAAAAAAAAAAAAATAGGATTTTTCTTTCCATACCTGTAAAATTATTTTCCTGCTACAGCACAAGACACAGGGTCTTTATCTTTACCCTGGGTTACATGCAGATACCTTCAGGTGTTTGGAAGCTGAGAGGGGAAAAAAAAAAAACCCCTACAGGGACACTACCTATACAAGCCTAACCAATCCCCGGTTTTGTAGCAAGCAACATGGAGATCATAAATAACAGAGGAGGGACTGGTGTCGTGTACAGTACTCCAAAGAAAGGCAAGCCAAAAATCCTATTTTCTTAATCATACAGTGTTGGACAGTGTCTAAATCACTGGTTACCCAAAAGCAATCCAACTGAGAGGTTTGCAACACAGCATGCAAACATGAACATGCTTGTGTAACAAGCAGCCAAGGAAGGGCTCAGCAGAACTCAAGAGAGCAGCTTGAAGCACCTTCTCCTCAAAACTGGCATTATGAGGCCTGAACACCCACCTAGTAAAATTTTGAAACCGTGTAAACCAAGGACCAGGTTGCAGCCTTGCAAAGCGGACACAGATGTCAGATGCTGAAAAGCCCAAAAGCAATAGATCTAGCAGAGTGCAGTTTAACAATGAAGAGTGGATGATTCAAACCAAACAGCCAGAAAATCTACCGCAACGAGGGAGGCAATGATTGACCTGGCGGAACTTTTGAACCTGATGGAACAAGTTGAGAATCTTCAGATCTAGAATGGGTCAAATTCATCCAATTGACATGGGAACTGTGAAATGGTGCAAATAGAACCATGAAAGTGGGTGAAAGGACTATGAACTGACCGCCTTACAAGAGCAGCAAGAATATCCATCAGTTACTGCAGGGAGAGAGAGGCAAATTAGAAGGCATGAAGCAGGGAGGAATCAGTCCAAGGAGGAAGAAGGAGTGCAAAACTCTAGTTTGTAGCCCCAGGAAATTACACACTGGACCCAAACATCTAAGACTGAGACCAGAAGGCAGCAAAGGTTGTCAAATGTTCAACACGGAGTGTGGGAGACTCATCACTAACAAGAGCGCTTGGAGCTAGACTTTGCTGGCTTGGTGGATCACATCTCTCAAAGTGTGTTGCAGACTTAGCTTGGCCACAACACTGCTAGTGTTTAATTTTTTTCAGGCTGAAGGGAAAAAAAAGAAAAGAAAAAGAAAAACACCTTCCTCCTCACAAATTACGTGGGTGGAGAAATTCCCTTCCCCGCCGTGACATTGCATTCTGACAGCAGAACCTAACTCTTTCAGAATAGACTGATCAGCAGCTGCAATTGAGGAGAATATTTCAACACGTCCCTTTAACAAAAGTCTTTCAAGCGATTGATTTCGGTGGAGTGGTGAAAGCCACGCACTGGTTGAAATGGAGCCTGTCCCTAGTGAACTGTCCAAATTTCGATCAGTGTATGGCCAGCTTTAGACTTGGAGCTTGAGGCTAAAAGTACTTATCCAAGGAGGGACCAAACAGAAGCACTCTCTCAAAGAGCAGACACTTGAGGTGCTTGCGCAGGAGTTCCCCTGACCAGCATTGGAGCCAAAGAAATCTCCACAAAAAAAGGGAGTGCTCATCCTGGAGAACTGGTTAAGTGAATCTACCAAGTTGATCAGCAGTAGCGCAAGGCCACACGTTAAAGTTATCATTGGTGATGAGCAAAGAGATCTGTTAAAATGGAGCTGGGGTCTCAGGCAACGCACTCAGTCCAGACAGTAAGTGTCTGGAAGATGGCCATGGAAACGACAGGTTGCATGGTGGAGCCAGCCATGGAAAACGGGGCCATAAAAAGCTTCTCTAACCTTTTGTCTGCTAGGTCCTTTAACAATGGATTGTCCTCGAAACACATCTTACAGATGTGATGGCATCCAAAAGGACTCCACTGGGGGTTGGGGGGGGGGGGTAAATATACCTGCTAGGGTGGTTTCTGTAGGACAGAGAACCAAACTGAGGTCCCAAAAAAGCATAGGGTGCTGAAATTGGGGCTTAATACAAGATACAGGGGAGAGTGAAGCCAGAGGCCTTTCAAGAAGAATGGATAGGGCCAAGACCTAGCCTCAGAGTGCTTAAGGCAGAGTTTCTCAAACAGGGTGCTGTGGAACCCTAGGGTTCCTCAGTCAACAATTTCTGCCTTTTAAATGAGTAACCATCACCACCAATGATCTTTTTAGCCATCAGTAAGGAGGCAATTCTTCCCAATGACCACAAATGTAAGGAGCATTCTTCTCACTGACCATCACACTAATGTACTGTGAGCGGTGAATATAATATTCATTAGCAGTGGTTCCCTGAAGGCAAAAAGTTATTTCAAGGGTTCCTTCAGGTTAAAAGGTTGAGAAAGGCTAGATTTAGGTCAAGTTCAGGTCAAGACCAATTTGTAATGTGATGCGCAAAGTAATCACTGGGAATGAAAAGCATGTGTTCACACCAGTCACTTGCCTGATGAAGGGGCCCTGCACGGATCTGAAACATTGCCTCTGTAAATATGATGTGACCATTGAATAAAGCTTTGGAACCATTTGGAGAATCTCTGGTTTGCTGGTGAATTTATTCAATTCTGTGTTCACACCAAGGTACTATAATAAATCTTCCAGGCTATTTTTGCTTTTAGCAAGTAGAAATCACAGACTCAAAAACTCCTCAATGCTTTAAGAACTGGGTTACAACAATCATGCCGTCCTGTTAAAGTCAGATGCAGGATGGAATAAAGGGGCCTTGAGATAGTATATCTAGCCTGCTGGGAGGAGGCCAGGGGTACTCCGAGTCACAGTATGTCTGTGTACCAGGTTCTTCTGGGCAAGATTGGTGCAGTTAGAATCAGTTTTCCTGTCCTGCTCTATTTTCAAGAGTAGACAAGGCAGTATTCACACCGGGTGGGAGGTCATAAAGTGGCCTGAACTGAGACCAGGAAATTATCAATCCATCTGATGCTAGAGCTAGGAGGATCACTGGTTCTGCCCTCCCCCATTTTTAGCATATTAGATTGATATCATCTAGATGCAGGGACCCCCCCACCACCACCTTGATCCAGACGATGATGGCAAAGGCAATCCCTTTTCCAGTTGTCTACTCCTAGGATGCGAACCACAAATCTCTGGACAGCGAGTTTTCATCCATAAGATTATTTTGCTTGCTTCATTCAAGGCAACCAGACTCCTCGTGCCCACTTGATGTAGATTGATGTAGGTCGGAGCCATGGCACTGTGACTGCAACCTGATTGGGTGTTCTTTCGGAATGGGGGTCTAGAATGTGGTCTTAAAGAGAAAGACTTGCTTGGGACTTGCCCAAGTATTCCAGGCGATTTGTTGAAATTGATTACCCAGCCATCTAACATTTACTGATAGATGGCAAGGAAATGAGTCTTTCAGAAGATGGTCATTTAGATAGCCCATGACTTGGATGTCCTGAGTTCTAAGGGCAAACATAGGTTACAAGACCTTAATGAACACTGGGAGCAGCACTTAGGCTGAAGGGCAGATGCGAAAAAATAAAAGTTGTTGTCTAGCCACTGAAGCACAGAAAATGCTAATGAGGTGGATAAATGGGAATGTGCAGATAGGCATCTTGGCTGTCCATAGATGCCATGAACTACCCTCATCTCAGAGAAGCAATTATTGACCTTGCAGATTCCATGCAATGTTTTTTGGATTTTAAGGAATATGTTAAGGAAATTTATATCCAGATTAGAGCAAATAACCAAGCTGGGTTTTGGTACTGTAAAAAGGTCTAAGTAAAATCATTTGAACCTGTCTTGTAGTGGTCTTAGCACAACTCCTTGCTGGGACAAGATATGTTTAGGACATTCTTCAAATCTAACTGTCCTTGGGCAGCTTTTGGTTGATTTAAAAGAAGAAAGTGGTGAGAGGGTAGAGTTTTGAACTCGCTTTGAAACCACCAATTGTATTCAAAAGGTCTGGGACATCTGACCCAGAGACAGGTAAAACAGATATCCTCCCTCCACTTTTAGGAGAGGATGCCCCTTCATTGTGAAGAAAATTTTGGGAAAAGCTTGGTAGCCTTTGTGGGCCAAGCCTTGCACCTAAAAGAATGGCTGAAGTTACTTTTTTTTTTTTTTAATTATTCTCAATTTTTATATTTATACAAAAAAGTTAATACACGGTTGAGAGTATAACACTAAAGAGAGCATCCACAGCCAAAGTCGTTGCTGGAAAAGTAAAACCTTCCCACCTGTGACCTCTTTAAAAAAGGAGTCAAGTGTCTCACAAAGCAGATGTCTTCCTTGGATAGGTATACATATGAGGTACCTATAGCAGACACCTTCAGTAGTCCAAGCATTCAGCCATAATATTCTGTGCATATGAATGGAGATTTGAGTCATTCTGGAAATTTAATTCATAGCATTTTCTTGGCCATCCACACAAAAATAGAGGCGAAGGCAATTACTGTAATTGCTCTGTAACAGCACAATTCTGAAATACAGGGTCATGTTGGTGGTTCATTCCCTTAGTTCATTTAGCTGCAGCTCTATATATATTGAAATTGCAGCAGGAGCTGGTTGCAAGGATGAGCCTGCAAGAGTAAAGAGTCTTTAGAAGCGTCCCTAGTTTTTTATCGGCAGAATCTTTAAAAGGATCATCATTAATAAGTACAGTGAGATTATTGTTCAGAACCGAGATGGCAGTATCAGCCAACAGGATCTGTATAAAGTCCATACTCAGTCTTCATGGACTGGTTTAATAGCGGTGGACTACAGCACTAGAACTGTACAGCACCCTGCATCTAACGCAACACAGTGCACCATGTACCGAGGTAAGTGCCCATGCCATCCAGTACCCAAAGCAACATTACAGGCTGTCTCCACAGCATGTGGTCTGGGTACAAGGTTTTACCCATGTTGCACTGATCTGGATACACTGCTTCTATTCAGTAGAAGACAATGAGGTTGAAGATAAAATACAGAAACATAACTAGTTAAAGCCTAAATTTAGCACACTAAGGACCCTTTCACATGGGCAATCTGATTAGGTACACCTGTTAGTTTTTCAGGCAGACCTGATCAGATGGTCCATGAATTCCTATGGACTGGTGGGTGTAAAAAGACCCCCAACCTCCAGTCTGATCCACTAAAATAAAATGGAAGGGGATCCGTTCCCCTCCATCTAGGCAGATTGGAGGGCAGTTGGGTGTAAGCGGATAGCCCGTCTGTGTACACCAGACTGCCCATAGAGCAGAGCCAGCTGTGTTCGTGACTGCTCTGCATAAACTGAGTGGACACAGACCTGTCATCTGCCCACTCACCTCCAATCAGCAGATCTGCCCTGTGTGAAAGAGGCCTTAATATGTGTTTCTTGTGTTGATTCTTCTGTTATGAGTAGAAATCTTCACCTGTTCTCACCACCACCCCAGTCCTCCCCCCCCCCCTTCCCCGTGCATACAATCTTCTGATGCAGCAAGGGTTACTACAACTAGAGGCCTTGCAGGAGTTCTCATCTAGAGAGTGTGGACAGATGAAGCCTTCCAATGAAAGCAAGAGAATCATACTCACTGTAAATTATGTTGCTTGTGCTGAACCACCTGTTTTTAGTTTTAGTTCTAAATCTTTCAACTAAGGGTGATTTTCTCCATGAAGGAGAAAAGGTCTATTACTTTCAGAGACTAGCTCAAAACAGACTCAAGAAGTGGGTTAGGGTTATAGGGGAGACACTCAGGATGCATTTCATTAAAGCTTTGTCAGTGTCCAATCACCTGAAGGTACCCACCTATAACCAATGGTGTATGAATACTCTGCATGTGTCCTGTTCTGTACGATTAAGATAACCCAGTTGATCTTGTTAGAATTTCAGAGCTGCGCTGTGCATACTCTTCTTACTTTGTCATCTCAAAGACCCTCTTCAGCCCTTCTAGCTCTTATCCTGGACTACAGAAGGACTGACCTTTATGTTGTAAAGATCTGGTTGAGAGTGATTTAGTAGTTTAGCAAGAGCTCCTTAGATGGGCTGACAACATTCAGTTCACAAAAAAACAAAAAAGCTTTGTGCTGTCAGGCCAAAACAGAAATAAGGAGCCAAGTATTTCTGGCAGATCAACAAGTATTCTCCTGTACGTGCAGTGTTTCAGTGGGGTAAAGCACAGGGAAAATATGCATGTATTGCAGAGAGCTTGTTCACACCAGGAGGTGCGTCAGAGAGCACAATCTTTTGTGTTTCCCCACCCATCCCTTTTAGGGCAGCCCAATAACTTCAAAATTACGTAAAAAAGGTTCTGGCATGATTATTAAATTTGTGCCTCACAAAATGCATGCTACTGTGATACTATGCGTTTTGGTGGGTGCAAACAAGCACAAGTTTGCTAGATGCTTGGACGTGTCAAAAAAAAAAAAAAAAAAAAGGGCATCACATTTTTGTGCTGTGTGGGGAAACACACAATACTGCATGTGTTTCCGCACCGCAGCTTGACTACTGATTCTGAATACTTGCCTAAACTATATCATCTTGCATGTGGGCATAGTAAAAAAAAAAAAAAAAAAAAAAAAAAAAATTATATATTCACTTCCCTGCTACAGCATCGGTCTGATACTGTAGTTGTCCCCCGCAGGCTCCAATGTTGAGAACTGACCAATTACGTTACCGCTGATCACTTGAATCCTTGACCTTCACTGAGCAGAAACCGTTGAACGTCATTTACTGGCTCTCTGCTCTGCCCCTCCGGTGCTCACTGGAGCACCAGGATGTACAGGGGGTGCAAGCGGCAGGCTCACGGAGACTGAGCCAGCTGGGTGGATCCTGACATTGTTAGGATGCTTCCACAGCCTAGACTGGCTCTATGACATAAGCTGTCAAAGGGCTTTAGTCTGCTGTCAGCTGATTATGTATAAAGGTTATGTATAAACTACTGACACGGAGACCTGCATTTACCCTGCAATGCAAAATAATATTTGATCTCCTAAAAACTGCTGGCAACACTTGCACTTGAATATTAGCTTGGCAAGCAAACGTTAATTTAAGTAGTGCCGGAACGCACAAAGTCCACTGTCAATTTCTACTTACATCCAGAAAATTAACTTACCAGCGTTGGTGAGTTCTGATCAGGCCAGAAGGACTCAGGAACTGGCCAGTGACCAACGGGAACACCGGTTTTTGGATTAGGCCGCACATAGATAAGCTTGTGACAGTTATGCCAGGCTTGTGGGGCAAAAGAATTAACTGGCTTGACGGAATCTGTTGGTCCATCTACAAAAATGAAGAGTAAAAAAATAAATGGTCAATCTTATTAAATATAGGTGAACATTTTTTGTTGTTTTTGAGTCTGAAATGGCAACAAGTTCTAGGTTCCAACTTGCTTACAGCAGTAAAAAGTTACCAGACGCTATGAATCAAAATGCTATGAACATAAACAATTTGATGTTTTGCATGCCACCAAATTAAGGTACATTTCTGGAGCTTTTATAGCAGCAATAAACCTCAAAACGTAAATTTATTATAATCCACTGTGAATGGAGCAGAAACGGAGATACCTTTGGGCAACAGCATTGTCACTCTGGGTAGAGGGGAGTGTTAGACGCCCTGGAATATTTAGATGGACTTTGCTAACACGTTAAAGTGGAACCAAACCCTTTATCCTTTACAGCCAAGAAAGCTTCAATATTTGACTATATTTCATGTGCTGTTGCCATGGTGCTGTACATGTGATCAGCTGTGTCACCAGCTATTTGATGGTTCAGTCTGGTTGAGATTAAACATAAGCACACTAAACTGTAACAGTTATTATTCAAGCCATGCCTTTTGGGAAAAACTGGTTAGTGTAGTTCCACTGTAGGCCTCATTCACACCATATGTGCAAAAAAAACTGAAGGGAAAAAAAAAAAAAAAAAAGGCGATATCACTTGTAGAGACACAAGCTTACATCAGTTTTCATGCCCATTTCAGTGAGTTTTATACTGTACATGTTGCAGATCCCTGCACAGAAAAAAATCTGCATGTGATACTAGTATTGTGGTGTGAACAGGGCACATAGTGAACAATTGTTTTCTTTGTGCCCTTTTAGAATGCGTGCACAAAAACTCACGTCTCTGAACACTGGTGTGAACGATGCCTTAAAGTTGAATTCCTTCTAATAATTATTAGTTACTGCAACTGTTTCTTCTTATCCCTTTTAGGATAATATTTTTAAATAAATGAATACAAATTGACTATTTTAAGTACCCCTGTCAGTGTTAAATGGTTTTTCTCAAGCCTCTACTTTTGCTGGACAGCTTTGTCTGTTAAAGGAAGTTGAAAACAGATTTACTTGCTGGATAAACAAGTAAACATAAAAGAAAAAAGCCAAAAAAAAAAAAAACCAAAAAAAAAAAACAAAACTTACAGACACAACATCTAGGAATTGGTGAGCTGCAATATAAATGTTTGTTTTTGGGTTCAATACTAGTTACTTTCCTCATAACTTGACTTTTTTGTACCGTCATGATTAGAGTGGTTTTTTTTCACAAGATTTTTTAACCGAAACCCCTGTCTCTTGGATGTCTACAAAGTGTTCAGGTGCAGTTTAGAAGCGTCTCCCAATCCACCTGCTGACATTAAAATGGCAGAGGGAGATGTTTAGGACAAGGATGTGTTTTTGCAACAATACTTTGTCAGGCAATGATGATTAAATAACATCTGGACACAGCATGTATACAGAGCACATACTGTAATTGTGCAATTTTGTGCCCACTCATCAGTGCATACACTCGTACGTTTCCAAAGATACATACATGTTACAAATAACCAGTATAGATCTACACTTTCATGCAGAAATGCAAATTAAATCAGGTTGCACAACTGGCTGTTAATTCAAAGACTACTAGAAAAAAACACTAGTAGGGACTATCTATCCAGGGGCAAATGGCCTGCTTTTATTTAAACTGATGCTGCTATATATGATACATATCCTGCACCCCATCCACCCTCTCAAGTAATTTCATCAGATTTCTGAGTCAGGAACTATGTTTCCTAACTTTTTAAAGGAAAAAGACAAGTAGAAAATGTTAAACATGCATTCTTTTCCAGTTATTACATTTCCTGGGCTTGCTTCATAAGCTTTTTGTACAGAAATATTGAAAGTCTGCTAAGGAACCTCAAGCTATGCCGATTGTGCTTATCCAAAAACAAATTTTAAAACTACCATTGCAATTTTGCCTACAACAGCAAAACATCTAAGGCACTGCTGTCTCTGACTGCTAGTCTCAGAAGATCTGTAGCAGAGATTTGGTGATATTACTAGTTTTTCTGGGTGTTCTTGGATGAAAAGTACTCTGTACCTTAAGATTGGTTGTGCCTACATCTGCCTGTTCTGTTTATTCTATTTTGTGGATATGTGCTTTCAGCCCCTCTTCTGATGCTTCTTGACTATTCCCCACCTGTTGCCAGATCACCACTCATCGGGTTGGGGGCCAAGCTCTGCAAAATCCTGATCCCCTGACAAGACTGCTACAGTGAGTGCAAAAAGGTCATAGTAAAATCTAATAATTAGAAAATCTAACAAAGGTGTAGACGATATTTACCTTCCACATTCGGAACAGGGTCAGGGCCAGTCTTCTCAAAGTTGATTACAACTCCACTCTGAACCTTCTGAACAAGGGATTCCAGACATTGGTTCAACATCCTCTGTGTCCTGACACAGTAAGAACGACCTGGAAAATAAAACTTGGTTAAAAAAAAAAAAAAAAAAAAAAAAAAAAAAAAGTACTTCTACCTGCACTTAACATTTTTCTTTTATATTCAGCTTCTATTAGTAAAATTTGTATACCCATCAATGGAATATATAAACCGATCTAATGGAAAGTAAAATAAAGGCCATAGCACAGTACTATTTTATGACAAGGGTAAACTTTCTCCATGAAAAGAAAAAAAAAAAGAATTCTGACTTACCTGCAAATTCCATATCCTGGAGTACAGCACAGGGCAGAGTCTTGACATTCTTAGATCCTGGGCAACAGACTAGAACAGGCAGCATCCCCCTTTAGCCCTACCCCACAGTGAGTCGGGTTTAGCAAGCAATGCAGAATAAGACAGGAACAAAATGAGAGGGTGGCATGTGTCTCCAAACCACAGAATTTACAAGCAAATCAAAATTCCTCTTGGTACAGAATACAGGCTTGATATTCGTAGACCTTGGGATACCCCAAGCAATAAAATGAGAAGAGTGAGCAACAAAAAGCAAACAGAACTGTGCCTACGGGCCTAAAAAGCATGGGTCAACAGACCCAACAGTGCTGCTGCAAGTACCTTGAGGCCGAAAGCTGCATCCACAGAAGACTGGACATCCACCTAGAAGACTAGGTGGTGGCCTTATAAACCTGGGCAACAGATGCTTCATGCGGGAATGTCCAGGAAACTCCTACAGACCTGATGGAGTGAGCACATATTAGTGCAGGAGATTCTTTAGCCTTCAGGGGACCCTGAGGATAAGACAAGTAGAGAGTCCATCTTCCTGACAGAAGCTGTAGCTTCTCTTCATTGTCTGGATGTAGTCAGAGCAATCTCCTTTGGGGTTTAAGGGCCAGGGACAAAGAAGGAAGGCTTCAGCCTTCATCGAGGTGGAACACAGACACCACCTTAGAAAGAAAGGAGGATCTTGGGTGCAAGACTACTTTATTCTTGTGAAGAATGAGGAATGACTCCCTTACAAGAGAGAACCACTAGCTCAGAGACATGTCTGACAGATGTCATAGCCACTAAGAAGGCTACCTTGCAGAAGAGATCATCCATGGGGAATACCCTGATGGGTTCAAAGGGTGGTTTCTGCAGGACAGAGAACCAATTTGGGGATCCCAGGTAGCACAGGGTGCTGTGGGGCGTTGTTTGATCCTAGAAACACCTTAAATAAAAGTTCAAAAAAAGAATAGAGTAGCTAGCTCCTCATCCCCAGCATAAAGGCAAACAGAAATAACTCCTTTTGGGACTTTAATGCAACTGACACACGATCACATATATGTGTGATGGTATGCCATCTGCATTAAAGTTCCAAAGGGGGTTATTTCTGTTCGCTTTAAGTAAAAGTTTTGTTTTTTTACATAAGTGAAAGCCAAGACAGAGAATTTTGTAAAAGAATGGACAAAACTGAAACCTGTACCTTAACAGCACTCAAGGCCAAGTTCTGGCCAAGTCACAATTGTAGAAATGCCAGAATGCAAGGCACAGAATAATAAACTGAATTGTCTGTTTTTACACCAGACAAAGAAGGATTTCCAGATACAATACTGGATCTTTCTGAATATGTTTTTTCTTGCTTTCAGCAAATGACAGAATGAGAGATCCCTCTGTTCCTCAAGACCTGGGCTTCATTCATGTTAGTGACGGAGAAGAAGGATGGAACAGGGGCTCCTGGGACAGCAGGTCTGACCTGTTTGAAGGAGACCAGGGGTAATCTCCTAGTCAGGTATTATGTACCAGGTTCTTCTTCTTGCCAGTTTGGCGCAATGAGAATCAAAGTTTTTTTTACCATTGCTCTATTTTACTTAGCAGGAAGAAGTAAAATTTGCACTGAGGAAAAGGAGTAAATTAGCCTGAACTGGGTTCCAGGAGATTATCAGACAATCCAGTGGCAGTGCTAGAGGATTCTTGATCCTGGTCAAAACCAGAATGTGAACAGAAGAGATCGCTGGAGAGTTTCTCCATCCATGATATGATCAGGTTTACTTCTTTCAAGGCTGCACAATTCCTGGTACAACCTGGTGACTTATGTAGGCCACAGCCGTGGTGTTGTCAGATTGCACCTTGATCAGGTGTCCCTGAAGAAGGGTCCCTAGTGCAGTGACATTTGTATCGCTCTGAGCTACAAAATGTTGATTGAGAGCTTGGCTTCCTTGGGTGACCACCATCCTTGAACTGTGAAAGATTGGAACATGGTTATCACCCTTTATTGGCATGGTAGAAACTAGGTTGGAAATCCACCAAGCTAGAGAGTTCCATGCTTGGCTAGATAGAAGCATAGGGAGATCAGAAAAGGAAGAGCGTCTGTTCTATGCCAACAAGATGTTGTGTTGGACAGTCCTTGAATGCCACCATGAGGCCCAGAACTTACGAAGATTCTCACACGGATGTCTCTGATATTTAGGCCGAGTGTGAGATCTGAGACTAGTTTTCTGGAAGAAAAAGTTTTGCTTGGGCTGTGTCTAGAATGAGGCCCAAGAATTCCAAGCAAAGGGAAGATTGGAGAGTGGATTTTTGAAAATTGATTACCCAACTGAAAGCCTAAAGTATTTGAATAGTTCCTGCGCACATGACTTTAGTTGCAATTTTAATTTTGTATATGGTATTACATGAGTGACAACTTGGGGGTTTAACTCAATGATAATGCAAACAGTGAGTCCAGTCCTTTTTAGCAACTCAGTTTAAAGGCTTTTTTTGCCCACTTTTATTTAAAAAAGCAAGCAAAAGACATCAGTTGCCCATGCGCGGGTTTCCATCATCACTGTAACGTGCAACAACAAAATACTTCAGCCTTGTTGCTCAGTCTCTTTGGCAATCCTGCCGGTCAGTCCTCATGCCTTGGCCCTTCTGACCATCAAACACACATCCCAGTGCTCGTGCATCAACTGCTGTACTTGTGTCAGCCTGTTCTCTGTCTCTCTTAAGCTTGGGCCTCTGTCTATCCTGTCCTGGACAGCACGGTGCAGACATGCACCTCTCTGCTCCCTTGCACTGACTCCTGGGAGGGTAGAGCACTGAACTCTTGTTTTGACACTACCATAAACCCTGAGCCATCAATGTACCTCTTTTCTACAAATCCTGGCCTAGACCACCATTTTACAGTGGCATGGCCTCGCCCTGCCACACATGTAACACATTCATATTCTTTGTAGTGCAGCACATATATTCAAACCGTTTGAGAGTGATCTCTGGTCACTTTTTTTGCTTGCAGCTTAGTTCATTGTTTATAGCTGGTGAGTGGAATTTATTTATTTTTTTTAATTCCTGTGACCATTTCCAGGTAGTTGAAAAAGAGATGAGTTCTTAAGAGGAAGGACGTCAAGATACAATGTGATCTGAACGCCCTGAGTTCCTAAGAAAGCAAAGAAGGGGTGCAAGCCCCTTTGTGAAATCTCTGTCACACTGCCATTTGACCAATCCACTGATCCCAAACTGAAGTGTTTGTCTCCTACTGCAAAGCTCAGAAAGTGCTGTGATGAGGTGGAAAAATGGTACATGGGAATATGCAGACAGGCATCTTGGATATCTATGAATGCTAGGTATGCCACTCATGAGGCGATTATGGACCTTACAGATTCCATATGAAACTTTGGAACATCAAGGTACTTGTTTAGGGATTTTAGGTGCAGAATAGGATGAATATCCCCCTTGTTCTTTGGTACCATAAACTGGTGTGAATGGTATCCTTGGAGCCTGTCCTCCAGAGGGACAAGAATGACCACTCTCTTAGACAGGAGATGATTTAGGGCTTTCTGCAAATCTAACTGTACATGGGCAGTTTTTGGTTGATTTGAGAAAAAAAGTGGAGAGTGGGTAGAGTTTTGAACTATTTTTAAACCACCGATTGAACCCACAGGTCTTGGACTTAAAGTGAAATGTAAACTGTAACGGACATATCCCCACTATTAAGAGTAAAGGCGTCCCTTCATTGGAAAGAGCTTTAAGGGCCAAGTCCAACGCTGAAATAAAGGACTGAACTCAGGCTTAGACGCTGAAATCTGGGTGCAGCATTGAGGTGCTCTTTGTTTTGAGGAGGTAGAAGTCTCCAAAGAGGGGGCTTTTAGAACCTTCCACTGCGGAAGAAGGATTTTTCCTCCTGTGACATCCCTGATGAATATGTTAAGTGCATCACCAAAGAAATGTCTTACTTCAAAAAGCATACACGTGAGGTGTCTTTTACAGTCAGATTCAGCTGTGCAGGCATTTATCCACAAGATTCTGCGCATATGGACAAAAAAAAAAAACAAACAAAATAATTCTGGAAATGTGTGTCATGACCTGTTCGAGGGCACTACGACAAAAGAGCAAAGCAGTAGGAAATGTTTGTAAGTGCTCTACCTAAGCATGGTCCTGAATGACAGGATCATGTTGATTGTACACTGCCCTAGTCCAACTAACTGCAGTATGACAAGCAGAAACTGCCACAACAGCAGGTTGCTGAACTGGGCATGCAAGAGCAATAAACAAGAGGCCGTTCGTGCATCTCAAACTTTTTTTTCAGCAAAATTATTGAATGAAGGAACATCTTTAGTGGGTACAATAAGCCGTTTGAGACCGAGATGGCAGGGTCTACCACTCGGGTCTACCACTAGCTGTATTAAAGATGCTAGTTTTCTGAGAAATTGTGGCACAGCTGCAGAAACGTCTTCCTTAGTCAGGTAGGCCAACTGTTGCATACTTGAGATAGAACTAGAAGTGAATGTAGAGACCAGTGTTAAAATAGGATTCCACCATTGCCATAAGTGAAAATATTCCCCTGTAGGGTACTCACAGAGTATGGTGCAAATAGGGCAAGCATGCTCGATAAAAGGAGTATGTAGCAACCCGGGTGTCAACTGTTCTGTAGTGAAGTTCTCATTGTAAAAGAGTGGGAGGAAGCACCCATGTACCTTATAAAAGGCTCAAGGCGGAGGTGGAAGTAAACTGTGCAACCTATGCTGTGGTGCAACACCTGGCCACCCAAATGAGACTACGCTCTGATTGTGGAATCTAGCAAGTTTGAAAAGCTCAACACCATACAACTGAAAAGGATTCAAATACATTCCTGGTTTCCCGATTGTTTTAAGGTATATGGAAATAATATTCATAATACAAATCACAAAAATCAATGTAAAGCAAGTAGTAGCGATATTATGTCTCATACTTGCTATGGGGTTACAACAATGATCCCATAAACAGGGTGACCCTGTTTTACCTGTCCATGTCACTAGTCCCTCTATAGGGTCCAGGTTTTGCCTATCATGGTGGGCATACCTCTGAGGGGGACTTCAGAGTTTGGTTTCCATAGGGATGGACCATAACCCTGGACCTGTATACCAAATACAAAAGTGAACGTCCAAGCAGGATCAAGTGCCCTAAGCAGCAATACAGGCCGCCTTAACAATGTGGGGTCTAGGTACAACTCCCTAGGTTATACTGAGGATGTGCTGATCTGATCATGGTTTCTATTGTTATACTAGAAGACTGCGTTTGACTGGAGAATCAAAAGTAAAATCATAAACTAGTTAAGCCGAGAGTGATTTCTTCATAGGGAAGGAGAGGTCCATTCCTTTAGGACACTATCAAAATACTGAGGATTCATGGAGAGGGGTGTGTCCTCAAAGGTTTTTCCATTGTTCAATCACATGATGGAACCAGCCTATTACCCAGGATCTATAAAAATCTAGCCTTTTCATCATACAGTGCTCAGCACAAAAAAAGAGTACACCCCTTTTCAAAATGTACGACTTTAATCAATACGTCAATGAACACAAAAACAATTTCCAAAATTTTTACAAAACCGAGTTTTGTTTAACTCATTTCAGTAAGGTTAATAAGGTAACTGATTACAAAATCTTCATTTTTGCATCAACCAATTTGAGTAAAACTGAAGACACCCCACAACAAGAATTACTACATCTAGCATTTTGTATGACCTCCATGACTTGCAGCCCCAAGTCTTCTAAGCATGGAATGAACAAGTTGGCAACATATTGCAACATCTATCTTTTTCTATTCTTCCAGAACGACCTCTTTTAGAGCCTGGATGCTGGATGGAGAGTGATGCTCAACTTGTCTCTTCAGAATTCTCCATAGGTGTTCGATTGGGTTCAGATCAGGAGACATACTTGGCCACTGAATCACTTTTATCCTGTTCTTCGGAAATGCAACAGTGGCTTTAGACATGTGTTTTGGATCATTGTCATTTTGGAAAAGCGCACAACGACCCAGGGCACAGAGTGATGGTAGCATCTTCTCTTTCAATATAGAGCAGTACATCCATGAATTCATGATACCGTCAATGAAATGCAGCTCCCCAACACCAGCAGCACTCATGCAGCCCCACAGAAGGGCACTGCCACCACCATGCATTTTTCTTTGTACTCCTCACT
This sequence comes from Staurois parvus, assembly GCF_062004578.1. NCBI lineage: Eukaryota > Metazoa > Chordata > Amphibia > Anura > Ranidae > Staurois > Staurois parvus. The sequence continues at coordinate 568,538 of NW_028317919.1, read as the reverse complement.
TTTGTGACACCATATAGTTTTGCAGTCATCAGTTAAAAAAACATTTATCTTGGTCTCTTCACTCCATAGTAGAGTCCCAGTAGTCTTCTTTTTCAGCATGGGCCCTGGCAAATTCTAAGCAAGCTTTTTTGTGCATGGGTTTTAAGAGAGGCTTCCTTCGTGGACGACAGCAATGCATGCCATTCCGCTGCAGTGTACACCATATTGCGTCCCAGGAAACAATCATCCCAGTTTAGCTTTCTACTTCTTTAGCCAACTGCAGTAAACTTGCATGGCAATTTTCGTCAACCCTTCTCATCAGAAGATGCTCCTGTCGAGGTGCTAACTTCCATGGATGGCCTGGACTTCTCTGTGAGATGACTGCAGTTCCATCTTTGTTAAATTTTTGCATCACTTTTACTACAGTATTCTGACTGAGAAGTAAAGCTTTGCTGATTTTGTAGCCTTCACCTTTCTTGTGTAAAGAAATAATTTTCTTTTCTCAGGTCTTGTGACATTTCTTTTCCATGTGGTGTCATTGGTGACAGCATGAAATGGGAACAGGATATCTTTGTTAACCGTTTCAATACCGTGCAATTTTACACCTTCCTGCCCAGGCCATTTTTCAAGTTTCAGCGCTCTCACACTTTGAATGACAATTGCGCGGTCATACAACACTGTACCCAAACTAAAATTTTTATCATTTTCTTCACACAACTAGAGCTTTCTTTTGGTGGTATTTAATCACCACTGGGGTTTTTATTTTTTGCTAAATTAACAAAAAAAGACCAAAAATTTTGAAAAAAAACACACATTTTTCTTTGTTTCTGTTATAAAAGTTTACAAATAAATAATTGTTCTTCATAAATTTAGGCCGAGATGTATTCTGCTACATGTCTTTGGTGAAAATAACCCAAATTAGGATGTATTTTTTAGTTTTTAGGAAAGTTATAGAGTTCACAAACTATGGTATAGATCTGAAAATTGATCAATCCTGAAGTACTGACGGCCAATCTAATTTCTTGAGGTCCAAGAATGTCAGAATAGTACAGATATCCCCAAATGACCCCTTTTTGCAGAGTAGACAGTCCGACGTACTTCATAAGAGGCATGGCGAGTTTTTTGAAGTTGTATTTTTTTGTCATAATTTTTCGGAAAATGAAAAAATGAAAACAATTATTTTCACTATTTTTTTTTTTACATACTGTCACCAGTGCAGTACAGCGTCATCATATAACTGGCATGGCGGTGAACAGGGACACTGACTGGTGACAGTATGAAAAAAAATATATATATTAATTTTTTTTTATTTTTTTATTATATTTAATTTTTTATTAAATTTTCTTTTATTTTTTTTAAGATTTTTTTTTCATATTTTACTATGACCAAAATAGTACAATGTTACCCTAGTAACAATGTACTACTTTGGGGAAGTGATCAGTATTTTTTTTTTTTTTTTACACAATTTGCTTATAGCAAAGAATTACTTTGCTATAAGCAAGCCTTTACCTGAATGAAATCGATTCATTCAGCTTTTTTTTTTTTTTTGTGCTTAGCTGTGATTTGGTCACAGCTAATCACATGACATGTGCATGTGATTAGCTGTGGCCATTCACAGCTAGGCACTAGTATACAATGGATGGCATCATGAATGAAGCCATCCATTGTATACAACGGTCATGTGACCTGCTGTGATTGGTCACAGCAGGTCACATGGTACCAGCAACGGGAGTCGGTACTCGGATCTGTCATCGGCCGTGTCCGAGGTGCACGGCTGATGACAGATCCCACTGCTGCGCCGCTCTGCACTAGCGCAAACGGCGCACGTGCGGGAGCACGCCAAATGGCAAGTACCCGGAACGGAGAGACACTTCTGAAGCCGCCAAACGGCCATTGGCCGGGCCGCTAACGGTTAAGCAACACCCTTTTATAAATCAACTGTCTGCTGGTCACCTGTTTAATGAATAATTAAACTCACCTGTTGAATTCTTGTTAATTCAGATTTTGTCGTCTAAAATTTAGCTTTGCGCCTAAGACTTCCATTGGGGTGTGTTCATTTTTGCAACATGGTCTTGAATGAATGTTAGGAAAAATACTTTATGTGTGCAAATTAACCAATCTTGTTTGCAATCAATTTGCGGGAATATTAGAAAATGTTGATTCTGAAAGGAAAGTAAAGGTTTTCTAACAAATCTGTTGGGATGTACTCATTTATGCTGAGCACTGTATACCTTACCTTAAAATGTTAAATCTGTTGTCACTGAAGGTATTTTTTTAAAAAAGCATTATCTACCTGCAGAGCAAAGTGGGTTCCTCTTTTTATCCATGAAAGCCAGGGGTTCTCTTTGTGTAATTTCAGTGTTGAAGTTTACACAGGGTTAAGGACTTCCTCTACTCAGATCTGTGCAATTTAACCTGGGAAGAATTGACATGCTCCAAAAAACATGGACCTATCAGGTATTTCCCAAGGTTTCATAAAAAGCAAAAGAGAAGCACAGCAGAGGTATCAGGGTGAGGGTAGGGAGCAATATTAGCAAAATGACTGTTTTCTTAAGCAAGACATCTACTCAGTTATTACTGTATGATGCAAGCAATTTGGTTGTATCATTATTTGTGCAATCCTGATATGAAAATAAAACTTGAAGATCACCCTGCTGGGAGACAGCACTGACCATCTGTTTGGAAGAGTCTTACATGAAGTGATAACACACAATTCTGACAGCAATAGAAGCACAAGCAGTGGTATGAGGTCAACGGAGAAACTCGGCATCAAGACTGCAATGTTAAGTATAACTTTACACAAACACTGACAGCTTCATAATGATATATTTGAATGAAGGTCTCTTTTTCAATCCTAATTGAATGGAACATCCATACATTAGAAATAGAATCGCCAAGGATGTGTTTTTAAAGGCAGACAAAGGAAGAATACTTGTATTAGGAACTCGGAGGAGATTCTCTTCTGCCAGGACACACTAATTCACACTTAACTTATAGGTGCAGATATCTTACCTCCTGTGACTTCACACATCTGTGTAATGGCAGACTCATCAGATGGCACACTGCCGAGCTGCTCAGGCTCCACAGACGAAGCTCCAGGAAGGCGAAGTGCAAGTGCAAATAACCTCTGATCCCACCGGAATGGCTCTTTAGTGAGTTCACTTCCCGGCAACGGAGAGTTTAGGGGAAGATGGAGCTTTAAGAGAGAAAGATAAAGAGAGCAGATAAAGAAACATACAATAAAGAGTTTGCTCTAGCAGGACTATAGTCACTTAGACAATGTGAAATGTAATCAGATTATAGAATGACATGCACAGAGCATTCTGTTTATATTAAAGTAGTCAGTGTGGAGCAAATCATAGCAGAAAACACTCACCTCTTCCTGAACACCTGAAGGAATTGTAAGCTTGTTGCCATCTGTGATGGTGATCAAAATGGAAGGCTCCAAAAAGAATGGATTTCTTCCCTTAAAGAATTAAAAAAACAAAACAAAAACATGAACACGAACCAATAAATTAGAACAATTTCTGCAAGCAGATATAACCAGCTACAAACTTGTGTCATTCTAACTATGAAACAAGGAATAATTTAACAGCTACAGTCAAGCAACCCTGATCTTTGTGGAACACTTCCAGTCTGCAGGTTAAGTCCGATATTGTTTTAAAATAAAAAGCCAATTAAAAGTGGAATCTTAATGAGATTAAAATTATGTTTTATTTTATTTTTAAGAAGTGCAGTCACAATCAAGTTTGGGGGTTTAAATATTTTTTATATAGGAGTAATCATAAGCATATATTCGATATCAAAAAAGCCAGCTAAGACCCAAGTAGATTGTGTGAGTAACGGACTGGCTCCATTCACCAGTACCAGACATGCTGGTTTAAAGTGACAAATGTCCAGCACGACACAGACCCCCCTCTCTCCTGTATCTAAGCTGCACATAACAGGTGAGTGAAAATGAGGACAATGAAAGCACCATCTGCAAAAGGACAGCCAGATCTAAACCAGCATTTATGGTGCATCAGCCATTTGCTTATGCTTACACAATTAAATTGTTTAAAGAAAATAAAAAAATATCCTGACAGAAAATTGGAGGTTCCAGAATGTACATATCTAAGAGGCACTGGGAAGTCAAAACGTATTTATAACTGAGCCGTGAAGGGGAAACATAAGGCTCTAGCTAGGCAGTTGACATATGACACATGACAGAGCGATCCTCCAATGGGTACCCAAAATGTCTTTCACAGCATAAATCGTAAGCGCCAGATCAAAATCGTGAAACAGCCCACACAGCTTTAATGGTTCACAAAAAAATAGGCGAGTGAGTTTATGTTTATCCACCCCTCCTTTCCCTTATCCAGTTACAGAATACAAGACATTTTATCAATGGAAAAGAGGGAGGAAGGAGAGCTAGTGGCTGCTAGAGATGGCAAGTCTCAGCAGCAGAGCCCTGAAGATCAAAGCCGACAGTAAATCTGTCATGAAGACAGCGCAGATTTTCAGCATGCCCAGCAGCCCTCTGGATGTAGCATATACAGCTTTAGTGATAAGTAAATTGGACCCTTTTTTTTGTGCTGGACTTTGAAATATTAAAATTTAATTTTTAGTATGCGCTCTTTGGTAAATTCACTTTCCAAACTGTAATTTGAAATGAAAGCTTGTTTATCTTTCAGGAAAATAATATGCTGCTATAAATCCACTTAGCAAGGCTACATTGAGAATTGGCCCGGAAGCGTGTACATGCAAGAACCCCAGCAGGGATCTTTGTGATTAGCGGCAGGAGGCAGCCCCAATGAATGCAATGGGAGACTGCCAGCTCCCATGTAATTGCTATGGGGCATTCACATGTGAGTGATGGCACCTGAAGACTATCTTATGCAGTCTTTACTTTCCTATTAACAGATATGAGTTGCCCATCTGCATTTTTCCTTCGAAAATTCATTGCTGATTGTCTAACTTAAAGCACATGTCAACCCGGCAGTGAAAACTATAGGTAAAAAGCGGAGGATTTTTGATATATACCTGTCCATAGTTATCAATTCCAGACACCAATCGATTCAAATTGAGTAAGTCAAAGGAAGATCTTAGTGCCTGGCCAAGAGTAGTGAGTCCTGCTGCTTGAAGGTTCTTCAACTCATTCATAAATGTTGCATGGTTCTCCTTCCAACCAGCCTGTGGATGAATGAATGAGTTAGTTAAAAATGAAACAAAAAAAATAAAAAACAAACCATGCTTTTGTTTGAAAAAAATATTTCAGGACAGCTTGTAAAAAGGTATAAAATGAATATACTATTTAATTTTGTGACTTTATCTAATAAAGAGTGTCAATATAATTTGGGAGTATATGGTAGCTCACAAAGAATACTGCAAAAGTAAACAGAAATTAAAGGGCAACTCCACTTTTGTGGAAACCAGTAAATTAAAAAAAAAAAAACCCAAAAAACAAAAACAAAAAAAAAACAAAAAACACAGGATTTTATTTTTTCTTTACTCATCGTAAAATCCCTACCTATGGGCAGTCCAAACTGGTAGTAAACCCCCACTCTGCAATAGGCAGCTCAGTTCATTACAAAGTAGTACAATAGACAGCAGGGGTGGGTGCTGGGTCTGTCAATGAAGTCAGAGAAAGATTTTATGGTAACAAAAAAAATCCCGTTTTCTCTTTCGTTCATTGACTGACACAACCTTCAAAAATCTTGACCGTAGGTCCAGGTAGCCGCCTTACAAAACTTGAGACACAGACACCTGATGTCGAAAAGCCCAGGAAGCACTAATCGCCCTGGAACAGAGTGGGAGGCACCCAACCCTTAATTGCATAAGCCTGGACAACCATCTGCCTGATGCAACGAGAAATAGGGGCCGAAGAAGCCGCTAAACTCTTTCACGGACTGTCCACAATTGCAAAGAGCAAATCCAACTTCCGAAAGGGGGCTGTAACAGAAAGGTACACACAGATGGCCTGGGCCACATCCAACGAGTGCAGCGCATTCTCCTTAGGATAAGACGGCCGCGTGCACAAGGAAGGGAGGTCAATGGCAGACATCACCTTCAGAAGAAAGGAGGGAGGCAGACGAAGAACCACCTTATCCTTGTGGAGAACCAGAGAGGGAGATTTACAAGACAAGGCCGCCAGCTCAGACACCCGATAAGCGGAGGTTATAGCAACCAAAAAGGCGATGCTCTAAAGAGAACATGAGCAAGGGGAGATCCCTAATGTTCTCAAAATGGTGGTTTCTGAAGGAACGAGAGAACAGAACAAAAAAGGTATGAACCAAAGAGTGCGTAGCTAAGGGGCATTGAAAAGAGATCACCAGAGCAGACACTTGACCCTTAAAAGTGCTCAAGGCTAGTTTCTGATCAACACCGCGTTGTAGAAAGGCCAGAATCCGAGATATGGAGAAGGAGCATGGATGTCACTCCATGGCCGTCACTCCATGGCCTTGCAATATGAAATGCAAGCCTTCCAGGTGCAATAAGTCTTCTGGGAAGTGGACTTGCACGCCTTAAACATAGTGGAAATCACATAAGCCGGCAACCCCCTATCCCTCAGCACCTGGCTTTCATTAGCCAAGCTGTCAAAGCCTGAGATGGTAAAGCAGGGTAGAATATCAGCCCTTGAGACAGGAGATCCTTGGAAGTTGCCAGGGGCAGTCTGACCAGCCTCACCACGTCGATGTACCAGGGTCGCCGAGGCCTATCCGGAGCTATCAGAATAACCGGAATCCCCTCAGCCGCCAACCTGCGTAGTGGACAAGGGAGAAGCTTAAGACTACAGGGCTCCACCAGAGCATCTGATGAATTCACCAAGGGATACTTTGCTCTCAACATGAATCTCGGCACTTTCCGATTAAGACGGGAGGCCAGCAGATCCACGTCCAGCATGCCCCACCGCAGATAGATTGTAACAAAACAACTCCGGGGTGCAGGGACCATACTCCCTGATCTAGCATCTGGCTTTCCATTTTTCTAATGTAGACGGTGGAGAGAGCCAGTACATGAAGTTCCGCCCACTGAAGAATGTGAGACGCCTCCTGAGCCGCTGCCAAACTCCTTGTCCCTCCTGAGTGATTAACATAGTCCACCGCGGTGGCGTTTTAAGACTGGATTCTGACTGGATGCCCGCACATTAGCTCCACCCAATGGGAGAGACATAGTCTGATTGCACGCAGCTCCAGAATGTTGATCGGTACACAAGACTCTTCCGACGTCCAATAACCCTGGGCCAACTGAAATCTCAGAACACCTGCCCAGCCAGTCAGGCTGGTGTCCGTTGTGATCCCCATCCAATGGAGAGAGGGAGAAATGACTTCCTGACCCAAAGAGCAAGAGACCATAGCCACCAGAGAAGAGAGGCCTTGGTCAAGCATCCCACGCAGATCTGGTTGTCCAAGGACGTTGGAGATCTGTCCCACCTGGATAAGATCTCCTTCTGCAGGGCCCAGGTATGAAACTGGGCATAGGAAACTGCCTAAAAAAAGTGACCACCATGAGACCCAGAACCCTCATGCAGAGACTGAGACATGACCACTTGGGGGAGAGCAGCAAGCACACTGCAGTCTGGAGAGTCTGAATCTTGTCCAGCGGGAGGAACACCTTCGCCTGTGACGAGTCGAGGATCAGCTCCAAGTATTCAAAGTGCTGGGTCGGGAGCAACACAGATTTCTGGGAGGTTTAACACCCATGGAGTTAAAGCCAGGCCAAAGGGTAACACCACAAACGAATAGTGCCCAATCGCAAGTTTCAAGAAGCGCTGGTGACTGGGACAAATGGGAACATGCAGAAACGCGTCCTTGATGCCTATGGAGGCCAGGAAATTCCCCTGATGGAGGGCGGCCACCACAGAACAAACTGATTCCATCTTGAACCTCCGTACTTTCACAAAACAATTGAGGGCCTTGAGGTCCAGGATTGGCCGGACACCTTCCTTCTTCGGGACCGTGAAAAGGTTGGCGTAGAACCCCCAAAACTTTTCCAAAGGCGGCACTAGGGCTATCACACCGTGAAGGAGAAAGCCCTGCACCACCCCATACAGAGCCTGCAAACGAGATGGGGAGAGACGAAGATTAGAAGGAAAGAACATGTCTGAAGTTGTCGAAAAGTAGGGAGGCCCACCAGTCTGCGAACCACGAAGGCAACCACCCTCCCGAAAATTGGTGGGGGCTTGTCCATTGGCTTGGAGGGCTTGCAAAGCCAGGAGCACTTAGTTCCAATTGCAGGAGCCTTGGTGGGCAGGGAACCTTTGTCAGCTGAGGCCCTGTACCAGCTGGTCCATCAGTTCCACATAGTTTGGGGTGGGGGGTACCTGTTCATTGCCCAAATTACAGTGTAAGAGTTTAGCCCACTCAGTAAGCATCTGAGTCACAAGAGCTGTGGCCAACACTGGGCGAAGGGCCAAGCCCGTCAATGTAAACATAGATCGGGAAATAGATTCCGCATTCCTGCCTGTGGGGTCCCTGAAGGAAGGAGACCCCTCCTCTGGAATCACTGCTGCGGGCATTCCCAATCCTTGTAAATAAACCAAATTAAAATAAGGCGGGTAAGGAAAAAAAAAAAAAAAAAAATTTTGCGATGCGGATCGGCTTGTGACACCCAAAGGGGACAGACTCTTCCTCAGTAACCCCAGAAGGATCCTCAATCTTTAAGGCCGTTAAGGACTCCTCACTATCAAGATGGATCAGGGGCTGCGTCATCCGAGCACTTAGGGAAGGCCGAACCCACGACAGCAGAGCCCGACTCCTGCTCAGAATCCTCCTCAGAGAAGGGAGGGGGAAACAAAGGATTCCAGGACCACCGACAGAGCATCCAAGGGGATAGAGGACCCAGAGGGACTAGCAGCCGCCACGGGGGGGGGGGGGGGGGGGGGGGGGGGGAGTCTGGAGGTGGGACACCTGCTTCAGACATCATGGGAGGATCCCATGCTTGAATGGGGACCACCATGAACAGAACATCCACAGGGTAGGGGAACAAACACCCCTAAGCGCTGCCATGGGCCAGAGGGGATCCCAGTAGGACTCACCACCACCGACCCAAAGAGCTGAGGAGCAGTGCTGTGCGCTGTATGTCTGCCAGGTAAGGGGAGCTCCACGTGTAGTAGAGCGTGCTAAGGCCATTCCCGACATCTGGGAGATGCCGATCCACTCACCAGGAAGTCCTGCCCAAGGGAACTGCAAGAGGCTGCCAGCTGGCTACAGGAAAATGGCCATCGCATGAAGCCTGACCCCACCAACAAAATGGCTGGTGGGCACGGAAAGTGCCTCGCACCCTAAAGGAGAGCAGAAAACCTGGCCGAGGGGCAAGGCCTGGCACCAAAGCTGGCAGGGGTAGGTAAAGGGAAGCTGGCCGGGGAAGCAAGGAGCTGCTAAATGAGCACAGCGCCTGCGGAGAGGGGTGGGGTCATGTGTGTCCCTGCGAGATGTTATACCCGCTGGCTGCCCTGGTCCACAATGGGGCTCATCACAGCCGTCCCAGAGCAGAACTAAGGTCTACACATGCTCATTGGCCAGGCTGGGGAGACTACAAAGATCTATATTATACAGCCTGTGGCCCAGCCCAGCAGTTGATTGAAGATCTCTGTTGAAAGGAGAGGAAAACAAAAAGAGGGAAAAGCAAAAATCTATGGAACCACAGGTCCCAGCAGGAAGCCAGGTCCTTACTTCTATACACTAGGCAGAAAAAAAACAAAACAAAAAAACAAAAAAAACAAACTGAGCTGCCTATCGCAGTAAGGGGGTTTGCTACCAGTTAGGACTGCCCATAGGCAGTGCTTGTTTTTTTTTTTTTCTGCCTAGTCCTACTCTTGAAGGTGGTGCTATAATCTTATAGTCAAGATTATGAAGGCTGTGTCTCCATCAATGAACAAAGAGAAAAATAGTGTATACAATTGTGACACAAGTCATACTGTAATTCAATGTTATTAAAAAATTAACCCTCCACAAATGTCATTTTCTGCTTGTGTGATTGCCTGCTTTTTCCAGAAGTCTGCACTAAGATATAAGTCAGATCTTGGGCATCCCCTGCAACAAAATTTCATTTTTGGTGAGATACTCCCAAAAGAAAATCATATCTAAAGAGATGCAGATCCTGCCACTTTCTTCATTAAAGCCCTGCAAGTGCAGCAGCTGACTGATTATAAAACCACTCCCATACAGAAGAGCTAAGAAAACTAAGAAAAAGCTTTCACTAGCACTAACAAGAGAAATGCTAAATCTCTGGCTCATGTTAACACCTACACTGACAACAGAAGGCACAACAAAAGCAAACTGTTCCTATCAGACATCAGGTGACATCTGATGGCTGATGTCCAAGGCAAAGAAAAGATTATTAATATACAGGATTTATATAGCATCAACAGGTTGCTCAGCGCTTTACAATATAAAGGGAGACATTATAGCAACGATACAGTTCAATACAAGAGGGTTAGGAGGGCCCTGCTCCTTGGAGCTTACAATCTAAGAGGGAGGGGCAATAAATATATAAGATAAAGGACAAATAAAAAGTAATTAACAAGCCTGTAAATTAATTAGAAATTAAAGCTGGACTCCAAGATAATCAAAAACTAAACTACAAGAGACATATGTATGTTTACTTGAATCTTGGTGAACTTTGTATAGCTTTCCTAGATCTGTGCAGTAATCTAGTATAAAACTTGACTCTGTGCAGGAGCGTACTGTAATAAAGGCCATTCACTGCTGCTCTCTCTTTGTGCAGGGTGACTGATCTTGTATATGGTCCACCTGATTTTTTTTTTTTTTTTTTGCAGGCAGTCTGGCGGAGGCGGAGCGTGTTGTGTGATGTAATTATGCAAGGGAGCCGAGCAGACTGTCAGTGCTGGTTGGACTGGAGTAGACTGAAGGGACCACCTGGCGTGGAGAGAGACTGTCACTGTGACTCACAATGGGACATGTCATGTTGTTCGGGTGTCATCTGTGCTGCTGCACACTTCTGTCATCCTGAGAGTCAATTTTATGTGTGTGGGCCTGCCCATTCTAATTTCTTGCCCTCCTGAGTCCTGTCCTTGAGCTACTTACTATATCAAAAATTAAAGAAATATATTTTTTGCCTTAAAGTGTTACTAAACCCACAACAGTAAAATCAGTCTGTATATGCAGTAAAGCATGCTTGTCACACTTACTGTGGAACCTAAGAGGTTAATCCTATGAATTGTGTAAAAAATGTTTGATCCTGCCTTCTCTGATGCTCCTTCCACAGTTCCCAATCCATTTGCGGATAGAACAAAGCCTTGGGGGCAAGCAGCACATGCTCGGTTTGGTGTGTATTGCTAGAGTGTTTTTTTTCTTGGGAGAGTGCATGTGATCTACACAGGGCCAGTCAGCACTGTCCAGACAGAAGATCAAGGGTCCTGCAGCCTCACGGGACAATCAGGGGAGAATGAGAACTCCCCCCTACAAGCTTTAACCAGTGCTCCGCTGGACACTGATAGAAGGCACAAGATTGCTCTAACTGCTGATGAGAAAAAGGTATTTTCCTGTTTATATTCAATAAAATAATTGCATTTCCATGTTCTGTGTAGTGTGGGAGACCAGATATAGTGAATGCAGGGTCCTGGGTTTAGTAACACTTTAATACCTACCTTAAACCACATTTCTAATTGCATTTTGTACTTGTTTGTAGCCTAAGTACTGAAATTTGCACTTAAAACTGTAATTTAACTCCTGGAAATGCCAGTAAAATTTGGGTGCCATGTCAGTGAATTTCAATCTGGTAGACTGGCAACACTGCTACAACTTGTATAAAAGGTTTTGACAAGAGAGCAGCACCAGAGGCTTTTGTAAAAAAGAAAAAAAAAAAAAAAAAGCAAACCTGAAACCTGTCCTTTCAGAGTTCTTATAGCCAAATTCAGGTCAAGTGTAGGATAGCCAGAATGCAAGGCACAGAGTAATCTCTGGGACTGAATTAGCAGTGTTCATAACAGGCAAAGAAGGAAGGATTTCCAGGTACAAGAGTAGATCTTTTTGAAAGTTACTTTTTTTTTTTTTTTGGAAGGTGGGAATAACAGACTCCATTTCTCCGTTCATACCATTAAAGCCAGTGACTGAGAAGCAGGATGAAACAGAGGGCCCTGGAACAGCAGGTCTGGCCTGTTAGGAAGAGCCCAGTGGGGTAGTCTCAGCATGTGTGTACCAGGTTCTTCTGGGCCAGTTTGGTGTAGTAAGAATTGCCATCTTCTCCTTCTCTATCTTGGGGAGCAGATGAGGTAGAATTCACACTAGGGGCAATGCATAGGCCTGAACTCAGACCAGTGGATTATCAAAAGTATCCAATGCCAGTAAATTCTGTACCTTATACTTTTTGTAGATCACCCTAACATTCCATTTTTTTTTTTTTTTTTTTTTTTTGGGGGGTGGGAGGGGGAGCACACACAGATAAGGATTTAATATTGTAGCAGATCTCCATACAAATATTTTAACTTCACTTCATAGTTTTTATTTGGGTGGACAGATTTAAAAAAAATAATGATTTTCAAAGTTCACAACACAGGCCGTTTTTTTCTATGAGGTCATTTTTTTTTTCTTCCAATTCCCATCTTAACATGGGGGCAACCTGTGGAATGCATTTTCAAAGATTTATATCAAGACAGGCATGGCAGCATTCTTTTGGGTGAGCAAGACTTTCAAAGCTTGCTATTGGCCAGCAAAAGTCACATGGGATGGGTGTTCTGCTAAAGGGGGCCAAGGATGTCTGCTTTCTGTTGCATGCTCTTCTGTTTTTGCCATTAACAGTTTTAAAAACATCAGCTGCAGGTCACATCTAACAGGATTCAATAGCTTTTATTTTACTGTAAGCTGGTACACTCAGATTTAGAAATGTATATCTGCAAATTGAAAATAATTTCGTTTGATCTGAAGATAATCTTTACTCCCATTGCTTAACCCCTTCATGACCAGGGTCAAAACAATCAACACCCAAGCCCAATTCTGCAATGGACATGTATTGATATAACTGTACATATCACAACTACTTTGTGTATCCAAGTGGATTATCCCTTGTTTTTATTAGGATAGATTGGGCTTTACTTTAAAGGGTAAATGTTAAAGGAAATCCCCTGATTTTTTTATTAGCAAAAAAGGAAAACTGCTCCAAAATAGTAACAAAATATCATGTTTTAAATATTAGTTGTATATTTTTATGCCATTACCACGTACCACCACCAAAAAAAAAAAACCCATTGCAAAATAAATCTTCCTGACGATTGAGGCGATACCACATGTGTATGTTATTTGTTCTTTGTACTCGTAGTAAGGCAAAACAATAGTATTTTTTTTTGTTCTAAACACATTGACACCAACATTCACACCAATGCTAAATATTAAACTTTATTTTTTTAATCTAATGCACACTGCCCCTAGTATACTGAAATTAACTGACACTAACAGCAACTTACACACTGCCACTAATATTATTTATTTCAGGTACTTCTATAGTGCCGTCAATTTACGCAGCACTTTACACATATATATTGTACATTCACATCAGTCCCTAACCCTCAAAGGGTGTACAATCCAAGGTCCCTAACTTACATTCATACATACACATATTAGGGCAATTTAGATAGGATCCAATTAACCTACCAGCATGTCTTTGGAGTGTGGGAGGAAACCGGAGAACCCGGAGGAAACCCACGCAGGCACAAGGAGAACATGCAAACTCCAGGCAGGTGGTGCCGTGGCTGGGATTTGAACCAACGACCCTAGTACTGCCAGGCGGATGTGCTAACCATTTAGCCACTGTGCTAACACATATGAACTATAAACGTCTCTAGGAAGGAAAGATACCTTGTATTGTTTCCTCCTTGAAAAGTTTGTTTCTCATCTTGAGAGGTGAGAAACAAGGATGGGCTATAGAAAAAAAAAAAATTATCGCTGTGATAGCCAATCAGTAGCTATCGCAGCAATCATGTGATCATGATCCAGTTCCCCCATGCCCCGATTATTAGTAGGAGCTACATATATGCAGCTTTCAGGTTTAAAGCCCACCTCCTGAATGCCACGTGTTATGTGGTCGTAAGGAGGTTAACATTATTGAAGTAGTACATTCACCTGCTCCTGAAAAAGAATCTGGCTGAATTCATGCAGATCAGTTACACAACTCAGCTGTATAATAGTGCATTAGAGAAGATAAAGTCATTATTTAAATGGCCGTCACCTCATCACTTCACAGGTCTTAAAGTATCCTTAGAACATTTTTGTCGCAGCAGTAGACCTCAAGCACACATTTGGTTCATCTGTGCATTGTGGTGCCACTTAAAATGGAATGGATATGGATGGTTCTTAAAGTGGAACTATAGGCAAAACTTTTTTTTTTCCAATTTTGGATAGTGCAAATTAAGGGAATCCCTTGGGGCACTCTGAACTAGTCTCCGCATTAGAAGATTTCATTATTTACTACCCAAAATTTGGGTAGTATCTTTTACTTTCAATGATGTTAAACAGAACAGACGGAGAGGGTGTTGAAAGTCAACAGGCCATATTCACACTGCAGCATTATCAGTTTTCCTAAGCATTGAAGTGTGTTTTGTGTTTGTAACATGCATTGAAACTCACTAACTGCAACAAAATGCTGTAAAACACCATTCTAAATAAATGCTACAATGCAGCTTTTCTTTCCAAACCTACTTGTGGATTCCAGTTCCAACAACTGCATTAGCATCTGTAGTTCGGCCATTTACTGCTTCACATAATAAATGGTGATGTGTGGTTTATGATATGCATTGACTCACTGGTATGTGTTTTTCAGCAATGGTGTGAATAAAGCCTCAGAGCTCTACGCCCTGATCCTATGGTGCCCAAACATATTGCAGCTCCCCCATATAACCAATTGGATGCATATACTTTTATAGCGACACTTATTGGCCAGTAGAAAGGTAAGGGCCATAGGCAAACCACCTGCACAGGGCCCAAGAGGCAGAGGAGTGCTTAGGCTCCTGGCTCTTCAGTAACACCTACCAGGGCTAATCTATGTAGGGCAAGAAGTAGAGCCTACAAGGAGAAAGATATCAAGAATCTCTGCACTGGAGATGTGGCATGGGTATGGGTTCAAGACTTTTAAAGCAGTATTTGTCAACCTTTTTTCAGTCACGGCACCCTTTAAAACTCTGAACAGCCTCAAGGAAACCCATTCTAACATGTAAAAAACTATTCTTATAGTTTTACATAATGTATCAACATCCACACATGTAGAACACCCAATGTTAGAGATGATTCATTCTTCCAAATTAAAATTAAATACACTTTTGCACACTGGTACTGACTAGTACACCAGTGTTTCCCTTCTCTCAGTTTTTCTCCATTACTCAGCTAACAGAGAGGGACAGGGGAAGGGCAAACAAGGATGTTGCTGACAACAGACATCCTCCTTATGAACTGATGAGGTCATTGATTGTTGGGATGCTGGTGGCTAGAAGGTCGTAATGGTGCCTAATGAAAACCTGTGGCTTTGTGTAACTAAACAGCAGGCTTGATCCACCTCTGCTGGCTTGTATACATTTTTTGGGCAATTTTTAGACATTTTGTCAAGGCACCCCTGAAGAAATCTCAAGGCATCCTGGTTGAAAAAGGCTGCTTTAGAGAGATGAGTAATGGCTCATCTGGATATCTACCTTCTCATTACCAAATCTACCTGAATGCCAGTTTTTCTAAGGACTGTTCAAGGTTTGGAGATTTGTTCATGGATATTAGCAGGACACTGGTCACTAAAATTTTAGTTTTTAGGATGCTGCATTCTCTGCTCCACATTCTGTATGTCACATGACTGCACTATGCACAAGGTGATGTACATTCTACACGCCACGTGCTGTCACACTCTACACCATCTCACACTTTTGGTACTCCAGATGACTCCACTCTGTACAATGGGAATCTGCACACTATCCTGAACATACTATACTGCTAAATAAGCAAATCACCAGAAATGCAAATCACATATACATAAATATATATATACATACATAAATATATAAATATATATATATATACACACATACATAAATATATAAAAATATATATATATATATATATATATATATATATATATATATATATATATATATATATATATATATATATATATATATATATATACACACACACACACACACACGTGAATTTGACCAGCCCTGCCACCCTGTAGCAGTAGTTCTGAACTAGGGCGGCAGGCAAGTGGTTAAAGGATAAGTTCACCTTTTAGAACATGTCACACTTATTATTTAGACCATGTCATTCATTCATAAAAATCTGAGAAGAAAAAAACAAAAAAAAAAAAAAAAAAAAAAAAAACAAAAACCACAAGTCCCATCCACCACATCAGCAGACAGCTTATAGTTTGATTGAACAGAGCGCTGTAATCAGCATGCTCGCAGTTCATTTATACTGCCTGTAGCTCTGAAAATTACAGTCTGTACAGAGCTGCAGGCATTGTGTACAGGAGCATGACACGGCACCCACGATCCGCTGATCGTGGGTGCAATACATTGCATGTTCTGGTTTTAAAAAAGTAATAAATGCATATTTGACCTGCAGAAATATGCACATTTATTATTTTTAAATTAAAACGTGAACTTAACTTTAAACTGATGATTAATTGCCGAATACTGCATCTAGAAGAAACAGACTGGATACTAAGTATACATGTTATTCATGACTGCAATGTTATTCCTGAATGTCTTCCGCATAAGATGATGAACGGTTTGGCTACAGGAATGGAACAGGTCTATAGATCAAAATGCAAATGAAAACCACAAAATGATGTCACAGACAAACATTTTAATACATTGTGGCACGAGTTTTACTACTGAAAATAGCTCAAGCACATGCACAGTGCATTACAAAAATCTAATAGCCTGCAAGGAAGCTTGTGTAGGCGAGTACAAATTTGATCAAACTTCAATGCAAGCACTTAAAGCCAACACAGATCGGTGTGATATTTACTTAGGGGATGCAATGTTTTACTAAAATGTCACCCAGCCTGTTGGAAAACATTTTCATCTGGCACAGGAAAGGGGACTATCCAAGTTCCCAGCAATATTACCAATTCAAACACACCTTGTATGGAGTGATAGTTCTGAAAGCTTCCAGGTACATTTCTGCTTCCTATATTCTGAATAACAGCTCATTCAAAACTAATGCATTCCAGGCACGCTTGCACACACCTTGCTTGGAAAATCCTGTAACTGTCTTCAATGGTTCTGTGGAACCATTGTAACATTGTTATATTGGCAATCTGTATACAGATTGTTCCTCACTTCTGCAGAAAACATCTGTTGCTCTTTTCTGTGTAACTACCTGAAATGTTGAATTTTTTTTTTTTTTTTTTTAGCCACCTGCCCTCCAAAGGATTTACCCCCCTTCCTGACCAGGCCATTTTTTGCGTTACGGCACTGCATTAATTTAACTGACAATTGCGCGGTCATGCAATGCTGCACCCAAATTAAATTTACATCTTTTTTGCCACAAATAGAGCTTTCTTTCAGTGGTATTTGATCACCTGTGCGGTTTTTTATTTTTTTGCGCTATAAAAAAAAAAAAAAAAAAAAAAAACACGACCACCAATTCTGAAAAAACAAAAACAAAAAACAAGAAAACAAAAAAGCACACTATACTTTTTACTATTAAATACTTCCAGTACAAAAAATAAAAAAATCAAATTTCGCCATAATTTGCTAAAAATCCCAATATGTGTAAATTAATTGGTTTATGTGAAAGTTATAGTGTTTACAAATGGCAGTATATATACTGGATTTTTTTTTTTCTTTTTTACTAGTAATGGCGGCGATCAGCGACTGACACTGTACTAATGGCACTGGGCAGGAAGGGGTTAACATGTGGGCGATCAAAGGATTAACTGTGTGCAGTTTTACTGTGGGCTGTTAGTGCTTTCAACTGTGAGCATACTGCTTTGCATGGCTCTGCTATGCAGACCCATGCAAAGCAGTGTGCAGGAGCTGACAGGGGAAACAACTATATTGTTTACATACAGTTCTCTCCTTCAGTCGGTAATACTCCGCGATCACCGGGTGCTGGCGAGTAATCACTGGCCGGGACCTGGTGATTGACAGCCGAGGCCACGAATAGCCACGTGCCCTCTACCCGAAAATGCTAAATCAGGTACGTGATTTTGCACACCCCTCCTGCCCTGTAGCAGTATATTTAGCATGACAACCAATCAGCTTGTGTCTGCTACAGTTTTGGATTTATCATAGAAAACAAAGGCAAGCCATGTCAAAATGCTGCAGATACTTTTCTTTTACAAAGAATTTTATTATAGAATAGATAGGAGCAAAGAATCGGTCAAAAACAAATGCACTGACCAACAGAAAAGACATACAAGGTATTCGAGGAATATTCCAGAATATGCACTGGTGGAGAGACATAGAATTAAACTGTATACTTAAGTGCCATGTATGTAATAAAAAAAAAAAAAGGGAGAAAACAATGAGTAAACAATTAGAGAGCAATGACAATATAAACTCTAAGGAAAACTTGTCACTATATCAGCATACAGAAAGCGGAGAAGATATAAAATAGAGCCTCTCCAAATGTAGATAGGTATTCCACACGTAGGGCTCTCGAAGGAGTCCAGCATGAGGATTTAGTATTGCGGGTGCGGCACTCAAAGCAATAATCACAATCAGTGCAAATAGTATAAAACAGGTTAGACAAAAGAAAAGAGGGACGAAGAGTAAGGAGACGAGGACAAAAACAAAAGCAAAAAGGGCTTCAGGGCAATCGCAACAGAAAAAAAAGAAAGAAAAATAAACTAATACATAAATTTTATATCGACAGAAGGGACTGGTCAAATCTCGATGGTTGGGCTATATCAAGCTAGGGATGCCATATCTGCAGGAATTTTGTATGGGTGTCCAACAGTATAGCCGTCAGTTTTTCGTTAACCATTATGAAGTTCATCCTGTTTTTGACAGCCTTGAAGCTGAGGAGGGGAGACTTCCAAGCCCTCGCAATTATCAGCTTGGTGGCCATAAACAGGTGTGAAGCCAGCTGCCGTTCGGGACGTAGTAGGCCCACTAATGGTTTAAATAAAAGCGCTTCATACGGGTTGCGCTAAATGTCTGTGTGAAACATAGTACGGAGGAGGGCATAAACTCTGATCCACAACCTACAGACCTTGGGGCAAGTCCACCAGATGTGAACCATAGTACCCATCTGTTGACAGCCCCGAAAACAAGTCGGAGAATATGTAGGGATAAAACGAGCCAGACGAGCAGGTGTGTAAAACCATCAATAAAGAACCTTATAGGCATTTTCTAGAATGATAACAGGTGAGTATTCGAGTGGGAGATAGCATCGAATGTACATCATGGAAGCCATTTGCTTGCCACCAGGCAAACTGTCCAGGATTATCACGACCTGGGAGGAATAATGGGTTATGTAGCAAACTTAGTAACAGTAAGTGGGCAGAGATGAGGCCAGTGGAATATTTAATAGAATCCCAAAGATGAAGCGTTAGCGTCAGACTAAGGGATGAAGGTCGATGATTAAAAAGAAGCCACGGCAAAGAAGAGAGGTATCGGGTGGGAGTCCATCAAGTCTACAGTAGCCCACAAGGGGAAATGGTGAGATGCATGGAGATGGGCTAAGGGAGCAATATTGGCCGCCAGATAGTAAGACCGAAGATTTGAGACAGATAACCCACCCTCGGTCTTACGAGCAAAATATGTTTACTAATTCTGGGTCGAGAAGACCTCCAAATGAAAGACAGAAGTTTTCGCTGATAAATACGCAATATATGCGAAGGAACAGGGACAGGTAAAACTCAAACAACATACAATGATTTGAGAAGATAGATCATACGGATCGCATTGATTCTACCGAACCACAAAAACGGGTAGTGAGACCAGAATGACAGCAGCTCGGTCAGTTCATTAAAGACGGCGGGGAAATTAGCCCGATAAAGTCCTTCGTAAGTCGGGGTGAGCTAAATTCCTAAATACGGCAGAGCCGAGAGCCATTGGAAAACAAATGTTTCAAAGTAGCCAAAAGTGATGTGAGAGAGTAATTGACATAGCCTTAGATTTGGCAGGGTTGACATGGAGACCTGAGAGAACTGCAAAGGACTCCAAAACCGCAAGCAAATTTGGCAAAGTAACCCCCGGATTCGTGACAATATATTGTCAGCGAACAGAGATAACTTAGGCTGGGAGCCAGCTACATCTATTCCCTTAATATCAGGATGCATACGAATGGCTTCTGCCAAAGGTTCCAAGGCCAAGATAAATAGTATGGGAGAAAGTGGGCACCCTTGCCTAGTTCCCCTGCCAATCGGGAACGTTGAGGACTCAAATCCATAATATTTGAGTTTTGCTTGAGGGGATGTATATAGCGAAGAGATCCAATGTACGAACGAGGGACCAAAGCCAAAATGGTGAAGGACCGATAAGAGATAAGGCCAGGACAAAAGTGTCAAAGGCCTTGTTGATATCTAAAGATAGAAGCATCATATCAATTTTGCAAGTATGAGCCAAATGTTGTAACTGTAAAATGCGTCTGATGGCATCTCCGGTCTGTGGGGGACAAAACCCACCTGGTCTTTTTTTTATCAGACGAGAAAGGAAAGAATTCAAATGAGTGGCTAAGATCTTAGTGAGGATTTTCATATCAATGTTAATAAGAGAAATAGGCCTATAATTTGCCCAAGAGGAATGATCTCGATCCGATTTGGGGATCATAACCACATTAGCAGTCAAAGAGTCGGGAAAAGTTTGAACCTCCCTTCACCGCATTCAACATAGCGACAAGGTGAGGGGCAAGCACATCGGCCAATTTCTTGTAGTATAAAGCAGTGTATCCATCTGGACCTGGGCATTTGCCAGTCTTCAGATCTGCAATGCATTGCAGAACGTCTGAAAATTGGATATCACGGTCCATCAGGTCCTTATGAGCCTGAGTCAAAGTAGGCAAGGACAAATGGGATAAAAAGTCAGAAATAGACTGAGGGTCAGCCCATGTAGGATCCGTATAAAGTCTGGCAAGTCTATGCCGGAACTCCTCCAATATTGCTACAGGATTACTTGTGAGAGCATTCTGACGAGTGCGTAGGGAAATTGGTTTGGGGTGATGTGCAAAAGAGCATAATCTACGTGCCAACATGGAGTCTGGTTTATTTGCTCTACTATACCACTTCTGGCACATCCAACGCAAAGAACGCTCAGCCTCCTCCGTCAAACAAAGATCCAGTTCCAGACGGGCCTGATCTAGCAATCTACGGTTCGATGGTGTAGGTACCTGCTTAAATTTAGCCGATGCAGAAGCTAGCTTTGATTCCAGCTGACACTATTTATGTTGTCTATCTCTCCTCCGCCTCAAAGCTATCTGAATAACATGGCCCCTAAGAACAGCCTTGTAAGCTTCCCATAATGTTACCGAAGAAGAGACAGAACCTGAGTTTAGTTGGAAATATTCTTGGGATTTGCGCTGGAGTTCCGCCTGAATCTCCTTTAGCAAAAGTAGGGAGTCATTCATAATCCAAGAGGAGTAGGCTGGCTTACAAAGGAGAGATCGACAAACCACCAAAATGGGGTCATGATCAGACCTTGGAACCGTGAGGATAGAGACAGAGCAAACCAAAAGGGAGATATTTGCGTAGTACAAAAGCATGGTCAATTCTGGAATGAGAATGGTGAGGGTGAGAGTAGTAAGTATAGTCCTTCCTCCGGGGGTGGAATTCACGCCACAGATCTACCAGGTCATAGGTACTTAACGTACGTGTAAAGGATTTAGCTGACACGGAAGAATCAGAATTCTCTGCAGGGTATTTATCTATTTATCGAGTTTATATAGCGCCAAAGGGTTTGCTCAGCGCTGTACAATAGAGGGGGGACAATACATGAAACAGTACAGTAACATCAAACAGCACACAAGGGGTAAGAGGGCCCTACTCTTTCGAGCTTACAATCTAGGAGGGAGGGGGTAGAGGTACAGGAGGAAACGGCTGTGGGGGATGGAGTGGTAGGAGGAGGGAAGGGCAGCGGCTGTTAGGTGAGGGTGGGGTAGGCTTCCCTGAAGAGGTGGGTTTTCAGGGAGCGCCTGAAGATGAGGAGGGAAGGTGACAGTCTGATGGATTGGGGTAGTGAGTTCCAGAGGATGGGGGAGGACCTGGAGAAGTCTTGCAGTCGTGTGTGGGAGGAGGAGACCAGGGAGCAAGATAGAAGGAGGTCCTGTGAAGAGCGAAGGGTACGGGTAGGGTGGTACTTGGGAATCAGGTCGGTGAGGTAGTTAGGGGCAGTGTTGTGAATGGCTTTATAGGTCAGAGTGAGCAGTTTGAATTTAATGCGTTGGGCAATGGGGAGCCAGTGGAGGGAGAGGCAGAGGGGGGTGGCAGAGGTGGAGCGGCTGGTGAGGTGGATGAGTCTGGCAGCTGAGTTCAGGATGGTCTGAAGCGGGGAGAGTTTGCACTGGGGTAGGCCGATGAGGAGGGAGTTGCAGTAGTCAAGGCGTGAGATAATCAGGGAGTGAACGAGTAGTTTAGTGGTGTCTGGGGTAAGGAAGGAGCGTATTTTGGCGATGTTGCGAAGGTGGAGCCTGCATGTATTTGTGAGTGATTTGACATGAGGTTGGAAGGAAAGGTTTGAGTCCAGAATGACGCCAAGGACCTTGGCTTGCTGGGCGGGATTGATGGTGGTGTTGTTGGTAGTGATGGATCTAGTGAGGGATTTAATACTAAGTTGGAATCTCCTTCCATTAAAAGGATACCCCGTTGATGGATAGCCAGGAGGGAGCAGATATGTGATAGAAAGGGTCCAAGGTTGACATTGGGAGCGTAGTAGGACATTATTGTGACATCAATACCCTGAATCGTGCCCTGTAATAAAAAAAGATATCTGCCACTGGGGTCAGCAATACGCTTCACACAGACAGTTTTGCTGTGAAAAGCAACTAGAACTCCCCTTTGTTTAGTAGGACCAGTAGCCTGAAATACCTGAGGGTAGCATGCATCAAAATATTTTGGGGCGGAGGTAGTTGAGAAATGAGTTTCCTGCAGACAAGCAATGTCGACATGGCGTGCCCGGAGAAACTTAAATATATCTTTACCTGTTTTTGCGGAGAGTTCATTCCCTGAACATTCAGAGATAACCAGTTCAACAACATAGCGATCGGAAGGAAAAAAGATCAGATCCGCCATGATCACCGAGAGCCATGAAAATTTTTTTTATAAAAACACAAAAAAAACACATGACAAGGGACAAAGAAAAGAAGGTGGAAAGAAGGAAGATGACAAGAAACCGTCTGGTATACAAGCAATATGTATGTGAAACAGCAAGATTAGTACAAACATCAAAATAATCAACTGTGGGTGAAATACCCACAAAGAGGCTGGGTAGCGGGCAGGACACCAATCCGGACCACTAGCCAGCTCGGAGGGGGACACAATAGTCCACCGGAACAACTCGACATTAGTAAAAACAAGGAAATACTAAGCAAACAACTTAGGCTAATACACCCACGAATAAGTGGTCTATAAAGAGACTTGTAAGGCAATAAGAATCTCAGTCAAGCCTCAAAAAAGCCGACTCCAAAATTACCGGAGGAGTGAGGCCGCTCACGAGACCGCCCCGTGAACAGAATCACACCCGCGTCCTGAGATCCACGCCAGTCCTGCCTATCAAGAATAATGTAAATAGAAGCATTTATACAGACCAAACATGGTTGTGATTAGGAGTTAGTTGCAGCAAAAAAAGTGCCACCCAGCACAGCTGCATAGGAACACCTGAGGGCATTGTCACCCGGATCTCAAAAAGTGAAGGAAAAAACAAGTGTGAGTACCCAACCGGACACAGAATGTCAACTCGCAGAAACTTACTGAAAACGCTGGGCCGGTAAAGATCGAAGAGCCCGAGAGCTACTCTGGCTTGGAGGAGATGATTTACGTGAAGACTGGGAGCCCCGCGGGCCTGTGGAAACCGTAGCCTCCTCAGTCGGGGAGCGCGGTAAGTCCAGTTTCAGTTCCTGAAAGTGGCGGCGAAGATCCGCAGGTGAAGAAGCTTGGAACTTATGACCTTGAAAGGAGAACAAGAGCTTAAAAGGGAACCCCCATCTGTATTTGATATCATCTGATTGTAGAATCTGGAGGTAGGGTCTCAGGGTACGACGTTTCGCAATTGTGACTGGAGACAAATCTGCAAACAGCTAGATGGAGTTACCCTGAAATTCCAGAGCCAGACGATTCCGAGCCGCCTGTAGTAGACGCTCTTTGGTGCGGTAAAAGTGGAACTTAATGATAATGTCCCTGGGATGGCCCTCTGTGGGTTTAGGAGCTAAAGCTCTATGGATGCGGTCGAATTCCAATCGCTCCAAAAGGGATCTCAGGAGCCAGTTCCTGGGCGGCAGATACTTTTCTTTTACAAAGAATTTTATTATAGAATAGATAGGATCAAAGAATCAGTAAAAAAAAACAAAAAAAAAAAACAAAAAAAAAAAAAAAACATATGCATTGACCAATATAAATGAGACATACCAGGTATTTGCTGAGTGTTACAGAATAAGTACTGGTACAGATATAGACATAAACTGAATATTTAAGTGCCATGTACAATAAAAAAAAAAAAAAAAAAAAGAAGGGGAGAAAACAATGAGTAAACATTTAGAGATTAATGATAATATAAACGCTAAGAAAAATTGTCACTGTATCAGCGTACAGAGAGCGGAAAAGGTATGAAGTGAAGTCTCTTCAAATGTAGATAGGTAATCCAAACCCTGGGCACACGGAGTCAAGTTTGCGGATTTAGTGTTGCAGGTGTGGCACTCATAGCAATAATCACAATCAGTACAAGTAGCATGAGAACAGATTAGAAAAGAGAACAGGGAAGGACGGTAAGTAATAAGTAAGGAGACGAGGACAAAAACAAATACAAAAACAATCACAAAAGGGATCTAGGGCGATCGCAACAGAATCAATCCTTATAAGTCGACAGAAAGGACTGGTCGAATCTCGATGGTTGGGCTATATGAAGCCAGGGTTATCACGACCTGGAGGGAATAACGGGTTATGTAGCAAACATAATAACGGTAGATGGGCAGAAATGAGGCCAGCGGAATATTTAATAGAATCCCAAAGATGAAGCGTTAGCGTCACACTGAGGGATGAGGAGTGATGAGTAAAAGGAAGCCACGGAAAAGAAGAGAGTGGTATCGGATGGGAGTCCAACAAGTCTACAGTAGCCCACAAGGGGAAATGCCAGATAATAGGACTAGAGATTTGGGACAGATAGCCCACCCTCGTTCTTACGTGCAAATAAGATACGTTTACTAATTCTGGGTTGAAAAGAACTCCAAATGAAAGACCGGAGTTTTCGCTGATGAATACGCAATATATGTGAAGGAACAGGTACTGGTAAAACACGAAACACATACAATAATTTGGGGAGATAGGTCATACAGATCTGAGGAAGTGTTATTTACACGAAACGCGTTAGGGAGGTGCCCCTGACCTGTGTACCCATACCACAAGGCTATCCTGACTGACACCCTGGTGGCCAGATTCTTTTCTGGATGTAAGTTTATCCATTAACTGTACATGCTGTAAGTTTTGCCTATTAAAGACATACTACACTATTAGAAGCTTCTCTGGGTCTCATCTATTGCATGGGAGCCCGCTTTTGAAGGTTCCTGTTGGTTTGGAGTGATGTGTGATTACCCCCTCCCCCGCTGATGATTTTTCTGGTGGATGACTTACGAATATATCTGGATAGATGACATCTGGTGGCCAACCTGCAGATGACATCCTCCTAATATCACAAGTCCAGAGCACCAGGAGCGGGTCTTAATTGCTCCATGCGCATTTTATGCGCTATCTGGTTAGTGCACTATTTGTACAATCACGAGATCACAAGAGTCACGATTATCTCTGACCATGGATTATTTGGACAATTGCACCTATCACTTTATCTCACCATGCAATATGGACTGAGTTTTTTCACTTATGTTATTGTGCTAGTCATGTTCTGATTTTCCATTTGTTCTTAATAACTTTATTAGCGCTGCATATCTTGTTTTACAGGTCATACAGATCGCATTGATTCTACCGAATCAAGATAACGGGTAGTGAGACCAGGACGACAACATCTCATTCAGTTCATGAAAGACAGCGGGGAAGTTAGCCCGGTAAAGTCCTTCGTAAGTCGGGGTAAGCTTAATTCCTAAATATGGCAGGGTCAAGAGCCATTGAAAAGGGAACAAATGTTTCAAAGTAGCCAAATGGGATGGCGTGAGAGTAATTGACATAGCTTTAGATTTGGCAGGATTGACATGAAGACCCGAAAGAGCTGCAAAGGAATCCAAAACCCCGAGTAGATTTGGCAAAGTAACCCCCGGGTTTCGTGATTGACAACAATATATCATCTGCAAACAGAGAACTTATGCTGAGAGCCAGCTACATCCATTCCCTTAATATCAGGGTGCATACGAATGGCTTCTGCCAACGGTTCCAAGGCCAAAATAAATAGTATGGGAGAGAGTGGGCACCCTTGTCTAGTTCCCCTACCAATAAGGAATGTGGAGGACTGGAATCCATAATATTTGAGTTTTGCTTGAGGGGATGTATATAGTGAAGAGATCCAACATAGGAAAGAGGGACCAAAGCCAAAATGGTGAAGGACCGATAAGAGATAAGGCCAGAACAAAGTGTCAAAGGCCTTGTTGATATCTAAAGATAGAAGCATCATATCAATTTTACGGGTATGGGCCAAATGTTGTAGTTGTAAAATGCGTCTGATGGCATCTCCGGCTTGTCTGTGGGGGACAAAACCCACCTGGTCTTTTTTTTATCAGAGAAAGGAAAGAATTAAATCGAGTGGCTAAAATCTTAGTGAGGATTTTCATATCAATGTTAATAAGAGAAATAGGCCTATAATTTGCCCAAGAGGAATGATCTTGATCTGGTTTAGGGGTCATAACCACATTAGCGGTCAAAGAGTCAAGGGAAAAGTTCGAACCTCCCTTCACTGCGTTGAACATGGTGGCAAGGTGAGGGGCAAGCACATCGGCCAATTTCTTGTAGTATAGAGTCATGTATCCATCTGGACCTGGGCGTTTGCCAGTCTTCAGATCTGCTATGCATTGCAGAACTTCTGATATTTGGATATCACGGTCCATCAAGTCCTTATGAGCCTGAGTCAAAGTAGGCAAGGACAAACGGGATAAAAAGTCAGAAATAGACTGAGGGTCAGCCCGTGTAGGATCCGTATAAAGTCTGGCAAGTCAATGCTGGAACTCCTCCAATACCGCTACGGGATTACTTGTGAGAGCATTCTGACGAGTGCGTAGAGAAATCGGCTTGGGATTATGTACAAAAGAGCGTAATCTACGGGCCAACATGGTGTCTGGTTTATTTGCTCTACTGTACCACTGCTGGTGTGTCCAGCACAAGGAGTGCTCGGTCTCATCCGTCAAACAAAGATCCAGTTCTAAGCGAGCCTGATCTAGCAATCTATGGTTCGATGGTGTGGGTACATGCTTAAATTAAGCCGACGTGGAAGCTAACTTTGATTCCAGCTGACACTGTTTACGCTGTCTCTCTTCCACCTCGAAGCTATCTGAATAATATGTTCCCTAAGAACAGCCTTGTAAGCCTCCCATAACGTCACTGAAGAAGAGACAGAACCCGAGTTTAGCTGAAAATATTCTTGGGATTTGCGCTGTAGTTCTGCCTGAATCTCCCTCAGCGAAAGCAGGGAGTCATTCATTATCCAAGAAGAGTGGGCAGGCCTACAGAGAAGAGATCGACAAACCACCAAAATGGGGTCATGATCAGACCAAGGAACCGTGAGGCTAGATACGGAGCGAACCAGAGGGAGATGTTTGCGTAATACAAAAGCATGGTCAATTCTGGAATGAGAATGGTGAGGGTGAGAGAAGTATAATCTTTCCCCCAGGGGTGGAATTCACGCTATAGGTCTACCAGGTCATGGGTACTTAATGTACGTATAAAGGATTTAGCTGATGCGGAAGAGGTAGAGTTCTCTGCAGGATATTTATCTAGTGAGGGATTTAATACCAAGTTGGAATCTCCTGCCATCAAAAGGGTACCCCGTTGATGAATAGCCAAAAGGGAACAGATGTGTGATAGAAAGGGTCCAGGGTTGACATTGGGAGCGTAGTAGGACATTATGGTGACATCTATGCCCTGAATCGTGCCCTGTAGTAAAAAAGGTATCTGCCACTGGGGTCAGCAATACGCTTCACACAGACAAACGGAGTTTTGCTGTGAAAAGCAACTAGAACTCCCATTTGTTTAGTAGGGCCAGTAGCCTGAAATATCTGAGGATAGTGAGCATCAAAATATTTTGGGGCGGAAGTAGTTGAGAAATGAGTTTCCTGCAGACAAGCAATGTCAATATGGCGGGCCCAGAGAAACTTAAATATCTTTACCCGTCTTTGCGGTGAGTTCATCCCCTGAACATTCAGAGATAACCAGTTAAACGACATAGTGATCGGAAGGAAAAAAGGTCAGATCCCCCACGATCCCCGAGAGCCCTGAAAAAAAAATTTCTAAAAACACACAAGACAAGGGAAAAGGAAAAGGAGGTGAAAAAGGAAGAAAACAAGAAACCATCTGGTATACAAACAATATGCATGTGAAACAGTAAGATTAGTACAAACATCGTAATAATCAACTGTGGGAGAAATACCCACAAAAGAGGCTGGGTAGCGGGCAGGACACCAATCCAGACCACTAGCCAGCTCGGAGGGGGACACAATAGTCCACCGGAACAACTCGACAGTAGTAAAAAAAACAGGGAAATACTAAGCAAACAGCTTAGGCTAATACACCCACGGATAAGTGGTCTATAAGAAACTTGTAAGGCAAGAAGAATCTCAACCAACCAGAGCCAAAAAAAAAAAAAAAAACTCCAAAATTACCGGAGGAGTGAGGCCATCCACGGGCCCACCCCGTGAACAGAATCACACCCGCGGCCTGAGATGCACCGCCAGTCCTAACAAAAATAACGTAAAGTAAAAACGTTTATACAGAACTGACATGGTTGGTTAGAGAGATTATTTGCAACGAAAAAAGTGCCACCCGGCATAGGAACACCTGAGGGCAGTGTCTCCATATATATATTAAAAAAAAAAAAAAAAAAAGGAACAGGTGTGAGTACCCAACCAGCCACAGAATGTTATCTCGCAGTAGCTTCCTCAGTCAGGAAGCGTGGCAAGTCGTTTCAGTTCCTGAAAGTGGCAGCGAAGATTCACAGGTGAAGAAGCTTGGTACTGATGACCAGACACTAAATGTCAAGTCGCAGAAACTTCCTGGAAACTCTGGGCCTGTAGAGATCAAAGGGCCTGAGAGCTACTCTGACTTAGAGGAGAAGATTTATGTCAAGACTGGGAACTCCGAGGGCGTGTAGGAACTGTAGCCTCCTTGTTCTGGGAGTGTGGCAACTCCAATTTAAGTTCCCAAAAGTGACAGCGAAGATCCGCTGGTGAAGAAGCTTGGAACTGACGACCTTGGAAAAAGAAAGCGCTTGAAAGGAAAGCCCCATCTGTACTTGATATCAGCTGATTGAATAATCTGGAGGTAGGGTCTCAAGGTGCGACGTTTGGCAATCGTGACTGGGGACAAATCCGCAAACAGCTGAATAGAATGACCCTAAAAGTCCTAAGCCGGACGAATTCCGAGCCGCCTGTAGCAGACGCTCTTTAGTGCGGTAAAAGTGGATTTTAATGAAAATGTCCCTGGGAGGGCCCTCTATGGGTTTGGGGGCTAAAGCTCTATGGATATGGTCAAACTCCAATCTCTCCAAGGGGATCTCAGGAGCCAGCTCCTGGGATAGAGCGGTAGCAGTGCACTGCAGGTCGGCAATTACCTCAGGAACCCCGCAGATGCGGAGGTTATCTCTACGGACTCTATTCTCAGTATCTTCCAATTTATCTTTTAAAGTGTCCAGCTCAGCATGCAGATCGTCTACCTCCTGTTCGTGGCCCTCCAAAACCATAGTAGGCAGATCCATACGTTCTAGTTGATGGGCACGATGACCCAATTCTTTTATGCCTCTTAACAGATCAGAAGATAGTTTATGAGAGGCGACCGTAATCTCCTCTCACACTATGGCGCGGAATTTGTGTAGTAAGGCTTCAGGGTTTTGTTCAAGAGGGTTGGTCATCCCCGATGGTAACTGCTGCTATCGCCGTCCGACTCAGGATCCCCTGTAAGCTGCGTGCTGTCATCAGGTTCAGGAGGGCTGGACGTCAGCTTGGTGGTATGACTATGCGGAGGGGATTGCTGCTGGGCCTGATGTTTAGGTTTGTTGTGTGGGGTACGATGCATTTTTAGTAGTCCAGGTAGTTCCAGATCACTATTGAAAAAATCCACTAGGGTGTAGAAGCCCAATTGCTGAGGTGTATGTTCCGGTGGCATGGCACAGGGAAATCACGCAGTCATCTTCCCCGATTACGCGTGCGTGTCCCCTGATGGGGTAGCATTCACATAAGATTCATTGCTGCAGAACACATTGTGCGTCCTGCCATAGCCAAAAAAATTGTAGAAAAAATTATCGCACTGGGAAGGGAGAGATATAGACTGCGAATGTAGCTATAGCAGTATCTGCTAGAAGATGGTGTACTCCCAGGTAAAGCAGGCGTAGACCCCAAGATCTCGGCATCCAGGGAAGCGCGGGGGTCAGCGGTGTTCAGGTCGGATGGTCAGCCACTATGAGGGCCTGCCAGGGGGGACCACAGGAGCCCCTAATTTACCCTTTACGGGAAGGGGGCTGATGGATGAAGCCTCCACCCCTATCAAGGGCTGCTCCTCCACTCTGGTAAGTTTGTGTAGGCTTGGTGTGGTCCCCAGGACCAACACAGAAGTCAGGGGGGCCCACTCAGGCTCTCCCAATAGCTGACCTTATTGCAGGGGTCTGTAATGCAGAGCGGCAGCGTCCTGTCCCGGCCACGATCCGTTTCGGCCGCGATATCAGGAAAGACTGCGGCTTTGCTCTTCGCGTTAGGCTGCAAACCATCCGGAGCTCCGGATGGCCGGAGGGGGGACAAAATCACTTGGTACCCCTTCCCAGGTGTCAGGCGGGACTGGAGACCCTCAGGCGGCCGTTCAAGGTAAGCTGTCGCTGGGATGGCAGCGGATACAGTTGCAGGGCGCTGGAGCTCAGGGTCAGGCGTCTGCTCCAGGCGCCATCTTGGACACACCACCGGGCTGCAGATACTTTTCAAACTGCTGCATCACAATGACCTGCATTCCTGGAATGTAATGTTAACAGAATCGTTTGGCTGAGAATAAATAAAATTAACACCACCAGAAAATACAAATGTCCAATGTATCAGTAAGTCCCATTCAAATAATTGCCTGAAAACCAAAAGATAGATGAACAGGTGCTGGTGCCATTAGTAACAAAAAAAAAACCCCACATGGATATGAACTTACCACAATGGATGCACCTTCTATTACTAGATAGGTCTCCCTGCGCTTTTTTTGGTTGGACCCACTGTGTGTTTTTTGTCACCAACTTGACCATTCATATGTACCAGGAATGCGATTCCTTCCCATGCAATACACACCCACTCAAAAAACAGTATCAGGAAAAAGGTTAATTGCGCAAAGCAGCCAAATTTATTTAATCATATAAAACCTAACACTAACACCACACTCACATGTATATGTGCCCAAGGACCAGCACCAGGTACATACAGCGCTTGTGGTTTAGATGGCTGCTGCCGCCCCAGGACTAGAGGCTGCCTTGCACTCCAGGAATGGGATGTGATGTATCAGTTGCGGAACGCTGCTTCAACTAGTTTCGTCTGTAATTGGATGTCTTCAGGAAGCCCTACTGATACATCAGACATTATTTGTACTTTCTGGTGTTGTTCATTTATTTTTTGCATTCACATGTGGCAAATTGTTTAAGTAATTTTTATTCACATTTTTTGGCAGTGCGGACTATATACACTTTTATAGGACTCTTATATGGAAGTTAGACACATTTTGAAGATTGCAGCAGCCATAACCACATTCATCTGTGTTTCCTTATTTTTGGTTTCTTTTGGTTTTGCCTGTGGTGTAGTTTTCATTGTTATTTTTTGGCTGAGAGCACACTTTTAGGTTATGGTCACACTGAGTTGCAAAAATGTGGTTAAAATGCATGTGCATTTTGGCATGTTTTTACTGCATTTCTGGTGCGTTTTTCACCTGACATGTGACTTTTACTGCACCAAACATGCGCCAAAAATGCAGCAAGAAGGACTTTGAAAAATGTAAAACACCCACAACTGATCAATGTGAAGAATTCCATAGGATTTAATTGTTGTGTTTTTCCTCCACTCTTTTTAATGCAGAAATGGAAGAACAAAAAAAAAAAAAAAAAGTCAGTGTGAAAGCAGCTTTATCAAGGTAGCTCTACATTCAAAAGGTGTATTTTTGCATTGACCTCATCCGAAATATGCATTGAGCTCCGCTTCATCCAAATCCTATCATAACACAAAAGAAACCTCACTAGTTGTTAAACAGAAACAATGGGGAAATATATAGCCATTTCAACACTTTCCACAAAAGCTGTGGTATATGGTGCTCTTTTTCCTACAATGTAAAAGTGTCTTTATTTTGTTACAAACCTAAAAACACTATTTGGTGAAATAAGACCCCAAATAACAGACATTCACCACACAGACTTTCTAAGTTTCAGGCTTTTCATTATAGCAGTGGGCAGTTTTACCATTTATTGGACCTTCACCTATCTTTTAGAGGACAAAATTAAGGCTGCAGTGTATCAAATGCATAAAAAATTTGGCAGCAGTAAGTTTACTATCCTTGAAAGGCAAGACCATCAGAAAAGTGTGTGTGTGACATGACCAGCAATAATCCAGGACAACAGGTTCAGCAAGCCAAACTATATAAAGCAATGGAAAAGGATGATTAATTTTGGACTATTCACTCCTCGGTACAGACGCAAAATGCTTTTGATTATTACTGTTCATTACTGCCATTGTTACTTTTGCCAGTTTCCTAAATAATACAATTTCATTTATTCTTTTGTTTCCTTTCTATAAGTAAGCCAGAGGAAAGAATCTGTCATCCATAGGAAACTTTCATTTTTTAACAGAAGTCAGAAAATGGGAGAAAAAAGTGGCTATGGCAACATTTGCCGAGTCCTCTAGGTCTCTGAATTCAGTGTCTGGCAACAAGTCTGTGCATTCTCGGTCTGTTTGTGGAAATGGGATGCCTCCAAGAGGTGATACTATTTCCCTATTATGGAGTTTCCCAAAGCTGTCATCAGATTCCACAAACAGCACGCTTTGCAAGAAACCTCAACTATGCACAGATGAAGTTACTGGTGTCAACAACGTGATTTAGCGACTTATGAAAAAATTAAATCATGAACAATTGATGGGACTGGTACCCAGGTTTTGGAAGACAAGTGCTCTAGTATAAACTTTTTTTTTTTTTTTTAAATGACACTGACAGACAGTGGACAAGGAAAGGGAGTAATATGCAGCCCTGTACTGGAACAATTCTAGGTTCCAGGATCCATACGGACTCTTGGAGAGACAGCCCATAGCCTCAACCTCAAGTTCCCAAATGCAAGACGGCCTCTTATTTCTACAAATAAACAAAAAACTGTCATTCACACATAACGAATATGTACTCCTACATCCATCGACCTGTAACAGAATGCACCAATATCCATCAGCATGTATAAATGGTTTGTGTGAATAGCAATTTGGTTCAACAAGAGATGGAGAGAGCCCATCATATAGCTGTGACCACACACGAGCGCCAGGTAATGAGTTGCATCCAAAGACAATGGACCTATGCATTTAAATGCCAAAAATAAAACCCACTTTTGAAAGATATCTTAGAGTAGCTTAGAAACAGTAGTTGGCATAAGTATTCTTAATAGAGAAAAGCACGCTACTTCACCCATTCTCAGAGTCAAGTGCTATTCTCAATTATATATGATTGTATTTAACAAATTCGGTTTCCAATGATTGTCTTATTAAAATAATCAACCACTTCATTTAACCATTTGCAGCAGCACATCCTTTTCATAAGAAGTCTTTATTCTTCTCTTGGCTGTAGACTGACTTAATTCTGAACTGGAAAGCACCCGGTAAATTAGTACTTAGTGAAACACACTGCTCAAAAAATTAAAGGAACACTTTTAAATCAGAGTATACCATAAAGTCAATTAAACTCCTGGGATATTGATCCGGTCAGTTAAGTAGCAGAGGGGGTTGTTAAACAGTTTCAGCTGTTTTGGTGTTAATGAAATTAACAGGTGCACTAGATGGGCAACAACAAGATGACCCCCAAAACAGGAATGGTTTTACAGGTGGAGGCCACTGACATTTTTTTCCCTATTCATCTTTTCTGACAGTTTTTCATTAGGTTTGCATTTGGCTAGGGTCAGTGTCACTACTGGTAGTATGAGGCGATACCGGGACCCTACAGAGGTTGCCTAGGCAGTCCAACTGCTCCAGGATGGCTCATCAATACATGTCATTGCCAGAAGGTTTGCTGTGTCTCCCAGCACAGTCTCAAGAGCATGGAGGAGATTCCAGGAGACAGGCAGTTACTCTAGGACAGCTGGACAGGGCCATAGGTCCTTATTAACCCATAAGCAGGAGCGGTATCCTTTGTGCAAGGAGGAACAGGACGAGCACTGCCAGAGCCCTACAAAATGACCTCCAGCAGGCCACTGGTGTGAATGTCTCTGACCGAACAATCAGAAACAGACTTCATGAGGGTGGCCTGAGGGCCCGACGTCCTGTAGAGAGCCCTGTGCTCACTGCCCGGCACCATAGAGCTCGATTGGCATTTGCCATTGAACACCAGAATTGGCATGTTCACCACTGGAGCCCTGTGCTTTTCACAGATGAGAGCAGGTTCACCCTGAGCACATGTGACAGACGTGAAAGGGTCTGGAGAAGCTGTGGAGAGCGCTATGTTGCCTGTAACATCGTTCAGCATGACCGTTTTGGTGGTGGGTCAATGATGGTCTGGAGAGGCATATCCATGGAGGGACACACAGACCTCTACAGGCTAAACAATGGCACCCTGACTGCCATTAGGTATTGGGATGAAATCCTTGGACCCATTGTCAGACACTACGCTGGTTCAGTGGGTCCTGGGTTCCTCCTGGTGCATGACAATGCCAGGCCTCATGTGCCGAGAGTATGCAGGCAGTCCCTGGAGGATGAAGGAATTGATACCATTGAATGGCTGAGCTACATACAATAGAACATATCTGGGATATCATGTTTTGGTCCATCTGATGCCAGGTTGCACCTCAGACTGTCCAGGAGCTCAGTGATGCCCTGGTCCAGATCTGGGAGGAAATACCCCAGGACACCATCCGTTGTCTCAGTAGGAGCTTACCCTGACATTGTCAGGCATGCATACAAGCACGTGGGGGCCATACAAACTGCTGAGTACTATTTTGAGTTGCAGTAACGAAATTTCAACTAAAAAGACTAGCCTGCTGCATCATTTTTTCACTTTGATTTTCGGGGGTGTCTTTGAATTCAGTCCTCTGTAGGTTGATAGATATGAAAATTATCAAACGATGGGGCTTCCTAACACATTGCCCAGTCCACATCAGTATAGATATCCAGCGTGATCTTTTTCCCCATTGAGATCTGATGTGTTTTCAAAGTGTTCCTTTAATTTTTTTTGAGCAGTGCACATTTACA
Source organism: Staurois parvus (assembly GCF_062004578.1). Classification (NCBI taxonomy): domain Eukaryota; kingdom Metazoa; phylum Chordata; class Amphibia; order Anura; family Ranidae; genus Staurois; species Staurois parvus. The sequence goes on along the minus strand of NW_028317919.1, from coordinate 532,896 downwards.
TGTAGCGTTAAGCTTCATGCACACTTGGCTTAAAAAAAAACACCAGTTCCATTAGCAGAAAAAAAATAAAACGCTGATAGAGCGTTTTTGTACACAGTTTAGGCAAGTTTAGAATTTTTCTACCATAAAGCTCCAATTGAAAATGCAAACCAGAAGGGGTTTTTCCTGCCTCTAAAATTTTGAGCCTAAAATAGGTCTTTGTCCTAATGTGCATGGACACATAGGGGAACACGGAGCTGCTTCTACAGCAAAAACACAAAACTCCTGCAGAAGCAGCAAATTTTAAAGTGTTACTAAACCCACAACAGTAAAATCCGTCTGTATATGCAGTAAAGCATGATGGTTATACTCACTGTGAAACCTAAGGGGTTAATCCTCTGCATTGTGTAAAAAGGATGTTTGATCCTGCCTTCTCTGATCCTCCCCTTCTACTGTCTCCAATCCATTTTATGACAGAACAGAGCCTTGGAGCAAGCTGCACATGCTCAGCTTGGTGTGTATTGCTAGAGAGGGCTTTTTGTTATCAGTCCTGACAGAGGGTCAGGGGTCCTGCAGCCTCATAGGACAGTCAGGGGAGATTGAGAAGTCCTCCTACAAGCTTTAACCAGTGATCTGCTGAACACTGATAGACGTCACAAGACTGCTATATGCTGCTGATGAGGTATGAAGGTGTTTAGCAGTTTATATTTACTAATATAATTGCATTTCCATGTTCTGTGTACTGTGGGAGACCCAATATAGTGAATGAAGGGTCCTGGGTTTAGTAACACTTTAAGCTAGTGTGCATGGAGCCTAAAAGCAGATATGGACAAACTGTAAACACTTGCCCTGGTCTCCCAAACACTTCATTCTAAAATTTAGGCCTCATACACACAGGATGTTTTTACTGCCACTTTTAGAGGCGTCAGGCATTATTTTTCTGCTTCCGAACTTTCCTCCATCAGGGATGTTCAATTGCTCGAAGCCCGGGACATGTAGTTCTGGACACCAGGCAGGTAGTTTTTTTTTTTTTTTTTTTTTTTAACCTTTAGCCCTGCTGCGGGAAAGCATTCCCGGCCATCAAGGCTGGGAAAGAATGTAATGCAGTGCCATGTGCACTGCATTACATTCATTGGCATACAGTGGAGACCCTAGAGGTCTCAAAATAGAGAACCTGTCACCAAAAAAAATCATTACATGGGAAACGTTTTGTCCCCATAAAAAAAAAAAAAGTAAAAAAAAAAAAAATACACGTTATATATCGCTGCACACACCAGAATGAGAGCAATAATTTTAGCACCAGACCTCCTCCATAACGCTAAACTGATGACCTATAAGGGGCTTTAAAAGCGCGTCACCTATAGAAAATATAGGCTTCTAGGAGAGTTTTCAAAACGTCCTGTATGCATGAGGCCTTAGGCTGTACATAATGCAGCTCTATCACCTGCATTGCAGCCATTTAACAACTTCAGTCTAAGTTATTTGACAACAGCACAGCCAGCCAGTTCTCTCTGTCCTGCAGAACATTACGTGTACACATTGAACTTTGTAGAGAAAACAAACGAGGCTGGTAACAGACGGGTGCTATATGTGTGTCAAAAAAAAAAATCCAAGAAAACAAGTCTATCTGCACCAAAATCTGAACTCCGGCTTACCTGTAATACAAATATCCTATGAAATCACAAACAACGTTTTGGCATTTGTTTTATATTTACTTTACAGATACGGCTTATCCGCCTGATGGGCTTCTCCCTGTCCATAGTCTGTTAAATTAGAACTGAGCATTCGTGAAAAGGGTGAAGCGTCAATGGGGATGAGTTACTAAATCCTCATGCACACTGGACGTTTTTACAGCGGCTGTTTTGGCTTTTGATGTTTTTTTCCAACAGCAAATGTGTCCATGCACACAGACTGTTTTTTGGCTGAAAAAAAAAACCCAGAACTAGTGGGTTTCTAGAAGAGTGTTTTAGCTGTAAAAATGCCCTAATGCTGCAAAACGCCGCAAACCTGCGTTATTGGACTTTTTTGGGAAAAACCACAAACTGCAATCGCGGGAAAACGCAGCAAAGCACAAGGAAAAAAGCTGAAAAACTCATGTTTTTAACATGACTTTATACAGCTAACTCTCCCAGCATTATCAAAACGCCCCGTGTGCATGGAGCATAAAACTGGAGCACTCAGAATGTGGTGCAGCTCTGCATGGTAGCCTATCAGCCTTCAACTTCAGCTGTTTTTATTAAGCTTTGACAATAAAACCTGGAAGCTGATTGGTTTCAATGCAAAGCTGCACCAGATTCTGCACTCTCCAGTTTTAGTAAATCTCCACCAGTGTGTATTAGACATCTAAACATTGTAGTAGTCTGATGGCCTATAAGAATAAGCTATTGATTTCACATTTCTCTGAACTATACCTTTAAAGTAGAACTTTTTGTCCTCTTTGAATAGAGCAATGGAGGTTTATAACTCATGTCAGATTATTTTTTTTTTTTTTTAGCCATCGGTGTCCCATTGCGGAGATTTCTCTTCACGTCCTGTTCCATAATGAAACAGGAAGTGAGGAAATCCTTGCAAATTATGGGAATTCCTTTGGAGCCCCCCAGGTGACCAGAACTAGTATTGCCATTGGAAGATTTCCCCTCTATTACTTTTCTGGGGAAGCCAAAATGTGAGATTTTCATTTACTTTCAATGATAATAGTAAACAGGACAAATAGAGGGGGTGATTCTTCCGAACGGGGACACAGATGACAAAAACCTGATAGCTGTTCTAATACCTCCAAAACAAAAGGAGAAAAAAAAATGTTGCCTTTAGTTATACTTTAAATATGAAAATAGTGGAGGTGCAGTGGATAGTCCTTAGTTTGCATTCTTCACGGTTACTGGAAAATGTCATGTACATTTGAAGAAGAGCAAACTGGCCATCTGGGTAGACTTTGAAGAAAAAGCTATGTTGTGCCAGGCGGCCACTCTGTGAAGATTACCCAAGCCCTACACTTAAGTATATTATATTTCATGAAGGGACACAATGGGCATAGGGAGCTCTGTAGGTTATGTGCACTAAAAGCATACCCATTATGGATATAAAGAGGGCAATAGCTCCCAATAAGTGCACTTTCAGTATACAGCACTGCTTCAGCGCTACATGCACAAATTAAGTGTAAGATAACAAAAATCAATACACTGCTCTTAAATCCCTAGAACAATGTAAATATTGGGAGACATGACACAGATATGCCTGTGACCAGTGAAGAAGCTCCATGTCCCCTGTTTTGCTAAACTCTATCCCTTTACCTCAATGTGTTCAATGGTACAAAAAGCTTCACTTCAACTTCATATCCCACCTTCTGATAACAGAGGGGAAGAACACTTCATACTGGACTTAACGTGTTACTGAACCCAGGACCCTGCACATTCACTATATCCGGTCTCTCAGTACACACAATATGGAAATGCAATTATGTTAGTAAATATAAACTGCTAAATACCTTTTCTCATCAGAACTATATAGCAGTCTTGTGACTTCTATCAGTGTCCATCTGAGCACAAGTTAAAGCTTGTAGGAGACGTTTTCATTCTCCTCTGACTGTCCTAGGATGCTGCATGACCCCTGACCCTCTGTTGACAGGGCTGATCGGCCCTGTGCTGAACACATGCACCCTCCCCGCCCAAAAAAAAAACAAAAAACACACAACTCTTTCGGAATACACATTAAACATTTGCCAGCTATTTTAAAGCACAAGTTCATTGAGAACTAAAAGCCATGGTGACAAACCGTACTTGTAGTTCATTCATTCATAAATCTCTAAATGAATGATGCAGCTATGTGGGCAGAGCCGCACTGTTTTTAAATTGTGACAGCGGGTGTGGGAGAAGATCCCATGCTTGCCGCCACAGAGGGAGGAGGGTACAGGGGTGCTGTATTAACATGTTACACCCCAAATCCAAGTGCAACATGTTACTAAAGGTGAACTTCTTTAACCACCTCCCGCCCGCCATATAGTAATATGACAGGCGCAAGGTGGTTCCCTCATTCTGGGAGGACGTCATATGACTAGGTCTGATATTGTTCTATGTACAATCCTTGTTTTATTGATTGCATGTAATATTCTAATTTTCTGAGATTGTGGATTTGGGGTTTTCATGAGCTGTAAGCCATAATCATCACAATTATGACAAATCACGGCTTGAACTATCTTGCTTTGCATGTAATGAGTCTATCTCATATATTAGTTTCATCTTTTAAGTTGCATTACTGAAATAAATGAACTTTTGCACGATACTCTAATTTTTCGAGTTTCACCTGTAGAAGTTGTAACTTGAAAACCAGTAGATGCTTTGATAGTGACAGTGATTGGTAATGCTAGGACAAGCACAGCTTACAGGAAGAGCGCATTTTCTGCACAACTCTGGACAGCATAGTGCTTTATCTATACACCACATGGCTTCACCCTGCTGTATGTCACATTTTGCTCCATGCATTGTGCTTTACGTTACATATTCCACACCATTGTACTGTGTACATTACAGACTTTGGAATGCAGCAGTCTGTGAATCATATACTGAACAGGGGTCTATTCAGCACACTGCACCTTATAAAAATCATATCCAACACTTAGCCCTCTCTTTATAAAAGAGGAATATAAAGTTGCAGCTACTGTTATCAACATAGAAATGCAAGTAGAAATGTCAAATACTTGAATCTCCCAAAATTATAGCACGAATCCAGGAAAAAAAAAATCCCTCCACAGTACTTCTAATATTCAGTCGCTTTGAACTCTAGTACCACAACTAATATTTTGAAATGGAGTAAAAAGATAAAATTGTAGCTATTTTGTGACATGCTGTAAAATGCTATTTCAGCCCTTGCAGCTCCAAACACCAATTATTGCAGCGTTAAAGGCCAACTCTGTTTTCGGTGAACACCACTGAAATCTGTCAGACACGGGTTGTCTTTGTCCCTTAACACCAATCCACAAGATGTCACTCGATTAGATCTATTCATACCAATAATAATCTTAAAATTACTGTTACCAAAAAAAAAAAAAAAAAATCTGAATGATAGGCTCTTAATACTGTTGTAAATCATTTTTTGTAAAATAAACATGTGTATTGCACAGAGCAGCCCCGACACGCCTCTTCTCAGTACGCCACCACAGGAATTTGCTTCATATGGGGGCGCAACTGAAGGCTCGCTCCCGAGTCAGGCTGTGTGCATCTAATGACACACAGTGCTGCTCAGCCCCACCACCCACTCTCTGCAAGCAGAGAGGGGAGACAGCCGCTGCTGATGGGTACAGCACTGGATCAATACAGGACTCCAATTATTATTTGGCAGAGGGGGGCAACACTACTAGGACATGCTTTACTTTACCCTGGTTCACATATATGCGGCCCGCGTTTTGCACGGGCACGAGAGCCCATTCATTTGAATGGACTCCTGTGCCACGCAGGAAGAAGTCCCTGCACTTCTTCTGAAACGCAGCCCGCATGGGAACCTTGGTGCCCGGTTCGGTGGAGTTATTAAAAAGCGGGCGTTGTGCCATTAGAACTAATGGCTCCCGCCTGCAGGTCAGCATTCCTCTGTGCGGGTGCACGGATTTTCATGCGGATCCGCAGCCGCACCACCCGCACATATATGAACCTAGCCTTAATGCAGAGTACGCATTAATGTGAAAAATGCTCTCTCTTTAGAACCACTTCAATTTGACTTTGCAATAGCCAATACAATTGGATACTACAGGAACTAGTATGGATATCACAGCCTATGAGACTATAAACTATAAGAGTTCATTCATACTTCTGCATGTTAACATATGGAATCTCATACACAAGTTTGTCATTTGCACAAAGACATCAGACCTACCCAACTTGAGCATGGCGAGCTTGATTTTGGACAAGTTTGTCATTGTTTTAAATTGTGCTTGCTCAAATTTATGCATTTTATGTTGGCTGAAAAAGTTCATGACCATTTTTTTTTTAATATGTTGATGTGAGTCAAAGGTCCTATTGATAAAGATGGCAAAAAGAGATGCATATGGAAATATGCATGAAACTTTGCTGTGAATCCAGGCTAAGGGTACTTGCAAACGGAACTGATGTTTAATCATCAGTATTCCTAGTGGAATTTCTTGCAATTATTTTGAGTATATGCACGTAAAAAAATTATTGCTCCCAGAATTCTAATGTTTTCAAATTAACATTGTACATGCATAAAATACTGACCAGGAATGCAGATTTCTTTAATTTTATTTTACTGATCTATATGCAGTGCACGCTTGTGCCTGTGTGTACAGTCACATTGAAACCAATGGTGTGCATTTTCATTAGGGGTGCACCAAAATGAAAATTCTGGTGCCGAAACCGAAAATTCAGGATGCACTTGGCTGAAAACAAAAATTGCAGCAGGCCGGTGTAGTGATCTCTCATCGTCCGTGTCCTGTGACAAATCGCGCCGTAGGGTTCCCGCTCGGCAATCATACAACAGGCCGGGCAGGAAGAAGTTAAAGGGCGTCAGTGTCAGGTGCGCAGGCTGTGCATGGGATGGGTGTCAGGTGTGCAAGCGACACCCATCCCATGCACAGCCTACGTACCTGACACTGTCAGGCTGTGCATGGGATGGGTGCCTGGTGCGCAGGCTGTGCATGGGATGGGTGCCACGACCCCCGACTCCCATTTTATGCATATCCTGTTCCCCCGACACCAATTTTTTGTATAGCCTGCGGCCCCTGACACCCATTTTATGCACAGATAGAGAGAAAACAGGTGGCGCACACGCCTAGTGCATTATCCAAGGTTTATTGTAGGAATGAGATAATAAAAAACACTCACAGACGAAGCATGTATCTAAAAAGCAAAGAAAAATGACAATGGCCACAACGGCAGGCAAGGTGTTCTCACTGTCAGTGCGGTCAAATCTCTTTCCTCAGAGCTGATGACCAACCTCTGATGCCGATGTATGATGTATGGACAGAAAGAGCCTCACTGTTGATGCCTGACGAGGCTCTTTCTGTCCATACTGTTGATGCCTGACGAGGCATCAACAGTGAGGCTCTTTCTGTCCATACATCAGCATCAGAGGTTGGTCATCAGCTCTGAGGAAAGAGATTTGTCCCCGAAACGCGTCAGATTTTGACCGCACTGACAGTGAGAACACCTTGCCTGCCGTTGTGGCCATTGTCATTTTTCTATGCTTTTGAGATACATGCTTCATCTGTATGTTTTTATTATCTCATTCCTACAATAAACCTTGGATAATGCACTAGGTGTGTGCGCCACCTGTTTTCTCTCTATCCAGTGGCCGATTTCCCCGTCTGAGGAGGGCTGCACCCCTGGAACATTTCCTTTGGTTGTCACTGTCCTGGTACCCTTGGCTTCCCTTTTGGCTGTGCATATCCTGAGGCGCTGGAGAGTACATACGATATCCATTTTATACACAGCCTGCTCCCCTGAAACCAGTTCCATGCATAGCCTGCTCCCTCTCACCATGTAATGGACTTAAAAAGCAGCCCAGCTCAGTCCCTCAAGCAGCTCGGCCACTAACATTGTGCATGCGCCAAGGCATCACTGCGCAGCCGCGCCTCCCTCCCGTAGGATGGGTCAGCGCAACCCACATCTCTCCCGGTCAGAATGAAGCAGGGCCGAACCGAGATGCAGCGGCACCTACTCTCTCAATTTCTTCTCTACTGCAACATCCAAAGGACATTTTTGGCACCTGTATCTGGTAGTTTTTTTATATCGGCAAAATGCCAATAGGGCTTATTTCGGCTGAAACAATTCGGCAACCAAAATTTCAGAGCATCCCTAATTTTCATCAGTAAAACTGCCCATATGTCTAAAAAAAGCTGCATTTTAGGCATCAATGTGCAGCGTGCAAAAGATCAATATGTATTTCAACTTTCCAACAGCCACATAGAAAATAAATCAGTTATGATTGAAGTTAGCCTTTAATACTACAGCTCTGTCTCCAAAACATGTTAAAGGATAAGTTCACCTTTTGTAAAACGTTACACCCATATTTAGGGCATAACATGTAATATTCTGCGAACAGACTGGCCCCCGTACCAACCCCCCACCCCCATTACACATTGTGACAGCTATGGAGTTCTCAATGAACTACCACTATTATTATTATACAGTATTTATAAAGCGCCAATAGTTCGCTGAGCGCTGTACATTACAAAGGGGGACAAAACCTGTGACAGAACAATACCAATACAATGCAAAACATGAGGGGATCGAGGGCCCTGCTCCTTGGAGCTTACAATCTAGGAGGGAGGGGATGGTGACACAGGAGGAGATAGCTGTGGGGGATGGAGTGGTAGGAAGAGTGGAGGAGGTAGGCAGGTTAGCAGGGGGTGGGGTAGGCTTCCCTGGAGAGGTGGGTTTTCAGGGTGCGTCTAAAGGAGAGGAGAGTAGGTGATAATCTGATGGGTTTATATAGTTCATTGCTATATGCTTAAACTTTCTGAATAAAAATATTGAAACAGAAATATTTGTGTTTTGTTTCTTCCATTTTTCTTTATTCGAGGAGGGTGGCAAAAAATGTTTTAACGATTTGTAAAAGTTATTTTATAAAGAATACACTGAATACAAATCAACACAAGGCTGCACAGTGGCTAAGTGGTTAGCACATCCGCCTAGCAGTACTAGGGTTGTTGGTTCAAATCCCAACCACAACACTACCTGCCTGGAGTCTATGTCCTCCCTGTGCAGATTTCCTCCAGATTCCTCCCACATCCCAAAGACATGCTGGTAGGTTAATTGACTCCTGTCTAAATTGGCCCTAGTATGTGTATGTATAGTAAGTTAGGGACTTCAAATTGTACACTCCCTGAAGATTAGGTACTGATGTGAATGTACAATATTATGTATATGTAAAGTGCTGCGTAAATTGATGGCACTATATACAGTATCTCACAGAAGTGAGTACACCCCTCACATTTAAGTAAATATTTTATTCTATATTTCATGTGACAACACTGAAGAAATGACACTTTGCTACAAGGTAAAGTAGTGAGTGTACAGCTTGTATAACAGTGTAAATGTGCTGTCCCCTCAAAATAACTCAACACACAGCCATTAATGTCTAAACTGCTGGCAACAAAAGTGAGTAGTGTGAGGGGTGTACTCACCTCTGTGAGCTACGGTAAGTACCTGTAATAAATAAGGCTTTTTTTTTTATAATTTTGTATAAATAAAATCTTGATTTTTTTTTTTATACTACTCTTTTCATACTTTGGTACCCTAAAGTCCCTAGATCCTCATTTATCCCCCCCCCCAGTTACCCATTTATTCACCCTGTAGTTTCTATTCATAATGCATTTTGGGATGTGGTACCATTCCATTCGTGGGAGGTTAGAAACAGATTTTAATTTCTAAAATCTCAAACATTCTTTAACACCCCTTAACAAAAACTGATAAAACCAGGAATTTCAAATTGAGCATGACACAATGTATAAGTAAAGCATACATTCAGTGAAAACTTCCTGAAATCTTAAAGATCCTGACCAATCCTCTCCACGGTTCTTTTACATAATCAAATGCCTTAAAGCAGTAAAGCCAAGTTCACACTAGCTTTGTAAGCAGGTGGCTTTTGCAGGTGTTTTTAATGCTCCTCAAACGCCTATGAAAATTATACACATCACAGCACTCAGTGTTGTTCACACTGAAGTGTTAAAGTCATGACAAAATTGACGCCTCATGTTGAGTCAGGAGGAGTTGAAGCCTTTCAACGCCTCCCATTCACGTCTATGGTGACGCTGCTAACTCCTGTCAAATGCTATAGCGGTATTTGGGAAGACGTCAAGTGTAAACAAGCCCTTATAAAAACTCACAAACAAATGTAATATATTGGAAGTTTACTGTTCATTATATGTTGTGGCTGCATTTGTTTCCGGTTTTTAGTTGGTTTTACTTTATTTTCATCTACTGATCCAGACAGCAACACACACCCCTGCCTATGACTCCTGTATCAAAGGAAACACAATTTATGCCACCCTTGGACTGCAGCACTGTCTGGAAAGTAAAGTGTTAGAAGGAATAACAGATAGAGATGGATTTTACATAAGTGACTAACAATTTAAGTCTATGGTCGTAATTTAAAATCATACTTATTTCCACATTGTCTTTCAGTTATCCCTAGCCTACTCATATTAATCTGAATGATCTTGACATCTGTAAACACATTTTGTGAAGAATCCGCACTCATTTCATTCCTTGAATTCTGTGACAGGTATTTGCTATGCTCTGTGAGTAAGCACTGCTGAGTCACACATTTCACAGAGTTTGATTCTAAACTACAAAGAAGCAGAGAGGAGGAGTTTCAAGAGGCAGAGTCAGTACAGGAATCACTGCTTGCAGGCAGTAAGGTACCATGGGATATGTAGTACTTAGAAATTATTTTGTAGTACTTGGAAGTTGCACCCCCCCCCCCACCCCCCCCAACCACAACCTCTTGGGACACAACAGAAAATAAAAAATCCCAGTGCGTCTTGCCAAAGTAAAGATGAAGAAATTAATCTGGTGCAGCCAACTCTGGATACCTGGGCTAGAATGTGTTTTTATTAAAAGTCAGCAGCTACAGTATTTGCAGCTGCTGACTTAATTTGATTTTTTATTTTTTTTTTAACAAGACTAAAGAAGAGAAGTACAGCCAAATCTCTTTGGGGGGGCAGAGCAGACAGCGGTGACTAAACAGTCACCGCTCTCTGCTCAGTGGCGGTGAGAACTCTGAACACCAATGTGACTGCTGAGTTTTCACCTTTAGGGCTAGCTGCGGACTGATGCTGCATCCACCTAGGAAAGTATAATTTTGAGGAACAAAAAACAAAAACAAAAAAAAACACACTTCTGTTTTAAGGTCTGGTTCACAGTATTGTTATTTCAGATGCAACTTGAGTCACACAGAAGTCGCATAACAAGGATAATCAAGGTTCCTGTCCTACTTTGGTGCAATTCAGTGTGGTTTGGCCCCATAGAATATGCAAACCACACACACACAAAAGCACTTTAAAAAAAAAAGAAGTATAGTCACAGCTTTTTAAGTTGTATGTCTCCTATATATCACAGACGTGCACTGTATTCTGACAACACAGAGCCACTCCAGGCTCTGAAAGATCCCCACCATATGGTTGGGATCCACACAGATGCCAGGATTGGCAGCTGTCTCAGCCTCTCAGTGTGCCGCTAAGAGCCCGAGCCAGCTGCTCTCATCCCTTCACAGCTTAACGCTCCAGTAAGCGCTGGAGGGGCAGAACAGAGCCATTGACTGTTGTTCATCGACTCTCTGCTCACTGAAGGCTGAGAACTGAGCGATCAGTGGTCTTTGATCACTCAGTTCTCAGTCTCAGAAGCACCAATACTGCATCCACCTAGGTGGGAGTATAATTTTTATTTTCTTACTTCTCTTTAAATGGTTCATATGCTCAGACTAGATTATACATTTTGTATGCTTAGCACAGATCTCCCTGCGCAGGGCGCCATGCATTCTGTGCAGTCTGCCATTCAAACAAATGGCTGTATATGGCCATACACCAGTACTTCCTTGCACTGTTCAGGAAAACCTCTGGGAGCATGCACAGGTAAATTATGCAAAGCAGAAATGGTGTTTACAAGAGTACAGCTGCATACAGCCATTATCTTGGACAACAGGCTATAAAAAGCACATGTGGCCAAACAAAGCGCCAGTAGATTTTACTCGAAGCATAAAAAAAAAAAAAAGCCTAATACAGTTTGTGCGCATAAGCCCTTGATGTACGTGAACGAATCAAAAATAAATAAAATTGAACATTAACAGCTATTACCTTCAAAAACATGCAAAAATATTCCAACGTGAAAGAATTCAATGCACAATCAGCTACATGTGACGTGGAAGAAGCTATAGTCTGTGCATAACTCGCATTCATTACATGAATGAAGTTTTTTTTTGTTGTGGTATATGGAATCATTTCTGTGGTACTGTTGTAACTCACTATGGTAACTTCTACCAAAACACCAGGCATATCTCCAAAGCTACTTAAGACTATCGTGCCAAGAGGAGAGAGTCCAGTGCCCACACATTCTGTAAGCCAGATTCAAAAGAAGTGTTCAGACAACTGGGGTGCCTAGACAACAACCCACAGAAGTCAGTTTTATGCTGTTCCTTATTTACCTTTGAGTTTTATACTATAGTATTGTCAGACTATTTTTAATTTGCTGTGTAAGATTTGTTTCCATGAAATATTACAGTCCAGTATTATGCTAAATATGGCTGCAATGTTCGGCTTTTCAACTAAAAAATGAAGAATTTTGCCACTACATGCCAGATCCCATATCAGATCAGAATCAGCACTGGACAGTTCCTATCAACTTCTACCTTTGTAGCTGCATCAGCAAAACAAGCCACAAGCAAACCTTGTTAACAAAGCACGTTTTCATTCTCACCAGGAGGAAAACCCCTGCATTTACCTAACTAGGGTCTCTAAAATATAAAATCCAGTAATCACTTGTCCACAGTGTTCCAATAACTTTTTTTTTTTTTTTTAACCTTTCCATCCTATACTACATATACCTGTACCACTAAAGCATTGCAGGCAAAATGTTACATTCACAATGCTTATTACACCACAATAAACTCATTCAATAAATTAAGGATATAACACTCATGCACTGCCACAAATTAATGATAGCAAGCACCCAAACGTGTTCCCACATAAATAAAATTCCCCAAGAATAGTACTGCACTGCCCCTTAGTGACCCAAAAAAATAAACTAATAAACACCCCCGAGTATCAAACCCAATGTATGAAATTAATAAATCTGTGAAACAAAAAGTCAATAGTAAACAAGACAACAGGCTGAGCCACTAAACCCAAATTATATATGTTTCACATGTCATTTGGATTTAGCGTCTCAGAACGTTTTTTTATTTACTACTGACTATTTGTTTCACAGATTTATTAATTTACACATTGGCTTTCATGGTCAGGAGGGTGTTTATTCATTCAATTAATTGGCTCTATGTAATCTGGCTGCCAAAGGCGCTTTGCTGCACTCTCTGTAAGGGCCCATGTCTACGGACTTTGGGCCATGTCAGTGAGCTTGGTTTTGACATCAATCTAAGATCATTAATAATTGACAGTTGCAGTTGACCTCATTCTGACCTGCTTTAAGCTTCTTTTTTATTCCAATAGACTTGTATTGAAGAGAGAAGCCATTCTAAGGTGTACAAAAGCCTGTCCACACTGGCCCATAAGCCAAACTATAGCTCCAGCACATTAGCTAGTACTTCTACTTCTGTTCCAACCCCAGCCAGGACACTATCTGCAAGGAGTCTTCATGTCATCTCTGATGGTACGTTAACTGGCTCAATTAAGGGCACCCAAGTGCTTCACTTCCTAAGTGCTTTGAGCCCACAGGGAGGAAAGAGCTAAAGAAATACAAATCCATAACAGGTGCACAGGATAGCCTACTTATACTTGGACTAATCTTAGACTTCAAGTTCACCTTCCAAAGGTCTAAATATCACATACAGGAAAAAGCCCCTCCAGTGCATGTGGCTTCCAATCTTCAAAAGTTCTCCCAGAGGGGAACCACCAAAAAAAAAAAAGCAAGTAGGAAAACACGAGCCACAGTATCAGAACCAACTCTTTTCTGGCAACCTGAATCATGCCATTAAAGGAACACAAGGCTACCCGTAGCACCTGTGTACAGAATTGTTAATCTCATTACTTTTCTTTGAACCCATATCAGGAGACAAGTGTGGGGATTTTTTGCCAGGCACCATGTTCTGTCACATTTGATCTGGGATTGGTGTTATTGCCACTCTGTTCTGTTGGCTTGTGTCATTTAAGATGTCACTAACCCAAGCTCCTCCCTACTAAGTTGGATAGATGTGTTTAAGTATTGAGGGGTTTACATAACTCCTGACCTACCTCGCTATTTTGACTGTAATCTTCTCCCGTTACGGTCATCTCTTAAGCCACGCTGTTCTTCTTGGAACGGGCTCCCACTTAATCTCCTTGGCCATACTAATCTTCATTAAAAATGATGATCCTGCCTAAATTTACCTAGATTTTTTAAAACTGCCCTATTTGGGTCCCCGCCTTTTTTTTGTGAGGTTGATACAAGTGTGGGCTCCTTAATGTGCAGTGACGTGCTGCCCAAATCCACTCTTTGGCTACCCTTTAGATTTACTACTTGGCAGCGATGTTCGTTTTCACATATTTGCGGCTCATGATTTTACCAATGCTGCCGTATGTTTGGAGGCTGCTTATTTGGGATCCTTGGCAGAGCTCCGGAACTTTGTTTGCATAGGGCCCAAATTCTACAATATGGTTTTGAGTCCATTGCGTGCCAACTGGAGGGTGTGTGTGTGTGGGGGGATATTGCGTTCAAATCAGTGGTCCCCTGCACAACCCCTCTGGGGCAATCCTTCCTTCCCCCAGCTCCGTACTATTCCACACCATCAACTTTGGGCACTTAGAGCATTAAAAAGTTCTGGTGGATTTCATGCCCTCTGGAACCCTTTTGTCCTTTAAGCAACTTTCCAGTAAATTCCACCTGCCAGCTTGGATGCAATTTCAGTACAGCCAAATGAGCCTTGCTGTTAGGGCCCAGTTCCCTCAGATGCCCCTTCACCAATCTGATCCGATTGAAGAGCTACTCATCCAGAATATCGACAAACCTCTTTCCACGCTATATCAGGCTCTCATTACCGATTCCCATAAGCTTGAGCATACATGAAAGATTTGGAGAGATTATATTCATTTCCTGGATAGACAGCGATAAGGACTGTTTGGAAGGTGGTTCTAAATTGGTAATTTCTTCTAGGGATAAATTGATTCAAGTTAAGTTTCTACACAGGGTATACTACACTCCCATGAGGCTCCATAGGATGTAACCGGAACGTGACCCAGTGTCCCCAATGCCATGTACACCCAGAGGTGTTATTTCCATATGTTCTGGGACTGAGTATTGCAAGCTTCTGGTCTGCAGTTTTCAAACTAATCTTTTGTTACAGCCATCACTGCCTACTTCCCCAGAATTGGCTTTTCTGGGGATTCAGGATGACGATTAGCACTACAACCATGCTAAAATTGTTGATTTTGTGCTAAAAAGAATTCCTCCTAAAGTGGGCCTCCTTGAATCCCCCTACTGGGTCCTCCTGAGAAGCCATGGTGGATACGGCCCTACCTGTGTATAAAATCACAAACAGTAGGAAAAATTATTATTTGATCCCCTGCAGATTTTGCAGGTTTGCCCACTAACCAGAAATGAAAGGTCTATAATTTGTGTAATAGGTGTATTTTAAGTGAGACAGAATATCAACCAAACATCCAGAAAAAACACAATAGAAATGTTCTACACTGAGTTGCAGTTCAGCAAGTACAATAAGTATTTGATCCCCTACCAACCAACAATAATTCTGGCTCCCACAGACTGGCTATGTGGCACACAGATTAATCCTATCAACTTAAAAAGGTGCTCCAAACAACTTATTATGTGTATAAAAGACACATCCACAGAATCTCTCTTTCTTGGGCACCATCATGGGCAAGACCAAAGATCTGTCAAAGGATGTCAGGGACAAGATTTTAGACCTGCACAAGGCTGGAATGGGCTACAAGACCCTCAGCAAGAAGCTTGGTGGGAAGGAAACAACTGTTGGAACAATTATTTGCAAATGGAAGAAATACAAAATCATCAATCACTCTTTGTCTGGAGCTCCATGCAAGATTTCGCCTCACGGGGTAAGGATGATCATGAGAAAGTGAGGGATCAGCCCAGAACTACACGGGAGGAGCTTGTGAATGATCTCAAGGCAGTTGGGACCACATTCACCAAACAAACCATTGGTAACAATACACCGCTATGGATTGAAATCCTGCAGCGCCTGCAAGGACCCCCTCCTCAAGAAAGCACATATACAGGCCCGTCTGAAGTATGCCAATGAACATCTAAATCACAGGTGTCAAACTGGTGACCCTCCAGCTGTTGCCAAACTACAAGTCCCATGAGGCATTGAAAGATTGACAGTTACAAGCATGACTTCCAAAGGTAGAAGCACGATGGGACTTGTAGTTTGGCAACAGCTGGAGGGCCACCAGTTTAGCTCCCCTGATCTAAATGATTCAAAGAATTGGGTGAAAGTGCTGTGATCAGATTAGACCAAAATTGAGCTCTTTAGCATTAACTCAACTCGTGTTTGAAAGAAGAAAAATGCTTACTATAACTCCAAGAACACTATCACTAAAATCAAGCACAGAGGTTTAAACACTATGCTTTGGGGCTCGTTCTCTGCTAAAAAGGTAGAGGCAGGCTTTGCCGCATTGAGGGGCCAATGGACAAGGCCATGTATTGTAAAATCTTGGAGAACCTTCTGCCCTCAGCCAGAACACTGAAGATGGGTCGTGGATGGGTCTTCCAGCATGACAATGACCCAAAACATACTGCCAAGGCAACAAAGGAATGGCTCAAGAAGAAGCACCTTAAGGTCATGGAGTGGCCTAACCAGTCTCCAGACCTTAATACTATAATGTCCTGTGATGTCACCTCAGCTTTTACAGGTTCTCCCCCAGGGCCGTGCAAAGTGGATAAGGTATTCCGCAGGGCAGTCCCATACCTCTACTTCAGAAGATAGCTTAAAGCCTAAGTTTTGCTTAAAAATAAATTATATATATATATATATATATATATATATATATATATATATATATATATAAAAACATACAGGGCTCAGAATAAATGAGTACACCCCAACAGATGTCAAAATTTTACCTTCCTTTCAGAATCAACATTTTCTAATGGGACACTATAATACAAAATACTACCACAAATGTGGGCCATAGATTGCAAACTAGATTTGGTAATTTGCACACACACATAAAAAAAATATATTTTTCATAAATTCATTCAAGACCATGTTGTAAAAATGAATACACCCCAATAAAAGTCTTAGAAACAAAGCTAGATCTTAGATAACAAAATCCTAATTAACAAGAATTCAACTACAGGTGAGTCTATTAATTAAACAGATGTCCAGCAGACAGCTGATTATAAAAGGGCGTTAAAGAAAACCCCTTTCCATTTCATGCTGTCAGCAACTACACACATGGAAGAGAAATGTCACAAGGCCTGAGAAAGAAAATTTCTTTATGCAAGAAAGGTGAAGGCTACAAGAAGATTAGCCAGCAAAGCTTTACTCATCAGTCAGAATAATGTAGCAAAAGTGATACAAAAATGTAACAAACATGGAACAGCAACCATCTTGCAGAGATGTCCAGGCCATCCAAGGAAGTAACACATCGTCAGGAGCATTTTCTGATGAGAAGGGTTGAAGAAAAATCACCATGCAAGTTCACTGCAGTTAGCTATAGAAGTAGAAATCCAAACTGGGGTGATTGTTTACCATGACTCAATATGGCGTACACTGAAGAGGAATGGCATGCATGTATGTTGTCCAAGAAGGAAGCCTCTCCTAAAGCCCATGCACAAAAAAGCCTGCCTAGAATTTGCCAGGCCCATGCTGAAAAAGAAGAAGACTACTGGGACTGGAATGATGAGAGCAAGATAAATCATTTTATAACAGATGGCTTCAAAACTGTATGGCGTTGCTAAGGTGAGGAGTCCAAAGAAAAATGCATGGTGCCTACAGTGAAACATGATGGTGGCAGTGTCCTTCTGTGGGGCTGCATGAGTGCTGCTGGTGTCAGGGAGCTGCATTTCATTGACTATATCCGGAATTCAGATGCACTGCTCTGTATTGAAAGAGAAGATGCGACCATCACTCCGTGCCCTTGGACGTCGTGCACTTTTCCAACATGACAATGATCCAAAACACATGTCTAAGGCCACTGTTGCATTTCTGAAGAACAGGGTGAAAGTGATTCAGTGGCCAAATAAGTCTCCTGATCTGAACCCAATACTAGATGTAGGTTTTGCTGTCGGGTGTATTCATTTTTGCATCAACTAATTTGAGTAAAACTTAAGATTTTGTAATCGAAGTTATATTATTAACCTTATTTTCATGTAATGAGCTAAACAAATGTTCTACACAACTCAGTTTTGTCAACATTTTGCAAATTGTTCTTGTGTTCATTGAGTTGATTAAAATCTTAATTTTCAAAAGGGGTGTACTCATTTATGCTGAGCACTGTATATATCGGCACAAGGGATGTTACTTACATTTATTCCAAAGTGTCCTCTGTGCTGGTGACAGTTATAGCAGAAAACCTCTGTCCCTTCCCCAAATTTCACAGCCATAATCTTCCAGTGCTGTGGGGGTTAGAGTCAAGGGACCTGTCATAGGCACTCATCAAGAGTGCTGACTATGCCGCCCCTTTCTCCATTCATATAAGCTGTACTATAGCTTCCATACGTGAAAAGTGATCTATGGATGGAAGAATAGCAGCTGAATGAAAGATCTACCTCCACCATTCGTAGATCACTTTTCATTCATGGAATCTAGAATACACATTCTATGAATGGAAAAGGTGGGCAGAAAGAGCGGACATAGACTGCACCCTAGATAAGTGACTAACAATTTCCTCGACTCTCTTAACCCCCACATCACCGGAAGACTGGGGAGCAGAGGATTTCAGGTTTCAACCAGGACAGCTGGTACAAGGGATACTTCAAATTAAATGTATGTTTTGTACCTTGTACGGTTTATTTATTTAAAGGTTTTAAACTAAACTTAGGCATTAATCTAAAGTTTACTCAGAAGCAACATGTAAAACCATTTTTGGATTCCTGTGTCTTTCTTTTGGCCTGTATGGCTGGGGAAGGTTCTAATGCAGTGTGATCTGTACTGCATTAGATACACTGGGTGACAAGCGAGACATCAGGCCTGGTGCCTTATGAAAGAGAACCTGTCACCAAAAAAAAAAAAATCACATAAAGGGATGTTCTGTCCCTTTGTATTACTTCCTTTGTGTGAAATATCTGGTGATCTTGCCAATCCCCGTTTCCATATTATAAACTGACCACACTAGGCATAAAAGGTCATCCCAGCGTGTTCAGTTTTCTAGTTGTGCTAGGACAACCTGCCTGTCCTCCAATGGTCAAGACTTGTGCTGACAACCCCCCATCCTGCTCAGCCATTCACTGGGAAGGTTAGTGTACTACTGCTGCTGCTTCTCCACCCCCCTCCTCTCTACAGGCTGGTACACATGGATCAACTATCGGCCAGTTCAACAGAAACTAGCCAACATTTATCGCATATGTAAAGCAGCCTGTCTGACAGAAGGTGATCAACAGCCAGCTTTTATCGAATCGGCATGCTGGAAACCAGCATCCAATGGCCCCCTGTGAGTACACAATAGCTCAAACGGGGAAGATCGCCACACTAACATTATTTAGCTAGTATGACTACTTCTCTTTTTATTTTGTTCGTTCTGCCCCCTGGGGTGAAAAAAAAAAAAAATAAAATCCTTGTGTGGAATTAGCAATACCCCTTATGCTTAGATCCTACATCCCCAATGATGCATAACAATAGAGGAACATAGAGAGGGGTTAAATAAAATTCAAACGTAGATTTCAACCTAACGAGACAACCATTTTTATACGGTAACGAGACTGCACGGATGCAGGTTACATACAAGATTACATGGATGTGCTGCTTTTGTTCACCATGATGCTAGCTAAAATTATAATTGTTTTATGGTTATCTTTACACTGAGCTGACACACTATGCATTTCTCTGATCTGTTGATATTTTGTAAAACGACTTTTACTGTGTTGGATATTGTATATATGTCAATAGATCCAGCCCACATGGAAGTGGGAAGGGCTTAAGATTTCCACCTGTCATTTGTGGTATAGAAGAGGGGACAACCTTTGAAACATGGTAGCCTCTATAGACCCGAGTGGCTTCTTCAAGATAAGACATTTGTGCAGCCATCCTGGCATTTCCATCCCTAGTGTGACAGACCCAGCCAGGACAGGGTATTTTGGAGGGGACTGCAGGCTAGCCTCTTCCTTACTGACCATGGGCTCTGGCATTGGAGGGGGCTCTATTCTTTGTGTGGTTCATGTCTCCCCGAAACACAGACTGAGAACTGGAGGACCCAGATACAGATCGGGGGAATCTGTGATTTTTTTTTAGAGTATATACAGCTCAAACCAACATTGTCTGCTTTAACCCCCTCCTGGACTCAGGGCAGATGTTAATATAATCCGCTCAAAACAACCTGACACTAGTCTCCTGTAATCTGTTTCATAAGGTGTTACAGGTTTACAGTTGCCTTTTTCCCATTGTAATTTGTCACCTATTGTTTGTCTGCTGGCTAATCCTCCTGGAGGTTCCTACATGATGGGATTAGTCTTGTGTCAACTTTACCTTGTTACCCAATCATTGTGTGATGTTTATCCCAATGCGTTATATTTGTTTTTACTGTTCAGGTGGGGACTGTCCGTTTCTGAAGTATATAAACAAACCTTTATTTCTGTTCGATAAAAGTGATTCCTTTCGTTTTTGCCTCAACATCCTGTCTGTGAACGATGCTTGTGGTAAAGTGCTGGTATTAGCCCTCGGTCTGCAGAAAGGGTTTGGAGGGCAAGATGCACTGTTTGGCAGACCCACCCAGGCGGTCCGTCACATCTGGGTTGCATTGGGGTGCTTGCATTTACATTGAGTATAACAATTACTCTATTTCATCAATACATGTTCTTTTTTAAAAGGCAATGTACTAGATTGGTGAGCAATTTATTTGTGTTTTTGTTGTCTCGACCCTTTAACTGTTACATCTGCTTGTTCTCTTTAACAGACTTATGGCTGGATCACCAGGTAAAGGAAAAAGCTTAGAGAAGAGAACACAGCCACCACATCTAAGAATTGTTAAGCTGCAATATGATAAACGTTTGCGTTTGGCTTTATCTGTTTAAAAAATGCAACGATTTCCAAAATATTTTACTATGTTAGCAGGGCCCTCCTAACCCTCTTGTATTGAACTGTATTGTCTCCCGTTATAGTGTAAAGCACTGAGCAAACTACATACATCCTGTATAATAATAATAGTAGCCCTAATAACTTTGCCTTTATACATGCATGATGTCAAAAGGTTGCTTTAGTATAAAAAATAAAATGGGATTTAAATTTTAAAAAATGAGAACTAGTGGCAGGGGTCTGTTAAAGAAGCAGCATCATATTTGGCATTTATGAGTAGATGTCCTAATAAAGTGAATCATTTTGGTGCCTCGTGTTATACAATCTGCAGAGGAGGAGGAGCTCTTGTCCCATAGGAGGACAGCACATCCCGAATAAAAGGCCGGGCTCTACAAGTGCCACACTCAGCAATCCACCCTACTCCTTTCCCAGGGCGCATGCTTACCACTGAAGCCTGTACTTCCTCCGCCCCGCCCCCAGGATGGCAGTAGAGGAACTCTCAGCACCGCCGCTCCCCCCCATTATTGATCATTATTTTGCCAATCACTGCGCAGCTCGGGCTAACCAGGAAAGGGCGTGCCCCGACCTCCCGTTCACCAATCAGGCGGCGACTGCCCTTGACGTCACCGCCCCCCTTTACCCTCCAGCGCTCTCCTCCCCGCCTCCATCTCGAGCAGCCTCAGAGCTCATACAAAAGCAAGATGTCGGCCATCTTCAGTGGCCGCCACCGGGCGCCTCCCGCCGAATTTCACTCCGAGACCCCCCACTCCGCCCGTCACAGCCTGCCGCCGGCCTCCGTTGTGCGGTGTGTCCCCTGAAGGGCAGTTCCTGGAGGAGGGAGGGCGCTAGAGCGGGCCTAGTATTCCGTACCGCCACGGAGTCGGGTGTCACAGGGAGGAGGAGGGGGGAATGATGCGTTTACCTTGATGCAGTATGGAGGTTCGTCATATGTAACCAGCATGTACCTGTCGCCCCTACTAGCCGGATCCCGGGCACGCAGCTGCGGGGACACAAACACAACAAGGGAGGGGGGAGTGAATATCACACAACAAGCCAATAAACTACAACCCCCATCCATCCAGCCCCCCTCCCTCTATAGATCACCGTCCTCCGAGACTGACACACAAGTCCCGTTCGTTACCTTCATAAATATCTCAACCGCGCCTTTGGCAATATCCAAATAGGTCGTCCCCAGATACGTCCGCTGGTTCATAGAGGCGGACGTGTCTATGAGGAAAAGTAAAATAGGCATTTTCAGCGCATGCTAGGCGGAAGCGCCAGCCTAAGCTGCCCCGAATGCCGCCGTGTTATGTCCCCCCCTGGCCGGGGGTGTCTGCTCATCTACGGCACTTAGTTGGGTTTGACGGTTGGAGGAGAGGGGGGGGTCGCCCCCTCTGTATAGAGGGAAGACGTCTCGCGCGGCCGAGCCGCCCCTTCTACTGCTCACTTGAGCTCTGAGTCTCTTTACCGTGTTCACTGATAGATAACTTCTCTTCCCTCACCTCACCGAGCGCACCATGTGACCGGGCCGCGCCGCCATTGGCCCGGCGGCTTTGCATATTCATGAGCGGCGCTTGCCCGCGCGCCACGTGACGGCCCGCCTCGCTATTGGCTGGCGAATGCTCTGCGTATTTGCATATGCATGAGCTGGGTTTGGCCTTTTGCAGAGGTTGGTCCAAGGGGCTCCTGGGAATTGTAGTCTGCCGGGGCTCCTGTGTTGTGGTTTCCATGTTTTCAGTGGGTCGGAGAGGCCGGACATGGGGGGGGATTTGGGGGCAGCCGCGGGCCTTGGTTAAAGACGGACTGCCGGGGAGGTGCTAACCAGAGGAGGCTGGCTATACACCGAGAGATGTGATCGTCCTGGACGGAGCTGGCTGAGAAGGAGGCGGGCATATGGTGCATGTGGGGTCATTGCTGCCCATGTGACCTGACACTCCAGGCTGCTGGGTTCTGTGCCTGTCATCACTCCTGCTTCATATATGTCAATGCACCATACCTTAGGCACACATGGGTGCTATGAATCGCCTCAATTCTGCCTGCCAAGTGCTCTGCTAAAATGACAGATCGCATGTTCAGGTGCCATTCTGCGATTTGTCATTTAGGTAGAGTGTTTTGAAATTGCCACGATTCAGCCCACAAATTCAAAATGCTCAGCTAAAATGACAAATCGCATTTTCAGGTGCCATTCATTTTAATAGCACCTGAAACGCAGTGTGGTTCTGCTGCGATTGCGGCAATCCACATCACGTGAAGCGCGTCCACCAAAAGATGTTTAGGAGCTTCTTTTGGGTGACACTTCGCACGATGCAGTTTGCTGCGATTGAGAACCGCACTGCATTTTCAGGTGCCATTAAAATGAATGGCACCTGAACACGCGATTCTGCGATTTGTCATTTAAGCAGAGTGTTTTGAAAACGCCGCGATTCAGCCCACAAAATCAAAATGCTCTGCTAAAATGACAAATTGCAGAATCGCATTTTCAGGTGCCATTCATTTTAATGGCACCTGAAACGCAGTGTGGTTCTCCGATTGCGGCAATCCACATCACGTGAAGTGCGTCCACAAAAAGATGTTTAGGAGCTTCTTTTGGGTGACACTTCGCACGATGCAGTTTGCTGCGATTGAGAACTGCACCGCATTTTCAGGTGACATTAAAATGAATGGCACCTGAACATGCTATTCTGCGATTTGTCATTTAAGCAGAGTGTTTTGAAACTGCCACGATTCAGCCCACAAAATCAAAATGCTCTGCTAAAATGACAAATTGCAGAATCGCATGTTCAGGTGCCATTCATTTTAATGGTACCTGAAACGCAGTGTGGTTCTGCTGCGATTGCGGCAAGCCACATCATGTGAAGCGCATCCACCAAAAGATGTTTAGGAGTTTCTTTTGGGTGACACTTCGCACGATGCAGTTTGCTGCGATTGAGAACCGTACCGCATTTTCAGGTACCATTAAAATGAATGGCACCTGAACACGCGATTCTGCGATTTGTCATTTAAGCAGAGTGTTTTGAAAACGCCGCGATTCAGCCCACAAAATCAAAATGCTCTGCTAAAATGACAAATTGCAGAATCGCATTTTCAGGTGCCATTCATTTTAATGGCACCTGAAACGCAGTGTGGTTCTGCGATTGCGGCAATCCACATCACGTAAAGCGCGTCCACCAAAAGATGTTTAGGAGCTTCTTTTGGGTGACACTTCGCACGATGCAGTTTGCTGCGATTGAGAACTGCACCGCATTTTCAGGTGACATTAAAATGAATGGCACCTGAACATGCGATTCTGCAATTTGTCATTTAAGCAGAGTGTTTTGAAAACGCTGCGATTCAGCCCACAAATTCAAAATGCTTTTCTAAAATGACAAATCGCGCATTCAGGTGGCATTCAGTTTAGGCTGCATTCACACCTGAGCAATTTTCAGGAGTTTTTGCAAGTTGTAAACAGGTCTTTTCAGAAGAGTATTACAGGCATTTTACAAGTGTATTCAAGCTTCAGGTTTTTGTTTTAGCCAATTGAAATCACTAGGGAGAGGAGATCAGTTAATATAGGCTCAGAAATGCTTTTATCAAGCGTTTTCAGACATTTTCATCGAAGTCTATGGGGACAAAAACACTCAATTCTGCCTGAAAAGAAGCTCATATACTTTTTGGAGTGACAGGCATTTTGCTACAAGCAGTATAACGCTCAGATGTAAACAGGTGCCATTGACATACATGGGATTTTACTTGTTGAGTGTTTTTGAGCTACAAGCTACAAAACTCTGAAGTGTGAACACGCGATGATAAATCGCTGCAAACCATAACGCGCAAAGTGTCTTGTTCAAAAGAAGTTCAAGAACGTCTTTGGGCAACACACTTTGTGAAAAGTGGTTTGTTGCAATTGCAGTGCAATTAATCTTGCAGCAGAACTGCACCCGTTTTTCATCTGTCATTAAAATGATAGGCACCTGAACATGTGGTTCTGCACAGAGCGTTTTGAAATCACGGGCAGAATTGCAGCGATTTGGCTACGATTTAAAATGCCCGTGTGTGCATACAGCCTACAGCGGAACTAAACTCATTGATTTACCAGTTTATAAACATCAGTTCCATTCCTGGCATGCCGGGAATGTAGTTGTCACAATTGCTTACTGTGAGGAATGTGCCTGTCATACCATCAAATGACTGGTGTCATCAATGATCACATGTAAAGCACCATAGCAGTTGCAGATGAAATAGAGATGGCACTTTCCTTGGCTGAAAAGGATAGGAGGGTTTGGTTTCACTTTAACACATTCTGTGCATTAAGGTAAAACGTGCCAGTATTTGTATCCTACCTCCCTAAATACTTATCTGTGTCCTCTCTCGATCCAGCGCTGTACCTGTCTGAAGTGCCCCTGCTCTCTCCCCTCACAGTACAGAGAGAGAGCGCTGGGAGCCATTGGCTCCTGCTGTTGTCAGTCAAATCCTGTGAGGAGGGGGCAGGCCATGCTGTTTGTGTCTATGGATGCACACAGCCCTGGCTTGGGAGCTGGCCCACGTGTGCCCCTGTAGCAAACAGTTTGCTATGGGGGCACGCACAAAATAGGAGGAGCTTAGAGCACTGGCAGGGGACATCAAAAGAGGAGGTTTGGGGATGCTCTGTGCAATATCATTACACAAAGCAGTTAAGTATAACACGCTTGTTATTTTAGAAAAAAGACTTTATAATCCCTTTAAAGCAGAACTAAACCAACTGATTTAATGGTTTCCCAAAACAGTTACAGTCATGGCATGCCAGAAATGGTAATTGTCACAACCAAATTGTCAAGCCATGAATAGGCTGGCATCATAACTGATCACATGTATAGCACCATGTCAAGTGCAGGTCAAACAGAAGCTAAGTTGGCAGCTTCATTGGCTATAAAGGATAGGAAGGTATAGTTCCACTTTAAAAGAGAAGTATCACCAAAGCTTTTTTTGGTGAGACGTTTCTCGTGGACCACGAGTGCTCTTGCTTTTGCTATCCTGCGACCCTGAGTCAGCCTATAGCAAGCCATAGCCTGCTCTCAGCTGATGTAACAGAGCCCACTCCAGGCTCTGGAAGGATCCCAATAACATTGTCTGGATCCACCCAGCTGCCTGATTGATATTTGACAGAGAGTTGAAACCAGCTGCACCCACCCGCTTACTAGCTGGACTAGCTGGACGCCCCAGCAAGTGCTGGAGAAGCAACGCAGAGAGCAGTCGCTGACAGTCACTGCTCCAAGCAGACCGAGAACTGAGCAATCTTCAATCGTGATCACTCAGTTCTCGGGCTTAGAGCCGGCGGGGGACAGCTTCCACTTCACATTGATGCTGCAGCATAGAGGTGAGTATTGATCTTTGTTTAAACCAAAAAAACCATGCATCTCCTTTATTGGTCATGTCACCACATTAATAGCCACCTTTAGGACCACTTCATATATCAGTGCATGGTTCTATGTTTTAGATGGTACATCACACGCTTTGGCATATGTTAAATTGTAACTAAAACCAAATCCAACAACAAAAATAATTTGTAGCTTACAGTCATTTAATGCGGTGGCTGCATTTGTTTTTTTATTTTCAGGCTTTTATTCCTGTAGTTTCACTTGGTGATCAGCAAGTAACACACTGCCTGTCTTGGGGTGGCTGCATTCACTCCTCCACTGCATCTTTGGAGATGCAACCTTGTACAGCATGGATGGACTTTACATAAGTGACTAATAATTTAAAGGACAAGTTCACCATTTAACCAAAAATAATAAACGCACATTTTTTTAAATAAACGCAGGTAAAAAAATGTGCATTTATTATTTTTGGTTGCAGGACCCTGTAAAGCATTACACCAGTGATCAGCAGATTGCTGGTGCCATGTAGGTCTCCTGCAGACCTGTCAGTATATCTGCTTGCCCATACAGGATATACAGGCAAGCAGATATACTGATGAGAAGAATCAGTTAACTACCACGGCTCTCCACAGCCCCATGATAGTTCACTGAGAACTACAAGCTGACAGCTGCTAAGGCTCTCGGGACTTGTAGTTCATTTATTCACAGAACTCCACCCACATGGCCACACTTTATTAAAAAAGTGACAGCTTGTACGGGGAACTTCTTCCCGTATTGCTGTCACGGGGGGGGGGGGGGGGCAGGCAGTGGCTACAGCACTGGAAACGTGTTACATGTCACACTCTAAAAAACAGGTGGAACATGTTCCCAAAGGTGAACTTATCCTTTAAAGCCCAGCTCCAGCTAACACTTTAGAAACAGTTACAGAATTTATTTGTTTTTCCTTTTGGGATAAAGGTTTTACATACTGTATATAAATAAAAGCTGACCATTGTAAACACACCTGTCAGAATTAAATGGTTTGCCTCTGCTGCTATGTTGTCTGAACAGCTTGATCTGTTAAAGGAAGCTGAAAAATAACAGACTTACTGTCTGGATGGCTGCACTCAGAAAATAAAGACTGCTATGTTAATGCTACCAACAGACTATCATATACATGTCATTTTTTATTTTGGCCATAGTTACTGTTTATCCACTTCCACATGTACTGCGGACTGGTGGCCACTATAGGCAAAAGTACCCATATGTCGCTGCTTCCGTGTTTGGGGCGCATGCATGTGTGCCCCTTCCCCGACCAGCACCCACTGTGTTTGTACAAAGCGGGAGCCTGTCAGCAAGTCCTGACCAATGACTAATGGTTGGGACCTGCTGATCGGCTATGTACAATCACAGTTCAGAGCCCTGTGTTGACAACCAACAATGAGCTCTTTACAAAGGGTACGATCTCTCTTCAGGGATAAGAAACCTAGAGATCTGTTAGTGAAAGCAGCACACTTTACACACATTACACCTAGTTATGCACACATTTAACCCCTTGATTGCACTAGATATTAACCCCTTCCCAGCCAGTGTCATTAGTACAGTGACAGTGTAATATTATCATTGGTCACTGTTAGTCAGTTCCTCCCAGTGCTGGTGTCAGATATTTCTGCCGCATTATCACAATCCCATTATACACTCACTAGCCATTTTATTAGGTACACCTGTTCAATTGCTTGGTAACACAAATTGCTTATCAGCCAATTACTCAATGCATTTAGGCATCTAGACATGGTGAAAACAACTTGTTGAAGTTCAAACTGAGCATCAGAATGGGGCAGAAAGGGATTTAAGTGACTTTGAAAGTGGCATGGTTGTTGGTGCCAGACGGAATGGTCTGAGTATTTCAAAAACTGCTGATCTACTGGGATTTTCACACACAACCATCTCTAGGGTTTGCAGAGAATGGTCTGAAAAAGAGAAAATATCCAGTGAGCAGCAGTTATGTAGATGAAAATGTCTTGTTGCGGTTAGAGGAGAATGGGCAGACTGGTTGTTGCGACATTCAGATGGTAGGGTCAGAATTTGGCATAAACAACATGAAAGCATGGATCCATCCTGCCTTGTATCAATGGTTCAGGCTGGTGGTGTAATGGTGTGGGGGAGATTTTCTTGGCACTAGCAAGGTGTACCTAATAAAGTGGCAGGTGAGTGTGAGTTGAACATAGTACAGGAAATACAGCATATTAAAATTCACAGACATAAAAATAAATACATAAAAATTCCAGTATATATATGCCATAGTTTGTAGGTTCTATACCTTTAATGTAAACTAATCAATATACACTTATTGGGATTTTTTTTATTAAAGATATGTAGCAGGATACATTTTGGCCAACATTTATGAAGAAATTAGATTTTTAAAAAATATTTTATGGGATAGGTTTTATGACAGAAAGTAACAAAATACAGTTTTTTTCAAAATGTTGGTCTTTTTTCATTTATATCACAAAAAATAAAAAAAAACAGTGGTGATTAAATACCATCAAACGCAAGCTCTATTTGTGTGAAAAATGATATAAATTTTGTTTGGGTACAGCGTTGCATGACTGCGCAATTACCAGTTAAAAGTAGTGCATCGCTAAATAGCCTGCTCACGAAGGAGGTAAAAGTCATTAATGTAATTATCATTTTAATGCATTTCTGTAAAAACGTATTACAGAGTTTTAAAAACATTACCTTGTTGTTTGATAAAAGCATGTGTTACTACAGAGAAAATAGTGCAGGAAAATTTTTTTATGCAACCTACATAAACAATCCTATTGTGTTGCTGTTGTGTCAGGGCCGCATGGCAACGAAGATATACTTTCATACAGACACAACCTGTTTGTCTGGTCATAGACAGCCAACTATCCTTTAGGGAAGCCCGCAAATCCATTGTTCTAACACCAACAGATGAATTGTTAGAGTACTAAAAGACCTCAGGTACTATTTATTAAAAGCACGTGTTAACCAATGATCATGGGCCATTTGTATGACTTTAACATTAATAAATGTCAGTTCTGATTTAAAAAAAAAAAATGATCATGGGCCACTATACCTTGTAATACTGCTGAATAAATAGCTCAGGAAGATTTTTTTTTTTTTGCAAAGGAATCTGAGGAGCCTTTATAAACAATGTTATTGTGTTGTTGCTATTTCTTGTAGAGAAAACTATTTGTAACAATGCAGGTGCTAAGGATGTGAACACACAAACACTGGGTTCTAGCACATCTGTGAAATGCATTGTGTGTTCACTTGTGATAGAACTCTAACTTGACAGAAGAATGCAGTTGTGACAAAAATGAGTTTTCGGCATCACTAAAGACTGATAATGTATGTAGCCTGATTTAGTTTTGATAACAATTTAAATGCTGCAGTAAGCACCCATCTATACCGAGACGTTCAACTTCATATAATCTAAGTATGCAAAGCTTTTTGCCTTCTGTAGCCAAGTGCCTTCTGTATTCAGTGCCAAACTTATATCCCGCATTGGGGTGCATGCCAATGAAGATATACTTTCATACAGACACAATCTATTTGGTTGGATACGGACACCAAGCTATCTCCTTGAGAAGTAATTTCCCTCAAATCCATTGTTCTAGCATAAGCAAGGGCATTGCTAGGTACTAAAGAACTCTCTCTGGGATTTAGACTGAAATATGTTGAAGCTTGTAGTATAACATGAAAAGCTGGTGAGGGTGTTTCTCATACACAGTGTCATTTTTTCTTTCTTCTTCTCATTTTCCTTTGTTGTCTTCCTTTCCATTGGGGGGTAATTTACTAAAACGGCATGGTGCAAAATCTGGTCAGCTCTGCATAGAAACCAATCTGCTTCCAGGTTTTATTGTCAAAGTTTAATTGAACAAGCTAAAGTTAGAAGCTGATTGGCTACCATGGATAGCTGCACCAAATTCTGCACTCTCTAGTTTTAGTAAATCAATCTCACACTCTCTTTCCCCCTTTATGCTTTACTTCCTTTTACTGCTGAGCCATTAGCGTTCATTCTTGGTGTAGTCCTGGATCCCGGTCATAGAAGCAGGGTCCTTGGAAGGACAACCAAAGGTATCCTGTGATTAATTAGTAGATACTTATTATTACTTTCAGTAGTATTTAAAAATATTCTTCGATCAGTTGAGATTTTTTTTGCTGGAAGAAAAGATCATAAATATGAAATGTTGACATTAAAGTAAAACTAAAGGCAGCACTTTTTCATTTTGGTTAGAATAAAGGTGGGTTATAACCCCTGTCCATTTTATTTTTGCCATCGTTGTCCCATTGGGGAAACGTCCTTTTACTTCTTGTCTATTAGCCAAAACAGGAAATGAGAGGGGATCCCTCCAAAGAGAGAGAATACCTGCATGTCACAAGGGTCACCTGAACAAGTATGCCCATTGGAAGATTAACACCTCTATTACTATTCTGGCAATAAACCAAGGTTCAGGATTTACTTTCACTTTAAAGCGGAGCTCCAGTCAAAATTAAAAAAAAAATAAAAGTCAGCAGCTGCAAAAAATGTAGCTGCTGACTTTTAAAAAACTGACTTTCACCTGTCTCTTGATCCAGCGGTGTCCTCATCGCAGCCAGTTTCACTGGCAGTCCTCTCTATTCAGTGCCAGTATCTTCAGTGTGGGCACCCAGCTGTGACAGCTTGAGGCTTCAGAGCCGGGTGCCCACTGCGCATTCGCGAGTAGCGCTGCACTTTCTGAATGGTCTCATAGTTTTCTGGGGCCTGTCACATGTCCCAGAAAATAACGGGGCAGATAGTTTCCGCTTCCGATCATCTAGGCAATCACAGCAGAAGTGGGAGCAGGTACTTGTCAAATTCGGGTACATTCCCTACCCCCCCCCCCCACTCCCTAAAGGTGCCAATCCTTAACGGCAAGCGGGGGACAAGGCCTTAATGTGGAACTTCATCTTTTTAAGTGGAGCTCCGCTTTAATTGATAATGGAAAATAGGACAAATAGAGCAGGTGAATCTCTGTAACAGGCACACATACTGCAATACAAATCTGACAGGTGTTCCAACCATTCCCCACGCTACCAAAAGCTGAAAAAGTTTTGCTTTTACCTATACTTTAAAAATCAAAGCAGGCAGGGCATCCTTCTCAGGCAGGCACCTGTTTCCTGCAGTTGATGGATGACTGGATGACAAGCCAGTTTGCAATGCTGATGGTACTTACATGGTGGGATACAGGGAGCATAGCAGAAACTCTCTCTTTTTTTCTGATACAGAATTGGCACACAGTAAATGCCTGGGTTTGGTGGCTGATTGTCCCAGTTACATTGATGATGTGAACTTTATTAGAATGATGCCAATGGTGGGACTTATTTTAGGACACCCACTTACACCAATAATTGAGCTTATTTTATCCCACTGACACCAATAATGGGGCTTAATTAATCCTGCTGACACATATATGGGGCTTATTCTATTCCATGGGGCTTTTGTTCTCACATTTTCTCCTAAGTGTACAGCCAGGCTATAATTTGTCTACGTTTAGCAAAGTGTAGCGCGCTCTGGTGTACATAGTTGGTAGTGCAGTTAGAGGCTTGGGTGTGAGTCTACTTTAGGTCAGGCTGGAGGGCTTTACAGGTCAGGCCTCCGGTACCTTCTTTGGGTTCTAGAAGCTTGGAGAATTTCTAGAAGATAGTGGGTTGAGGCCAGAAGGTGCTGATCTGCATATTTATGGGAATCTGGACAATCCCCAGGCATCCCCTAATCAGCCCATAAAAATGAGAGAGCCTGGCCAGCAAGGGAGTCAGGGGGAAGATGGAGTGCTGAGGTGTGCTGCTGTGTAGCTTGGGTGGGGACCCCGGAGAAGAGAGATTCTGCCACCAGGCTGAAAGATGGAAGAATGGGAGAAGGAATGTGACAGAGGGAGCTTCACTGCTCTGTAGTCCACTGAGGAAGGACAGCCTGCAAGCTTGGAAGGAAACAACCCATCAAAAAGCCTGAAGGCAGTTTGCCCAAAGCTTCAAGACACAAGGACAGTTTGAGTACCTCTACAGCCTAGGGGCCTACAAGAGAGAGGGCTACTACTGGCCATACCCAAACCAGATCTCCCTGGGACAGTGTTACAAGTCTGTTCTAGAATCTCTTGCTCTGGGATACTCTTCAAAGACAACCAGGTGGATGGGCAGTTTCTAGCTGGGGTCTGAAGAGATTCATATAGAGAGGGGACCAAGTGCTCCTTACAGAGACTGGTACTGATCTGTTGAGAAACTGATGTCATTCCGGAGCTAGTAGAAAGTCCAGAATCCATCCTTTTTGTACAGAATTTAGGAAGTTTTGCATTCAGAGTTATTGTTTCAAGTCAAGTTGGACTGGTTACTGACTCTGAATGGAAGTTGGAAATGTGTGTTGCCTGGCTGTGCAAGGATAAGGGGGACCCAAAACTAGCAGCTGTCAAGGGGGTAGTTCTACAAAAAGTATAGCTGAAATGTGTGAAACAATGTTGTACAATTTACTGTATATGCCATGAAACCCCACCCAATTGGTCACACTTGCTTTTGAACACGACCCTAATGTGCCTGGCAGGGGATTTACTTCACCTTCCCTTTTGGTTTTTCAAATCCTTCAAAGTGTATCTATAAATGTGGGCAACTTTGCAGTTTTGTGTCCCAGGCATTTGTGTGTAAACCAGAAGCTGCAGTTGCAGACATTGCAAGGCATTTGAATCCTGCATTCTGCCTAAGCATTCTGTGAAGTCTATAGGCACTTCAAGCGATCAGATTTTTTTTTCATTATTCCAATTGC
The DNA here is from genome assembly GCF_062004578.1 of Staurois parvus. Taxonomy (NCBI): domain Eukaryota; kingdom Metazoa; phylum Chordata; class Amphibia; order Anura; family Ranidae; genus Staurois; species Staurois parvus. The sequence continues at coordinate 499,944 of NW_028317919.1, read as the reverse complement.
CACAGGAGATTGATGTTTAATTGTTTGCCTATGGATAACAGAACACTGTCTTGCTGTTGTAGTATATTGGGCTGTTTTACTTCTACAGCAGCCTTTCTCAGCCTTTTTACCACAGATAAGCACTTGAAATAATTTTCAGGTTCTAGCGAACCCCTCCTAATGTCTACAGTTAAAGGAACAATTTGTATGATGAGTATGATGTAGTCATAATAAACAGAAGAGTAAATAATAAGGGTGCACCTATTGGTCGGCCAAAAATAGGCTTATCGGAATTTTGCCGATTAAAAAAAAGGTGCAGATAATGTCATGCTGTGTCCCATAGACTTCATTGCAAAATCATGTCCCATTGACGTCAATGAAAAACTGTCCCTTAGTGACTTCAATACAAAATTGTGTCCCATAGACTTCAATGCAAAATTGCATCCCATAGACTTCAGTGCAAAATTGCGTCCCGTAGACCAGTGCAAAATCACGTCCCATTGACTTCAATGCAAAAATGCCCCCTAGTAACTGATGCAAAATATCGTCCCATAGACTTCAATGCAAAATCATATCCCATTGACTTCAATGCAAAAACACCCCATAGTGACTTCAATGCAAAACGCCAGCCACATTAATTCAATTTAAAAAAAATTTAAATCTGTCCATTTCGGTTTTCGGCAAAGTTCATCGTGAATTTTCGATTTCGGCACCAGAATTTTCATTTTTGTGAGCCACTAATAAATAATGCACATTTGACACCTAGAGCAGATCCATTTTTAACACCTCCCTGCTCTGTATTACAAATTTATTTTCAGTAATAATCATAAAATGAACAAAACATAATACTGACCAGAAACGTAATGAAGACAGTGAAAGTTGTGTTGTCCTTATATTGGTGGTCAGTAGTGAAATGTCACTTTTAATGGGTGGTTAGTGTAGTACTTCTTTAAATTGGTAGTCAATAGAGAAAGGCCCTATTACATTGACGATCATTGGAAAGGAACCCACTTAAATTGATGGCCAGTGAGCAGTGCCTCCCTTTCTGGTGATCAGTGCCCTATTACATTTGTTGTCAGGGTAGTGCCCCTTTACACTGATCACTGGTTCCACAGCACTGGTTTTGCTGAGTGACATCTGTGCAGGACCTACGTGGGCATCATCGGGTGGAAGATTAATCCACCCTTGCGTACTGCTCAAAGAACCCTTAGCAACCTCTGGAGAAACCCCAGAGTTCCAGAAAACCTTGGTTGAGAATGGCTGTTCTACAAGAATGCGATGGATTTTAGTGTAATGAAACTCAGCAATTACTTTAGCTGCCTGTTTTTTAAAGTGATAGTAAATAATAATGTGCTAGTACAAATTGAAACACTTACCTTAAAACGAGCCACGCTAACAGGGCTTCCATCTTCACCTGGTCTCCTATTTGAATGGCCAAGCCACGATGATGTCGGACCCACGCATGCGTGCGCTAGTCACGGCCGTGACACAGAGCTCAGAAAAACGGCAGCCTGAGTATGACAGACAGGAGGACCCGAGAAGAGAAGGATCCAGGCTGCTCTATGCAAAACAACTGCACACAGTAGCCATTGAAGATTCCCTTAAAGGTGTTTGATCATTTAGGTGTCCATTTATGAACCAGCAGTAATAGATCGCTGCTCAGTTCTCCGGCATTCTTGCAGAACACAGTTCTCCTGTGAATGCAGTTTATGAAGCAGTTCTCAGAACTAAGGGAGAACGGTCTACAAACTCTGGAAAACGGCTCATTTTACTATAATCTCACGAAATTACAGTAAAAGATCAGTTTACTAAGCAGAGATAAATTATCTCTGCTTAGTTTGCGGTTCCTCCGATTCTCCAGCTCTGGGCTGTAAAATCTGGAGGGAGAACACAGATCTCCAGTGAAGAGCTGACATGATCTCCTGGGTGTCATAAACTGTGAATGACCAGAGAATAGCTGAGATCCGTTGAATCGCAGCTATTCTCTGTGTCATAAACGGACACCTAAGTGATTGATTACTGTGAGAGCTGACCCTGTGTCCAGCCAGAGGGAGTGATCCATCCTACCTGGGATCATCCGGTGATACATTATGCTCTATGACTCTTTGAGGGTCAGATATTTGAGGTGAGCGCGCACGCCAGATTGTGACAGATAGATTGGCACAAGCTTTGAGCACGTAAATTAAATATGGCTGAAGATTTGAAATCTAGCACTTTTCATTAATCCTTGGGACTTAATGATGTATAATTTAATATTGCTATTGTCATGGTGTATGATTTGGTCACTGTTGATTTCACTTTAACCTCCCTGGAGGTATTCCTGAGTGTAGCTTTCAGCACCACAAGCGGTAACCCCGAGCTACACTCGGGAATACCCTGTAGCATTGCTCCGGGATCTCTTCTTCACTTACCTTGTCCTGCGCTCCTGCGATGTCCCTCCTGCAGTGTCCCCTGCAATGTCCTCCGGCTGATGCCGGCATCTGTCTTCTGGGTTCCATCCCCTGCGACGTCAGGACGTACGAAGGACGGACCGGTGGGAAATTTAAAAATGTGAAAAAGTGACATTCACTAAATACACTAAATACACTAAAATCACATAGTAAAACATTACTGTATCAAACCATTTCACATACATTTTGTCACTAGTGCTTTGTCCTGTGCCCTGCCTGCATTTTTACCGCTCTTTCTGCCTGGAAACTGAGAAACGTCCATGGCATTAAAAAAGCGTTCCTTTAGGTCAAAAGCGGTTTTAGACCAGCTAGAGAACAGCGATAGTAAATTAGAACCACTTGCAGAATTGAGTGATAATGATTCGTGGGGAAATTCATCATCAGACACTGAAAACGATTTTGCGACTTTCACAGAAAATATAAGAAGGTGCGGCGCTGATAGATATGACATAGATTCTATAAATCAATATATATCTTAGATGATCTGAAAATACATTGTGATGTATAACAGAAATAGTGTCCAATATTAAATTGAATAAGCAATATTGTCCAGGCGAATCAACGCATAGAAATAAGAAAGCCCAGGATCAAACAGTAGAATTGCGCACTCACCGGACGCGCTATATAAAAGCGCATATGTAGTATGACCCCTGGAAATCACTCATCAGGCGGGTACAGTGGGTATCCGAGAGCAGGCGATCTTGGTAGAATGGACAGCATCCAGATCCAGAGATCCTCTTTAGACTAGGTGAGTAATGGACGAGGAACTCCCTCCGGTGGCCAAAATAGGTATGATGTCCTACAAATGAATTAGATCCAAGTAGGAGCCAAAAAATCTCTCATAGTGTAGTAAGTAAAAACAGGAACATTTATTCAAAAATAATAAAAATCGTATAAAACAGGGCAGAAAACACTGAATCAGTGAATGATAATAGTTGTGTGACTGACCAAGAGTAATATGGCCGCCGGGCCTCCTCGTGGCTCCGGGCGGCTAAACTGTCACGCTCTGCTGGCTCCTCCTATAAGGTTCCCAGCTCATATACCCATCTTGTTTCTGCCTGGGACACCGCACGTGTTTTATTCCCACCCCTCCAATGGGGGGTGACGACGTCAATGGCAGATTTTGAGACTTTACTCAGTGATGTGCAAACTTGGCGCTATATTTCAAATTTCAGTGTTTTTGGTTTGATTATATTATTGAATTAAATTTATTGTTATTATTATATTATTATTTTTTATGATTATTTATTAAATTATGATTTCGTGTTTCAAATTTTAACGTACCCGGGATGTTTACTAGACTCTTGTTCGCACTGATTTCAGTGAGTTATTCCTAAATATGACAGGTCTACAATAAAAAAAATATATATTTCCATGCAAAAAAATGTACCGCTTTGAGCACAGAAATATGGACATAATCAGACCGCTAGGGAGGTTAAAGGTGTTTGATCATTTAGTGATTGATTACGGTGGGAGCTGACCCTGTGTCTAGCCAGAGGGAGAGATCCATCCTACCTGGGATCATCCGGAGATACATTATGCTCTATGACTCTTTGAGGGTCAAATATTTGAGGTGAGCGCGCACGCCAGATGGTGACGGATAAATTGGCACAAGCTTTGAGCATGTAAATTATATATGGTTGAAGATTTGAAATGAGCACTTTTCATTAATCTTTGGGACTTAATGATATATAATTTAATATTGCTATTGTCATGGTGTATGATTTGGTCACTGTTGATTTCACTTTAAGTGTCTCCATGTCACATTTATGCATTCACATTTTTTTCTCTGTTTGAATTATGGTATAGTCCATACTTCATATATATTTGAATTAAGTTGTTTCTATTCACATCTTTTTTATTAATCATATACAGTGTCACACCAATAATTGAACCAAGTTACTTTTATTCACATCTTTTATTGATTTTCACCATTTATTTTAAGTATATCACAGTATACACAGTGCTACACCATTTTCCTTATCAGTTTGTTATACATCATAGTAAAGCCAGGTGTTAGCAGCTACTTCATTTTCTGAGACTATTGTTGGCAGCGCATGAGTCCACTCCCATTCATTTTCAGCCTGAGTATGCCATTTCTTCAGAACACATGTACCGATGATGTCACCAGCTGCCAAACAAGTGAATATCTCCTAAACAGTACACATTTCGGAGTTATTCACTTGTTTGGCAACTGGTGACGTCACCAACGCAAAGCCCTGCACAAAGGGTTATAATGAAACCTTCCACTACTAATGGTTAAAAATAAGCAGCCTGTAGTATTATTCACTTAGAACCCCTTTAACCTCCCTGGCGGTATTCCCGAGTGTAGCTCGGGGTAAAGTTTCAGTACCACAAGTGGTAACCCTGAGCTACACTCGGGCTTACCATGTGGCACTGCTCCGGGATCCCTCGATTACTTTCCTTGTCCTGCGCTCCCGCGATGTCCCTCCTGCAGTGTCCCCTGTAATGTCCTCCAAGGGATGCCGGCATCTGTCATCTGGGTTCTGTCCCCTGTGAGCGTCGGGATGCACGGGGACAGAACTGGCGGGAAATTTGAAAATGACAAAAAGTGACATTCACTAAATCACATAGTAAAACATTACTGTATCAAACAATTTCACATACCTTTTGTCCCTAGTGCTTTGTCCTGTGCCCTGCCTGCATTTTTACTGTTCTTTCTGCCTGGAAACTGAGAAACGTCCACGGCATCCAAAAAGCATCCCTTTAGGTCAAAATCGGTTTTAGACTAGGAGGAGTTGAGGAGACTGGGAAATGGAAATCCATCCTGGATAGGTCGTATAAACTTGATAAAGATGGTAATTGTCCCCAAAGTATTATATAAATTTCAAATGATCCCAATCAAACTCCCAGAGGCATATTTTAAAGAACTGAGGAAAATGATAATAAAATGTATATGGAGGAATAAAAAGCCTAGAATAGGGTATGAAACACTGACTAGAAGTAAAGAAAGAGGAGGACTGGGGGTACCAGATTTTAGGAGATATTACAAAGCAGGGATTATCGCAAGAATTTTCGACTGGATTCATAATCCGGAGAAAAGTTGGGTCAAAATTGAGAAAACACTGAGTGGAATAAGTTTGAGTAATAGTATCTGGGTGCCTGCACAATACAGAGAATTAGAGGAGAGCACAAGCACGTACACTCTTATTGTTTTAAAAGAATGGGATTTATTACATAGACAAAAGGGGTGGGTTTTTAATTCACAATTAATACCACTTAGGAACACAAAATATTTCACCCCGGGTAAAGATAGCATAGCAGGGAAATGGATTATAAAACAGGAGGCGCAATTGAGAGATATAATGGTAGGAGAGGAAATTGGGTCATATAAGGATATGGAGGAAAGAAAGGGTGAAGTTTTTAATAAGATGGATAGATTAAGTGTCAAGGTCCTACCTTTTCCCAGAGGTTTTGTTACTCCATGTGCTAGCATCCATCTTGGATTTCTGCTGAGCATGATGGGAATCTTTTATGCCTTCAGGTCTCTGAGGTCCATCCCCCAGAGGGGCGTGGCTGAGTACATATAAGCCTGGGATCTGCACATGCTCTTTGCACTTGTGACTTGTGTCTTTGTCTTGCTACAGCTCTGTGTATACGCTCGTGACTCTTCTGGTATTCTGACTCGGCTTGTGACTAAGACCATTCTCTGTGTTTCCCTTTGATCTGACCTTCCGTTGCTGAACCCGGCCCGTGACCTGTGATTCTCTGTCTACTGTTCTGTACTGTTTTGTCCCGTTGTTATTGACCCGGCTTGTCTGACTACGCTATTGTCATTCTCACCAGCTACACGCCATTGGCGGCGGCCATTACCGCAGCTGGGGTGTCTCGGGGGCCGCGACCTGGTCCCTGGTTGCGTCAAGTCCATCCCCACCATCAGGGGCCCTGGTGAAGGGCAGCCTGGGACTTAGACTCCGCGCCCTGAGGGACTTCAGTCTGTTGGTGGTGGTTGTCGTCAGCCAGTGCGTTACCCTGCCACTAGGCCTACCTGTCCGTTCCACAGCCCTGCCCTGACATTAAGATATTACCAACTGAAGAACTTTTTTGAAAGCCTTCCAAAACCTATAAGAACTAGAAAAGACTGGAATCCGTTCGAGAGAATTTTTGAGTTACGGGGAAATGGTAGACATGGAATGGCAAAAATACACAAGATATTAATGGAACTTGACACAGACACAAAATTAATGCACATAGAGAAATGGGAAAGAGATATGGGAAGAAAAATAGAGGAGGAGGAGAAGAAGAAGATGTTCACATTAATTCACGAAAATATTAGTATGAGAGAAGTGGAAATAAATTATAAGTGTTTGAATAGATGGCACATTACCCCTTACCTGGAGCACAAGATGAATGCGGAAATTTCACAGATGTGTTGGAGAGATTGTGGAGAGGTGGGCACGTGGTATCATATGTGGTGGGAGTGTTCAGAAATACAGGTGTTTTGGCGAAGGATGGTTTACTTGATAGGGAAGATTACAAAAATCAATATAGGATTAGACCCAGAATTATGCCTCCTCCATATCTCAGAACTCCCAGTGAAAGTATATAAAGGGTCAGGGATATGGTACTACTTAACCGCAGCAAAGAGCTTGATACCCAGGTACTGGAAGAAAAGAGAGGTGCCAACTGAGGAAGACTGGATGGGTAGAGTAAACCAGATTTCTGGGACAGAAAGATTGTATTATACGCACAAGGATAAGCTGGAGATGTATAATAAAAAATGGAAAGGATGGGTAGAATATAAAGAAATGGCGAAAAAGGTGAAGAGATAAGGTCCCGGGTAGTCGGTTTAGAATTGGATTAAGGAATAACAGAATAAACATGGAGTAAATGAGAGAAGAGAGAATATAGAGCGTGGGAAGGTGAGGGAGGGAAGGGAGGGGACGGGGAGAAGGAGGGGGGGTGTTTGGGAGGGGGGGATGGTATGAAAAGAAAGTCATATATAGGAATAAGGAGAAAATATGTTTTTGATAAATGTTTTAATAGATATGATGAAATGACTTGTATATGGATTGAAAACTAATAAATATTTATAAAAGAAAAAAAAATCGGTTTTAGACCAGCTAGAGAACAGCGATAGTAAATTAGAACCACTTGCAGAATTGAGTGATAATGATTCGTGGGGAAATTCGTCATCAGAATTAAATTTATTATTATATTATTATTTTTTATGATTATTTATTAAATTATAATTTATGATTTCGTGTTTCAAATTTTAACATACCCGGGATGTTTACTAGACTCTTGTTCGGACAGATTTCAGTGAGTTATTCCTAAAAATTACAGGCTTACAATAAACAAAAAATATATATATATTTCCATGCAAAAAATGTACCGCTTTGAGCACAGAAATATGGATATAATCAGACCGCTAGGGAGGTTAATATAACAAAGGTGTGGTGGTAACATTCTTCTATGGAACTGTTTCAGAAAAGGTCTCCTGATCCATGGAAAGATTAAGCAGTTCATGCCTTTAGGACTGGGAACTTGTCCATATTTGGAGTCAGATATCGTTGGCAGCTGCAGCATACAGTATGTATTTACCAAGTCTTCAACTGCAAGGGAACACTTTCCTGCATACCATAACTAAAAGCCTAATATAGCCCCAAGCTTTTTTCTTCTATTATTCTACAGTTCCTCTCCTGTATTAAATAATTGAATTTTATCATTGGATGGAAAAGACATTTTTCCATCCTACAGAGCCATTTACTTGTCAATTTTCCATGTGAGGCAAGTGGGAGTGGCAGTGGTCAAGCAAGTAGGTAAGTTCCCACTACATCTCAAAGAAGTGAGCACACAATACAAAGAAGTGAGTTAAAAGTGTATGTATGTATGCATGTGTGTGTTCATTTATTAGAGGTACTTATATAGCGCTGTCAAATTACACAGTGCTTTACATATATATTGTACATTCACATCAGTCCCTAACCCTCAAGGACTTAAGTGAATCTGTCACCAAAGCCAACTGGGTAACATATTTATGTCAGAAAATGGGAAACAAGGTTTAGTGCTTTAAATCTAAACTGTAATAATCTACCCTTAAAGTATATATAAAACCTAATAACGAACTGCTCTTATTCGGTCTGTTAACCACTTCAAGTCTAGATACTTTCACCCTCTTCCAGTCAAAGCCAATTTTCAGCTTTCAGTACTATCACACTTTGAGTGACAAATGTACAGTTGATCAACACTGTGTACATATTAATTTTTTATCATTTTTTTTTAGACAGATAGATTGGTGGTATTTGTTCACCACTGGGTTCGTTATTTTTTATACATGAAAAATTACCATAAATTTCAGAATAAAAATCATTTTTGCTTAGTTTTTGTTATAGAGATTTTGCGAATCAATAATATTTCTTCATAAATTCAGGCCAAAATGTATTCTGCTTAATTTTTGGGGTAAAAATAACACAAAACAGTGTATATTATTTAGTCTGTGTGAAAGCTATAGTCTACAGACTATGGGATATATATCTGAAAATTGATCAGCTGAGACCATAAAATGCCAGATGATGGTATGGTGTATGGCAGTGATCAGGATGCTGCTGTAGCGTTGATCAGGACACTAGTATGGGGGTATAGTCAGGGGCATATCATGAAATCTATGGGCCTGTGTGCAAACGTGCCGTGGTGAAAAGTGGGTGTGGTTTAAATTGCACCTAGTTAGTGTCTGAGATGACTTACGTAGTGCAGAATGTGGTAATGTTAAATAGGGAATCTACATTGTGGAGTGTATGACAGTGGGTAGTATGTACAGGGAGAGAAGTGCGGAGTGCATGGCGGTGGGTAGTATGTGCAGGATGGTGTCAGTAGGGCAGTGGATGATGTTAGTAGTTCTTTATTTTTGTTGTTATTGTTTTGTTTTTTTTAATGTTTTATTATTTTTATCATTTTTTCAAAATGCTTTGGGTGGCCAGTGGATGGTGTCAGTAGTTCTTTATTTTTATTATTATTATTTTTACAATTTAATGTTTTATTATTTTTATCATTTTTTTCAAATTGCTTTTGGGTGGCCAGTGGATGGTGTCAGTAGAGCAACGGAGTGGGTGGCAGAATTTTTTTTTTTTTAACAATTTATATTTGTATTATTTTTTTTCACAATGATTTTGTGGGGGTAGTGTACAGTGTCAGTAGGGAGTGAACAGGGAGCACTAGTATATTTTGGGCTGTCATTAGATTGGGATGAATAAACAGAACCTGTACCCCGTTATATCACACATCCTTATCACAGTTCCCCTTACATCGGATGTCTCCATGTGGGACCAACTACTACCATAGGCTGATGACACAAAATTAACTTTATTTGACTGCAATCCTCACGAATGCTATTGCTGGAGGACAAAATAGGAAAGAGGAGGGAGAGAGATAGGAAGGAAGGAGGGAGGGAAGAAAGGGAAGGAATGGATGGACGAAGGAGGGAAGGAAGGAAGAAAAGGCAGGGAGGGAATGTATGGAGGAAGGAAGGAAGTATGGAAAGGAGGGGAGGGAGGAAGAAAGGGAGGGGATGGTGGAAGGAAGAAAAGGGAGGGAGGGAGGGCATGGCCACTGGGTATGGTGGTGATCAGAACGCTAGTATGGGGTATGGTGGTGATCAGAACGCTAGTATGGGGTATGATGGTGATCAGAACGCTAGTATGGGGTATGACGGTGATCAGAACGCTAGTATGGAGTATGGTGGTTAGGAAACTGGTATGGAGTATGGCAATGATCAGAACACTGGTATGGGGCATGGTGGTGATAAGGATACTGGGGTGTGGCAGGGGTCAGGGTGCTGGTATGGCATATGGCGGTGATCAGGACACTGGAATGGCAGTCATTAGGACATTGGTATGGTGTATGGCCATGTTACTGTGTGCACTGGGACAGATAACAGGGCTGGCTATATTGTTTACTATAGAATACAATGAGCAGTGAACAGGGACACTGGGGTAGTGATCAGGGACACTGGGGTGGCTGGCACACCAGTTTGTGAGTGTACATGCAGCCTGATAGTCTGCTGCACACTCGCAAACTGCTGCATCGCTTCTCTCTGCTCTCACAGTGAGTAAAGAGGGAACCGATCTTTACTTCCACTTTCAATGTTTACCATGTGAGTCTGTGATTGGTCACAGCAGGGAAAACACCATCTGATCACCCGAACCCAGCGGGGGACATTTGTATCGCCAGACTCCCGGGTGCGTGCTCTGAGAGTCGTGCAGGAGCGGCCAAAGCAGGCTGAGGTACAGGTACATTATCCCACATCGGCAAAGCTTCCCGTCCACTGTCTTTAGGCAATGGGTGAACCGCAAGAGGTTAAATGTACCTTTGAATGTGTTTTGCTATACTTGTTTGCCAAGTTAAAAAAGCACCTGTTAATTCTGCCAGAAATCTTAAAGCAGTATTAAATCTAAACCAAAAATGTAATACATTGCAGCTTATCTGTCATGTGGTGGCTGCATTAGTTTTCTTTTATAAGGTGTCATGGAGTGCCCGTGCCTCCCCCACCCCCCTTTGCCTGCTGTCCCTCTGCCTTCATCCCTCCCTCCCCCCTTGCAGAGTCCTCGCTTCCTGCCAGCCTACATCAAAGGGCTGTGCATGGCGGGAGGAAACGCCCCCTGTGGTGCGGTTAGCACCTCTTGGGCCCCCCCACCAAGAATCCCCAGCGCAGACCGGCAAGGTGTCTCTGCGCGTCCCCCCGGAGTGAGGGGGGCGTGCCTCATTGCCCTGGCAACCCGACGCTGAGCCGGCCGTTGCCGGGGCAACCGGGAAGCGTCCTGCGCCGGCTTAAGAAGACCGGCGTGGGACCCAACGGGTGCCAGTTTGTCCCCTGCTCGGGGCAGAGTGCTGTGAGGGGTCTGAGTTGCGTCCAGACCCCACAACCAAGACCCCGCCAGACCCTGCAAGCCTGTCCACTGAGTGACCCCACATGCTGCCCGCTGTGAGTGTCCCTGGAAGCTGCTGAGTGACCCTGCACACTGCCTGCTACTGAATGTCTCTGCTGCTGAGTGTCCCTGGAAGCTGTCCGTTGCTGAGTGTCCCTGGAAGCTGTCCATTGCTGAGTGTCCCTGGAAGCTCTCCGTTGCAGAGTGTCCCTGGAAGCTGTCCATTGCAGAGTGTCCCTGGAAGCTGACCGCTGTGAGTGTCCCTGCACACTGCCTGCTGACTGTCTCTGGAAGCTGACCGCTGTGAGTGTCCCTGCACACTGCCTGCTGAGTGTCCCTGAGAGCTGTCCGCTGCTGAGTGTCCCTGGAAGTTGTCCGCTGCCAAGTGTCCCTGGAAGCTACCTGCCGCTGTGTGCCAGGATACCCGCTGCCGCTGTGTGCCAGAAGTGAGGTGCCAGAAGTACCCGTTGTGGGCCCAGAGATACTCTGCCTACCCTGTGCCAGGATACCCGCTGCCGCTGAGTGTCCAGAAATACTCAGTGGGATTATCTGCTGTGTACTAAGGAGTGTCGTTGGGCGCTGCCAGCCGCTGAGGGCCAGAAGGGACCCCTGCCAGAACTGTGAGTGTCCATACCCACGTTTCCCCTGCAGGACTGTCCGTGGACTTTTCCCTGCCTGGACTGTCCGTGAGCCCCTCCATTACCCTCCCTAGATGCAGAGAGTCCGTGAGACTGCTGTTGTCCCTGGAAAGCTGTGTGAGGTCTGAGTTGAGGTCAGACCCCGCAGCCAAGACCCCGCTGAGTCCCCGTGAGCCTGCTGTTGTCCCTGGAAAGCTGTCTGAGGTCTGAGCTGAGGTCAGACCCCACAGCCAAGACCCCGTTGAGTCCCCGTGAGCCTGCTGTTGTCCCTGGAAAGCTGTGTGAAGTCTGAGCTAAGGTCAGACCCCACAGCCAAGACCCTGTTGAGTCCCCATGAGCCTGCTGTTGTCCCTGGAAAGCTGTGTGAGGTCTGAGCTAAGGTCAGATCCCGCAGCCAAGACCCCGCTGAGTCCCCGTGAGCCTGCTGTTGTTCCTGGAAAGCTGTGTGAGGTCTGAGCTGAGGTCAGACCCTGCTGAGTCCCTGTGAGCCTGCTGTTGTCCCTGGAAAGTTGTGTGAGGTCTGACCTGAGGTCAGACCCCACAGCCAAGACCCCGCTGAGTCCCCGTGAGCCTGCTGTTGATACTGGAAAGCTGTGTGAGGTCTGAGCTGAGGTCAGGCCCCACAGCCAAGACCCCGCTGAGTCCCCGTGAGCTTGCTGTTTCCCCTGGAAAGCTGTGTGAGGTCTGAGCTAAGGTCAGACCCCACAGCCAAGACCCTGCTGAGTCCCCATGAGCCTGCTGTTGTCCCTGGAAAGCTGTGCGAGGTCTGAGCTTAGGTCAGACCCCACAGCCAAGACTCCGTTGAGTCCCCGTGAGCCTGTTGTTGTCCCTAGAAAGATGTGCGAGGTCTGAGCTAAGGTCAGACCCCACAGCCAAGACCCCCGCTGAGTCCCCGTAAGCCTGCTGGTGTCCCTGGAAAGCTGTGTGAGGTCTGAGCTGAGGTCAGACCCCACAGCCAAGACCCCGCTGAGTCCCCGTGAGGCTGCTGTTGTCCCTGGAAAGCTGTGTGAGGTCTGAGCTGAGGTCAGACCCCGCAGCCAAGACCCCGCTGAGTCCCCGTGAGACTGCTGTTGTCCCTGGAAAGCTGTGTGAGGTCTGAGCTGAGGTCAGACCCCACAGCCAAGACCCCGCTGAGTCCCCGTGAGCCTGCTGTTGTCCCCGGAAAGCTGTGTGAGGTCTGAGCTAAGGTTAGACCCCACAGCCAAGACCCCGCCGAGTCCCCGTGAGCCTGCTGTTGTCCCTGGAAAGCTGGGCCCCGTAAGGATCTCTGTCTGCTGATCGAGTGTCCCTAGAAGCTGCCTGCTGTTGAGTGCCTGCAAGCCGCCTCCCGTGAGTGTTCCTACAAGCCACATGTTGCGGAGTGCCATGAACTGCCCCTATTGTGTGCCCAGATTACCCTTGCCTGGACTGCCCCCCTGAGTACTCAGGCCATCGCTACCCGAATCGCCCTATCGGGGGCCGGATTACAATTATTTTGGGCTCCTCCCCTCTCTTCCCCTTTTTGGTACCTGGACTCTACCTTCCTCCCCTGAGTGAGTGCCTTCCATAGTTTAATAAAGCTTTGTGTGTTTACCATCTTGTTTGTGTGTTCTGTCCTGCCTAGGCTCCGTCACGTAAGGCTTTTCCCCTTTGTTTTACCTAGTGACCTGGCCAGTAACAGCTCCTTTATTAGCGTACCTACACTTTGGATGAAGAAGCAACAGAGACATCTTTAAACAGCAGCACTGACAGTCTGGGGAAGGGTATTGTTACATGTACTAATGGATTTAGATACACTAACGAACTGAAGCCAAAGTCTTTTAAGCAGTTACAGCAGTTGTTTTTTTTGGGGGGGATAAACGTTTTACATAAATAAATAAATAAAAGACCATCACAAATGGTGCAGAATGTTCGTGCTAGACTGCCGCCAAATGGGTCCTGCCATTTACACAACATTCACTGGCTGCCAATAAAATGGGAAATACAATGCTTTGAATACCCTACTGTATATCCCATATATCTGAAAGAACTAATTAAACCTTTTATCCCAGCTTGTTCTTTGTTCCATATCAGAAGATCACAGGGCATTGCTTCTCACACTGATTTCCAACACTGTGAAATTTATTTATTTTTATTACAGGTACTTACATAGCACTGTCAATTATCACAGTGCTTTACATATATATTGTACATTCACATCAGTCCCTAACCCTCAAGGAGCATACAGTCTAATGTCCCTAACTTACATTCATACAGTTGCAAGAAAAAGTATGTGAACCCCTTGGGATTGAGTTTATCAAGACATTTTGCAGGAAAACGTACGACCATCTGTCCGCCAACTGAAGCTCCGCAGAGGATGGGTGATGCAACAGGACAATGACCCAAAGCATACAAGTAATTCAACAAAACAATGGCTGCAACAGCACTGAATACGCCTTCTGGAGTGGCCCAGTCAGAGTCCTGACCTCAACCTCATTGAAATGCTGTGGTATGATCTTAAGAGAGCGATTCACACCAGACATCCCAAGAATATTGCTACACTGAAACAGTTTTGTGAAAAGGAGTGGTCCAAAATTACTCCAGATCGTTGTGCAGGTCTGATCTGCAACTACAGGAAACGTTTGGTTGAGGTTATTGCTGCCAAAGGAGGGTGAACCAGTTATTAAGTCCAAACGTTCACATACTTTTTCCTCCCTGCACTGTGAATGTTTACATGTTATGTGCAATAAAACCATGGCAACATCTAATGTTTGTGTAGTATTATGTTCAGCAGACTGTGTTCTTCTATTGTTGTGACTTAGATGACATTCAGAGCACATTTTATGCCCAATTCATGCAAAACTCCACGTAATCCCAAGGGGTTCACATACTTTTTCTTGCAACTGTACATACATATACTAGGGTCATTATATAGACAAGAGCCAATTTACCTACCAGCATGTCTTTGGAGTGTGATGGGAAACTGGAGTACCCAGAGGAAACCCATGCAGACACAGGGAGAACATGCAAACTCCAGGCAGGTGGTGCTGTGGTTGGGATTCAAACCAATGACCCTAGTACTGCCAGGCAGAAGTGCTAACCATTAGCCACTGTGCTTATCTTCCACTTCAGGCTAAGAGGTTTGCAATACATTTTTCATTAAAATTCACTTGTTTTAAGTCTATGGGATTTATTAGTCATTGGATTTTTGGACACTTTTTTTTTAATTTTTACTGTGTGCTTTGGGTCATCGAGGAGAGGATTCGTTTTTAAAGGGATTGAACACCAACTCCCTCTCAAGCAAAGCTTTTAGTTTTAAGGGTGCTCACTGTGCGGAGGATCCCTATTCACTCCGATATTCACTTCAGTAGTAACAATAAAGTTCATAAGTTTGATCATGTGATTGTTTTCCTAACTTATTTCTAGAGTGATCTACTTTGCAATTGTGAACACTTGCATGACGGCTATGGGGTGTGGCCAAAAACCTTGTGTGTATGCTGACAGAAAATAAATTAGAGCAGAAAAAGGATAGTGTGGTGCAATGTTTCCATTGAAGTAGATAGCAAGCCATTTTTTTGTGTTTCAATAAAATTGACTTTAAATGATTGATTTTTTAAATTAAAATAACAAACATGTTATACTTACCTGCTCTTTGCAATGGTTTTGGACAGAGCACCCCCAATCCTCCTCTTCTGGGGTCCCCAGGCTGTGCTCCTGGCTCTTCCTCCCACCAAGTGCCCATATAGCAAGCCACTTGTTATGGGGGCACTCATGCATGCTCGCTATCGAGTCCCACTCTGTGTGTCCATAAGACACAAAAAGCATGGTTTGGCTGTGTCCTCCGGTCCCTCCTAACCAGCTGGGATTGACAAGAGAGAGAGCAGAAAGAGACGCTGCTCTCGTGCCCATCGATGGATTGAGATCAGGCTCAGGTGAGTGTAAGGGGGCTGGAAGGGGGGATGGGGACTGCATGTATAAGGTTTTTTATCTTAATGCAGAGAATGCCTTTACAACCACTTTAACTTGTACGGAGATATATGGGGAGTTCTGATGCTAACAAAGGCCTGTGAAGATAAGCCCCAATGTTAGGTACATGATACATTTTTTCTTTTTTTTCATTCAACCCAACAGGCTGAACGAGAAAAAAAAACCTGAACGGTCGCTGTACTAAATATGTGATGTTAGTGCGGTGATCCACCCTGCTGAGCTATTGTGTTCTCCCTCGCCAGAACAGACTGATCAGCACTCAGCCATTGGCAGCCAGTGCTGTTCGGATGCTGGTTTTCCAGCATGCCCGTTCAACAGAAGCTGGATGTTAGAGTGACTTCTGTCGGACAGGCTGCTGTACACACTGGCCAAATCTCTGTTGAACAGGCCTATACAGGACGATATTCAGGCTGTGTTCCAGCCTTAAGGCACATTGGGCTTGTCACTTTTTTATTGAATAAGACCAACATGGAGATCAATGATCTAAAAATAAGTATTACTCCAGAACCTACAAGTGAAAAATTATGTGGGGAATTCAATAAAGCTCCTGTGTTGCACCAAATTCATAAAGCATTTGTGACACTTTTGGTTCTGACAGTAATTCATGCACCAAATTCAGGATGTTCTAAAATGCTGCACTTTTACATTGTAGCACAATCAGTGTTCCAAATTCCAAATAACATATTGACAGTTTGTATCTTACGAAAGTGGAGCTAATTAAGACCAGTTCTCTTTTGGTGTAGAGAGAGAGGAGAGCAGAAAAACTATTCACCTGCACTACAGCATTGCTCCCTCACTGACATTTTGACAAGAAGAAGACTGCTGCAGTAGGTACATGTTCCAATTAGCAATCCTGTTACTAGCATGTGGCTGCCAGCGACCATATTGCTAGTCTGACATGGCTGTAAGCATCCTCTGAAGAGGATAACCCGTACACTCCACCGAAACCGCCCTACTTAAACTCATCAATGACCTGCTAACCGCCAAAGCCAATGGCCACTACTCTGTGCTACTACTTCTCGACCTCTCCGCGGCTTTTGACACGGTCGACCACCCCCTCCTCCTCAGAAAACTGTACTCGTCTGGTCGCAGAGACTCCGCTCTCTCCTGGCTCTCTTCCTATCTATCTCAACGCTCCTTCAGTGTTACCTATAACGCTGCCACCTCCCCCTCACTCCCCCTCTCTGTTGGGGTCCCCCAAGGTTCTGTCCTTGGGCCCCTTCTCTTCTCCATCTACACCTCCTCCCTTGGTCAACTGATACAGTCCCATGGCAGCATCTCTATGCTGATGACACTCACATTTATCTCTCTACCCCGCGCCTCACTCCTTCAGTCTCCGCCCGAATCACTAGCCTTCTGAACGACATATCAGACTGGATGTCACTCCACTTCCTCAAATTAAACCTTGCCAAAACCGAGCTCTAGTTTTCCCCCCAGCCCGCGCCACCCCCCCCCCCCGACCTCACCATCGCGACCAACAACGCTACCATCAGCCCCACCCCGCAAGCCAGAGTACCAGGTGTCATTCTAGACTCCAATCTGTCTTTCCAGCCCCAGATCCAATCGCTGACAAATTCATGCATACTCCACCTCCGCAATACGTTCCTAACTCCTGAAACTACAAAGCAACTCATTCACTCCCTTATCATCTCCCAACTTGACTACTGTAACTCCCTCCTCGATGGCCTACCCCAACACAGGCTATCCCCCCTTCAGTCTATTCTGAATTCTGCGGCCAGATTCATCCACCTTACCAACCGTTCCGTATCCGCCACCCCCCTCTGCCAATCTCTCCACTGGCTTCCGATTGCCCAACGCATAAAATTCAAAATATTAACATTGACGTACAAAGCTGTTCATAACACTGCCCCAAACTATATCACCAACCTGATATCCATCTACCACCCAAAACGCACTCTCCGCTCTCACAAGACCTCCTACTCTCCAGTTCCCTGGTCTCTTCCTCCCACGCCCGTCTCCAGGACTTCTCCAGGGCTTCCCCCATCCTCTGGAACTCACTACCCCAATCCATCAGACTGTCACCTTCCCTCCTCACCTTTAGGCGCACCCTGAAAACCCATCTCTTCAGAGAAGCCTACCCCGCCCTCACCTAACTGCTGATCTCCTCTGCTCTTCCCACCACTCCATCCCCCACAGCTATTTCCTCCTGTACCACTCTCCCCTCCCTCCTAGATTGTAAGCTCCAAGGAGCAGGGCCCTCGAACCCCTCGTGTATTGTATTGTATTGTTACTTTACTGTCTCGTGTACTGTCTCCCATTACAATGTACAGCGCTGAGCAAACCGTTGGCGCTATATAAATACTGTATAATAATAATAATAACCATACCATTGCTTATATACACTGTATTGCCAAAAGTATTGGATTCAGGTGTCCCAATCACTTCCATGGCCACAGTTGTATAATATCAAGCACCTAGGCATGCAGACTGCTTCTACAAACATTTGTGAAAGAATGGGTCTGTCTCAGGAGCTCAGAGAATTAAAGTGTGGTACTGCGATAGGTTGCCACCTGTTAAATAAGTCCATCCATGAAAACTCCTTGCTAATAAATATTCCACGGTCAACTGTTAGTGGTATTATAACAAACTGGATGCAACTAAGAACAGCAGCAACTCAGCCACGAATTTGTAGGCCACGTAAAATGACAGAGCAGGAACAGCACATGCTGAAGCGCACAGTGCGCAGAAGTGTCCAACTGTCTGCAAATTCAATAGCTGAAGACCTGCAAACTTCATGTGGCCTTCAGATTAGCACAACAGTGCATAGAGAGCTTCATGGAATGGGTTTCCATGGTCGAGCAGCTGCATCCAAGCCTTACATCATCAAGTGCAACGCAAAGCATCAGATGCAGTGGTGTAAAGCACGCCGCCACTCTAGAGCTTTGGAGACGTGTTCTCTGGAGTGACCAATCACGCTTTTCTGTCTGGCAGTTGCCAGGAGAATGGTACTTGATTAACTTCATTGTGCCAAGTGTAAAGTTTGGTGGAAGGGGGATTGTGGTGTGAGGTTATTTTTCAGGGGTTGGCCTTGGCCACTTAGTTCCAGTGAAGGGAACACTTGAGGCTTCAGCATACCAAGACATTTTGGACAATTTCATGCTCCCAACTTTGTGGGAATAGTTTGGGTATAGCCCTTTCCTGTTCCAACATGACTGTGCACCCGTGCACAAAGCAAAGTCCATAAAGACATGGATGAACGAGTTTGAGGTGGAGGAACTTGACTGGCCTGCACAGAGTTCTGATCTCTACCCAACAGAACACCTTTTGGATGAATTAGAGTGAAGACTGTGAGCCAGGCCTTCTCATCTGACATCAGTGCCTGACCTCACAAATGCACTTCTGGAAGAATGGTCAAACATTCCAATAGACTCACTCCTAAACCTTGTGGACAGCCTTCCCAGAAGAGTTGAAGCTGTTATAGCTGCAAAGGGTGGACTAACTCAATAATGAACCCTACGGACTAAGACTGGGATGCCACTATAGTTCATGTGTGTGTAAAGGCAGGCATCCCAGTACATTTGGCAATATAGTATAGATAACTCCAAGGCCTAGGCTGGTCTTAGGAAGGGATGTGTCTGCCTCAATCTTTCCTGAATTCTTAAAATCAAAAAAAAAATCTGTTTTTGCAGAAACGTATTAGTGCAAGTAACATTCTTTAAAGGCCAAACTGGTTATTCATGGAATTTAAATGCACACATGAAAGAAATGTGAAAGAAACAGAAACTCCTTCCATTTGCATCTTACTGCTTCTCTTGTATTATCAAGTCTTCTACAAAGCCAGTAACTGACACAGATTTTAGGAACTCTATAGTAAGGTATGATCAGATTTAAATAAAAAAGCTATCATCTAAAAATACTGAACAGTCCACTGAACAAGTTAAGAAAAAAGATCTTTGTAAAGTGTATTGCACGAAAATAATATATAACAGTAACCATTATTTCTCTCTTAGTGTACTCTGTTATACATGTATAGAAACATAATGGTTTACTGTATGCATGACAGGCCTTTATAGTCTGTATATAAATTAATAACAATGGCAGCAGATTATACTTACAGGTCAGAGCATTTCTTATAGGGTGAGGCTGCTGTTTTATGTCGTACCTTTTAGATATGATACATCCTACACAAGACCATCAGATCTTTCACACCCTACTTAAAACAATCCTATCCTACTTGACAGAGAAAGAAGTGATATCACTTTGATGGCACTTCTTTCTTCCCCAGAGAGTTACATATAGTGAAGGAAGTGTCGAACTGTATTATTTCTTGTCTACTGGAGAAGAAATAAAATACTACACCTCTATTCCTTTCAGTGGCCAGGCAGCACACATTCATGATTTAATGGTTCAGTTTCCTTTCTTCAGTCTCCAGTGTCAGTAAATCTCTAACAGTTCAGGGGTTATTCATACCTCTCTATTACATACAGTTCCTCATACCTTTCTACTACATACATTGTCTCATACCCTTCTATTTCTTGATGTGCCTCATTTTTCTATGAGGGGCGTTCAAGTCAAACTGGGACTTTTGAATTTATATTATAAAAGCACAAATTTCAAGGAGTGGAAACTGCATTTGAATTTTCAACATACTCCCCTACTACATTTATACACGTATCCCAGATTTTAACAAATGCCTGGAAAGCTTCAGCATAGAAAGATTTGTCAGTACACCTGGATTATACTGGGACATTCGTGAATTATTGTGTTCACCGTTCCCACAGAAAGATTAATTTCACGACAGGTTATATGTCTATTATCCAGGATCAGGCGTTCCACACACTGAATCTTCACAGGAATGACTGCTGTGGGCTGGGAACTACCATGTCAATGATGGACATATGGCCATCTTTGAAACATTTACACCATTCAAATATCTTACTGCGTCTGAGCATGCCATCACCACACTGTGCTTCAAGTCTCCTGTAGGTATCCGTGGGCCTTTGTTCAGAAGAAACTTCATCACCTAACGCTGTTCCATGCAGAAACTAACATTGCTGTCTGCCATCTTGATTAACAGTATCTAGCGCTATATAATGAAAATAGGTATATAATGTCCCCAGTAACATTAGCATATATCAGTGACAGTCTATATGGTGAAGACAATATGGTGTAGTGATCCAATCCAGTGGCAGTGCTCCCAGTGATAAGGTAAGAATTACGCACTCACCAGAAGCGTAATTCAAATACGCAATGTGTAAATCAACACGGATCTCTTTCACAGATATAGGTCCGGACTGGAACACAGGATAATTCTCCCTCAGGGTGGTATGGTTATGAGCCCTCAGAGATGTAGGATGATCCAGCTGGCCAGAGGTCCCTTTAAGGGATAGGTGGGTATCAATGGAACGGCCTATTTCATGCGAAGAAATTAGGAGTGCTTTGAAATCTCTTGCCCCTCATAAATCCCCAGGACCAGCTGGTCTTCCTCATAACTATTATGAAGTTTTTCCTGATATCCTGATTCCCCATATGGCTCTTTATTATAAATATCTACGGGATGGGGGACTGGTACTCCCTGACGAAAACAAGGCATTTATCAGTGTCATCCCCAAACCCCTCAAGGATGCTTCTATAGTCTCTAATTATCGGCCTATCTCCTTAATTAATTGTGATCTAAAGATTCTTACTAAAATCCTGACCTTACGCCTCCATATATTTTTGGCCCTGTATATTCATGATGATCAGTCAGGATTCATAAGTGGTCGACAAACATCGGACCAAATTCGTCGGACTTTAGCCCTGCTGTCAGCCGTACAATCCAATTGGGACAAATCCTCACGGAGCGAAATCCTATTGTTATCATTAGATATTCATAAAGCGTTTGACAGTCTATCTTGGGACTATTTATTTCAGATGTTAGATAAGTTTGGTTTTGGCCCTTATTTCACGACATTATTATGGGCCCTATATTCTAACCCGTCAGCTCAAGTCTCCATTCACGGATATAAATCAGCCTCCCTTTTGATAGAGCGAGGAACTAGACAGGGATGTCCTCTTTCTCCACTACTGTTTGCTTTGGCAATGGAACCACTTGCGATTGCTATCCGCTCTGATCCCATCATCTCAGGCATCCGCTGCGGTCAATGGGACCATAAATGCGCCCTATTTGCTGATGATGTCCTTATGTATATATCTAATCCTCGGACTTCTTTACTCGGTTTCCTCCACCTGTTTCATCGTTTCTCTGAGGCCTCTGGTCTTACGCTTAATTCTATGCTTCCCTTGTTGATCCACTCATTAAATTATCTTATATGACTCAATGGGAACAGGATTTGAATAGATCACTAGACCTGATACTTGGCGGAATGCGGCCCATACTTTATCAAAGATCTCGATTAATACTGTTCTTATCGAATCCAATTATAAAACGCTACTTCGTTGGTATCTGGTTCATATGCGCCTTGCTAAAATGTACCCTTCAGTATCACCTAGTTGCTTCCGACACTGCAGACAAGAGGGCACTATGTTCCATATCTGGTGGAAATGTCCGGTTGTGAATAGGTTTTGGATCCGAATGTTTAATTTTAACTATTCGGTAACAAGAATTAATATTCGTAGATCAGGCCTTATTTCATTTGCTACCCGCTGACGTTCCCAAAAAAATCGACTAAATTAATTCTTTACTGCTTATTGGTGGCACGCATTACCATAGCTAGAAGTTGGAGTCAATCACTGATCCCACTAGACGCGGTTAAACAAAAACTTGATTGGATAATGGTAAATGATAAACTTACAAGCATTGTCAATAATGATGTTGCTAGATTTGAGGTGACGTGGGAACCATGGATCAGATATATCTCTATTACTTAATAGTACTGCAGCTGACCCTCTCTCTCTCCCCTCCCCCCTGGGATTGTGGGGTTTTTCTCTCTTCTTTCCTCTTTCTCCTCTCCTCCCCTCTCTTTTCTGTCTTATCCTAGATTTTTTTTTCTGTTTTCTCTATTCTTAATCCTTTTTTTTTCTTTTCCCTGAATTGTTTTTTATACTTTTGGTAAATTTCTATGGCAATGCCTATGTTCAATGATTGATGGAACGTTTGCTACCTGGTGGAGATGGTGTTCTCTGTATATAATGTCATTGACTAATAATATATTTTTTTCATGTGCTTATATGTTCTATGAATATGTTTATACATTCCATTTCACCACGTCGGTGGAAATTGTTTCTATTTTTGTGTATACCACTGTATACCAAATTTTCAATAAAAAATATTGAAGTATAAAAATCTCCATGGGTGATGCTTTAAGAATTTCTACAGGTTAGCAGTGTAAAGTTACAGAGGAGGTCTAGTGCTAGAAATATTGCTCTTGATCTGACATTTGTGATGATACCTCACATATGTGGTTTGAACACTGTTTACATATGTAGGCATGGCCTATGTATGCGTTCACCACTACGTGCGAGCACGGGGGGCAGGGGCACTTTAAACTTTTTTTTATAAATGTAATTATTTTTTTTGCACTGTCCGTTCAAAAAAAAATGCAATCACTTTTATTCTTATCACAAGAAATGCATGCATTCCTTGTGATAGAAATAATTAGTGACAGGTCCTCTTTATGGAGAGATATGGGGTCAATAAAACCCCACATCTCTCCTCTACAATGTAAAGCATTGGATCAAAAAAAAAGCATTGATCTAGTGCGGCGGCGTGGAGCGGTGGCAATGGCGGGCGGCAGCGAGGGGTGGGTTTTTTTGGCACCTGTGTCAGTGCTTTTTTTCATTTCAGCCAGCGGCCAAAAGGGGTGTTTTTGGCCGAAACATTTCGGCCACCTGAATTTCGGTGCATCCCTAATCATTGTATGTCATGTTGAGATTGACTGGTACCAAAAAGAAAATATCTTACAAAAAAAATAAATTTTGAAAAAATATAATAAATTGTGTCCAGCTTAGCAATTTCCTTAGAGCTAACCAAAACTTTCCAATATATCCAATAAATGTTTTGTATATATTCATTCATTAATGCAACAGGGATGTGCAAAGGACTGTAACCCAGAGCAAACCATGACCTTTCAACTTACTGTTATCAGCCAATGTGTGATTTTTGAATGCTATTATTTACTGTACTAAGCACATCATCATTGATCTGCATCACTTTGAGTGCAAAAAAAAGCCTGAGTCCAACTATTTTTAAAAATGTTTCCTGCCTCCTCCTCCTACCTATGCTGCCTAACCTGTATAAAAAAAGATCTGTATAGTTGCCTATGTTTAATCTGCTCTGGCCCAGTTAAGTGATCCTTCAACTCTGGCTTAGGGAGCACGCAACAACGGCTGGGAATTCCAGGCACTGTGACATCACTCATAGGCTCTCAGCCATTGTCAGTGCTCCCTCCTCTCCACTTCAGTAGCTGCTCACTGACACAGGAGAGCTGGAGCTGCAGGATCACGTAACCTAAAAGGAGCAGATTAAAAGTATGTACGTACACACAGGGGGACATTTCTAAGAATAGATAAAGTTAGGTTTCTCTTCCACTTAAAGGGGGACTAAAGGGATGAATGCTTGCCTGTCCAACAGTCCCTTACCGGTGCCGGCATCTTCTTCTGAGTGTTGGTTTTTGGGCCTGTTCATTGGATGGTGGAGGAGCTAGTCATCCCGGCACTCAGAGACAGGCCCATCACTGTAAGCTGAGCTGTGCATACGCAGCTCAATTTACAGCTCTGGAGAAGACATTGAGCAGGCAAGTAGGGGCATTTTATTGCAGAAGAGTCAGTGCTTTTTTATATAAGCATGCCTGCTTGTTGGATTTAAACTGGAACTGCAATTCCGCTGTAAGAAATGTTTGCCTTCACCTTCTACACAGAAGGAAGGTTTATACTGCTATTCACCATCTGAATTCACGGTACAGGCACACATTTTTCTAGAATTAATATGGAAGAAGAGTTTGTTTTGTTTGATCATATTATATATCAGTCTGTGAATTTTAATATATTTCCTGTACTATGTTCAACCTATAGAATCTGAACGTGCTGTTATATCTTCTTTGATAACATTTGTAGATGGCCTGGTTCACACTGATGCGAAGTGGGAAATGCTCAGGAATCGTTGTGTTTCCCGCAGTGCATCTCAAAACAATCGCACTTGTTCATGCAGTCTGCTGTGGGTGTCAAAAGTTAACAACACCCCAAAAGCAGGTCACAGAATGCAGTGCGTTTGCCTGAATTGGATCGCATAGGTATGAACACCCATGTGATCCGATTCCAGTGCAGCAAAAAAAAAGGTGCCTGCACTTTTTTCCTGAGGATGCTGTGTGATTTGAGCCATACAAAATGATGGGCTCAAATTGCACCGCACAGAATCACATAGGATTTGCCAGAATCACATGCGATGTGACAGTGTGAACAGGGGCAAAAAGTAAGTAAAAAAGAAACTGATCTCTTTACTGTTGTGGTTTGCCAGCTATCTGTACCTCAATTATTCTCACACGTATTACATCGCTTACTCTTGTAGAATATATTCTCTTCTTTTCCATATTTTGTTTTTCACTTAATACATGTATCTTTAGAGTTCCTCAAACAAAGAGGACAAGCCATAGGCTGCAGTCAGGACTGAAACCAATGGAATATAACACTTCATACAATATTTCGTACCACAGCTCGGGTGTACCTGTGAGAACCCTCTGGCTGTACAAAAAAACAATCATTCTAACATTAACTATGTCATCATAGCATCTTTTCTTTTTCTTTTTGGATGCAAATTTCAACTTGTATCTGACTGCAGTACTGTATTTACACTGGCTACGGAAAATTCCCAAATTAGATTTTCTAACCCTAATCGGACATCTGATTACAAGAACATTGGCGAACATTAGAACTCATAAGAACTCCTCTCACCATGTGTTGTTTTTCTCCCCCATGACTAGATTCAGCCTAATGAGTCTCCTTTGCTGAAAGATTTTCCTAAATCCTTCTCTTTTGTTTTCATGCAGAGACAGTTTAACTTTCCACCATCCTTACAGCAAGAATAAGCAGACGCAATATGAAAGTGAATTTTCTGACTGAGGTGATGAAGGACTTCACTGTGACCTAAATTGTGGCAGTGGCTGAAACTGTGAACCATGGTTTTAGGGTGAAATCATGCTAACTGTGCATGCATTAAAACAGAACTAAATGTTTACAGAATAATACTTTGCTTTGTTAGATCACTGTAATTAAAACAGAATTATATTTTTAATTTAAAAACACAATTTCAAATGTTTTCATGTTTTATCTCCCCGCATTGACTGCATTATGTTATCTCTTTGTATGAACTTCCTGTGAACATATACAGTATATGTTTCAGCAAAAGCCAAACATCATAGTTTCATTGCAATGACATTGCAAAGTGACCGTGAACATCTGGTGGTGTGGCTTTTGTAGGCAAACACAGGAGCATGCAGGAAAGGGTGACAAAACCACAGCTGATCTGAGTAAGCAATGTCATCCTTTATATTATAGGACCTGATGTGCATACACCTTGCTCGTAAGATTGCCTCATGTTATTTCAATAAAAGCAGGAAATATAAAATATAGAGTAAAATGGAATTCCTGCCTAACAGATTATGTTTGACAATCAATGCTGCCTGACCTTTTTAAAAAAAATGTGTATACTTATATAGTACCCCTGCCCTAGGCTAGCAACATTTTGGTTCCTCTGTACCCAGCTGAGCAGCAATGTATTTTTTAGGTCTGGTCAGGTCTCCCCAAGTCTGGTGATTGATTATCTCTGCATGCCTCTGGAAGAAGCTTTCAGAAATAGAGTAGAAGGTTTAGCCATTGGGTTATGAATATTTATTTGACCTCATCCAATCCCTGGTACAAAGGCTCACAAGATGTGGCTAGGGAGAAGATAAATATTTGGGAGGGTCTGATCAGAATTCTCTCTCCAGGGGCTTCTCCCTCTGAAAGGTAACATGTGTCTGTGTTCAGGAGTGCCATAACTGAGGGTCTAAAGAAGCCTGGATTAAGGAGAACTTGCAAGAAGAACCTGCCTATGGAAGCTTGGCTGAAGAGATAGGGGCCCTGTCGGGGAAGGCTTGCCCATGGTACAGACATTGCTCTCAGGCACGTACGTGTGCACAGGAACAGGCTGGCAACTGTTCTGGCAGATACACCCAGACGTGTGCATATGCTCTCACATATGCACACGTATATGCCTAGGTGTGTACCTGTCACCAATACTGGTGCCAAAAGGGCTATTTAAACAGGACTGCTCTGTGTGGTCTACGGCGTTCTGTGTTCTTCATTGCCTGTTCCTGTGCCTGACATCTGATCCTGACCCAGCTTACCTCTGACCACACTTGTATGCTACCTGCCCTGACCTCAGTTTGTCCCTGGAATCTGCTCTTGCTCTGGCAGGGAAATGGCAGGTAGTAACATTGTCACCATACTTTCATTAATATCAAACTGAAGTGTGGTAGCATGAAAGCACTCTCCTATACAGAGGCCAGGCTGGTCAGGACATTGGGGACAATAGTATCGGGTGTCACAACGAATTCTGTTTTTGGAACATACACAGCATCTTCTTTGTGGCTTGCAGTCTGTTTGGGTAGGGGGGTGGATATCTGGAAAATGTCTTTCATGCAGCCTGCTCACTTCATCAGAGTGAATTTGTTCAGGTACGGGGCTCTCCTGATAGATGAGGGATGTGACAATCTCTTCCTGATAGTGTAAGAAGGTTATGGGTCTTTGTGTGGACTTCTGGTAGAAAAAAGCATACAGGTGGCACGAACACCTAGTGCATTATCTAAGGTTTATTAAAATAATAAAAGGACAAAACATACTCACAAACATAGCATGTATGTAAAGCCTATAAGGACATAGAGATGGCCACAAGGATGGCAGAGTGTCCTACTGATGGTGCGGTCGGCCTGCTGATGCGTTTGGGGGACAAATCCCTTTCCTCAGAGCTGTGACCAGCCTAAATTCAGGTCTTGCTTTATATGTCTGCGGTCAGTGCCGCCTATAGCAAAGCCCCTTCCCTTCGAGCCCAAAAAAAGAGGAAGGGGATCATGGGAGTTAATAAAACCGTATATGCAGAAAATAACTACAAACATTATACAATTGAATTAAAAAAAATGTATTTAAAAATCCACTGTTAAAAAACAAAATTTAGGTGTAAAATGGAGAACTATAGGTAGTGTTAGAAACAACAGTATAATGTCACAGTACCTCAAAACGAGACCCACATCTTTGTTTTTTTATATAAAAAAGCCATGGAGACTGAAGTTGGTTTGTGCACGTCTATACAAATGACTGGAGGAATGAAAAAAATTTACTAAAATGGCCGGAAGTGGCCAACCGGAAATGCGTCATAATGACGCCATATTCGGTACTCGCAGAGAATCAGCTGCTGGAGCGCACCAGGGGAACCACGCACATCCAATTTTTTGTCAGCTGTAAACTGGTCACAGGAGTTCAGAACGAAGTGCACTCTGTGATCCACAGGAGAAGTAGCTTTGGTTGTACTTCTCCTTTAAAGGGGGTGACTCTTTTCTATATCCACTGAACTTGTAACAAAAAAATGTAAGTTGTTTAGGTTTAGATACAATTTAAAGAGGCATTTATAATGTATACTATACTAATTTTTATGTACCTTAATGCAGATTATAGAGATTTTGATGCACATTAACATATGTTCTTTTAAGAATTAATTAATACCAGAGAGTTTTTTGACGTAGAAGTGCTATACTATTCATTCACATAGTCTGATATATGTGTTACTGCACCCAAAAGCACTACATATAATAATTTTTAAATATGCACTGAACTCTGGAAGCTGTGCCAAAAAATGGCAGGTAGAGGGCAAATATCTAGTTACCAGCATTGCCTGTGGTCTCCCAGCAGCTGATCTTTTCCCCTTTACTGACTTATAATGCCTTGTTTTGCACTTTGTCTTTATGTGGAGGCAGCCATCTTGATACAGGCAGGGCTCTGCTTCCTCATGTCAGAGCTTCCAGCAAAAACAGTGAGTAGCTCAGTAGTGACATAATCAAATCCCTTGAGACTAGTAATCATAAACAAATATCACACTCCAGACATACAGCTATAAGGCTGTAGGAACAGGATTGCCTGAGTAGTTTTCCATACTGCTATTTTATTTTTAGGAATTCAAGTAAAAAGACGCTAAAAACAATTGAGTGTGGTCCGTGATACTTTCCATATTTTGCCCTAACATCCAAATTTTCAGGACAAGCTTTTGAGGTGTACCCCATTCCCCATAGTCCAATCAGTATTAATATACAAAGTTTTAGCAGACTAATAATAAGAGAATATCTGAGTGGAAAAACACAAACAAATATACAACACAATGGTAATTAAACTTGAATAGTTAGTGAGATGTGGCAGATACAGGGCTATAGACTGGGCTAAGGGGAACAGTCACAGAGGTGAAATTGGTCATAAAACTGTCGGATAGTGATTTAAAAAACTGAGGTCCACATTTAGTCCATTATCTTTTGTGTCAAATAGAATTATCACTTTTAGTTCAAATGTTTTCCATTTCTGAGTTCCTAAGTTCTCCTTAGGAACTAAAACATCCATGTCTTCCATAGTGTAGTTTGGTTGTGAAAAGAAATGTCCCACAGGCATGCAGAAATCATCTTTCTTATGTTCGTAAGATAATGGACTAAATGTGGACCTCACTTTTCTAAATCACTATCCAACAATTGTATGACTCTTCTCCCCTCCCCAGTCAATAGCCCTCTCCCTGCCTTATCTCACTAATTATCCAAAATGAATTACCATTGCTGTGTATGTTTGTTTGTGCTTTTTTTCCCTCAGAGATTGTCTTATTAACATTCTGCTGAAACTTTGTGAATTCCTACTGCTAGGACCTTGAAGGGGGTACACCCCAAAAGCTTTTCTTGAAAATTTGGATGTTATTGCAAATACAAAAAGTACCATGGACAGCACTCAATTGTTTTGTTGCAAGTGCACTAATACAACTACAATCAGCTCAAGTAAAAAAGTATATTTTTCAGGGTATGGCTAAAGCCTGGGAAAAAATTGTTTGAAAATCATAACTACAAATTTTTGTTCGAACCATTAGTAGGCTGCAGCAACTAATTTATAATCAATGATGGGAGAATAGTGCGAGAAATAGAATTGAAAGAGAAATGAGCATGAGCTGTGACCTGGAAAGAAAAGAAGATTCCCAGCCATGAAAATTCTTGTCTGTAGCAACATGATGTGAAACTGAAGGCTTGGTTGGTTGAATTTCGAAATCTATGGTGGCACCATCGGATTGCAAAACACAAAAAGTTAAGATTTTAGAAAGAAAATTAGTTCAGAATTTGACCCATGTATGGTCTTCACAAGGCACATTTAACACTTTTAGACGTTCCCTATAACATAGCAAGTCTTCACTCATTGAGTTTAGGCTCACTTTAAGAACATACTTGCACTTCAGTGAAATCATATGAAGAGGTTTCATAGGAATGAATTTCATAGGAAAGGTGATTCTTTAGGACCATTATACTCTCATTTGGATGTAATCTTTGCTGAGATTCCTCAATGAGAATATGACTTCCTCTACCATGTATTGTCTGTTTTCTGTACAAAAATAGTAGGTGGTTATTTAATTTGTTTTAATATATAGGAGAGTTCTAAGCACTTACCTTTCAGTCATCAACTAAAAGGAATTTCAAATACATTATTTTGTTGTTTTATATTTTCTTTTTGCAGTATGCATAGTTATATATATTATTTCATGATTTTTGTAGATGCACTTAAAACTCTTTTGATATGTATTATTCACTAATCTTGGTTTTGGAGGCAAGTTTCTCTCCCCTTCTTTTCTGGGTTAATGTCTTTTTTATTCTTTCAAAGTTGTTGTTAGTTTTTTTGTTACATATCATGAGTTTCCTGCACTAAAACAGATAAGTGTGAATGATCCTGACGTGTCCTATAGTGTCACAGTTAAAAAAAAAAACCATATACAATGTAATGTAAGGAGATTATCTCTGAGGACCATACAACTGCCTTATAAAGAACACCTTTTCGCATAAAGAAAATGTAAAGTATGTATATGTATAACTTGCATGTACTTTCTGAAGTCTAGAAGAATGCAGAGGGACCCCAAAAGATGTGGCTCTCTAATCCAGCCTTTTTCAACTAGGGTGCCCAGGTGACGTTTCTTCAGGGGTGCCTTGGCAAAATGCCTAAACATTGCCCATAAATTGTATACAAGCCAGCAAGTGGATCAAGCCTGCCTTTTGGGTACACAAAGCAATAGTTTTCATTATGCACCATTACAGCGTTCCAGCCGCCGGTGTCCTGGTGCCATCAGTTGATATGGAGGATGTCGTTCACCTGTATGGCATCCTTGTTTAACCCTCCCCTGCCCCTCTCTGTCAGTAATGGGGGACACATTAGCTGAGTGATAGAGAGAAACTGCGGGAGAAGAGAAGAACTGGAATATTATTTAGTATCAGTGTGCAAGTGTATTTGCTTTGGAAGAATAAATCCTCTCTAACATTGGGTGTCCTACATTTGTGGATGTTGCTGCATTAGGTAAAACTATTCAAATAGTTTTTTACATTTTAGAATTGAGTGCTTTAAGACTGTCCATAATTTTAAAGAGTGCCTCAAGATTGTTTATAACTTTGAAGGGTGCCTTGGCTGAAAAAGGTTGAGAAACACTGCTTTAATCTACAAGCTTTGACTTTTATCATTATTAGGAAGGGTCAACACTTCAGATTAGAGCACCTGGCTTTCAGGATTGCTGGCTTTTTGAAGATATGACCACAGTATTTCGCAGCTCTCTACACAGCCAGCAATTACCTGGTAATCACTTGCTGTATAGAGAACCGTAAACAGCTGCAGCCGCTGGTGACTTGTCGTTATAGGGAATACGACCAGCAGCTGCATGTAGACGCTGAGAGCTGCAGCGGTAGTCTCGGATTCCTGCCGCTACAATTTACACTGGCCCTAATTGACAGTGTGAATGTAGCCTTAGCCTTTACAGCTACCTTACAAGTAGACATTTAAAAGAAAAAATGTTCCTATTCAACCCTTTGTTAACCTACAGTTAACTTTTATCAGCACTAACTAACTTTTCCCCCCTCCTCATCTATTTTTCTGCAGATTTCTTTTTTGTTCATTTCTGTTTTTAAGCTCATTTACTGTAATCACTTTACTGCTCACAGTGAAACACCTCTCTGATTACTAATTCATGGGCCGAGAAGTGCAAAATACTTCTGCAAACAAATTCTGCACATTGACACAACTGCGCAACGTTATTCATATGCTAATATTTTGGCATAATAAGCGGTAATTAAGTAACGAATTATGATAACCTAACACAATATTTTAGTTTAACAAATAAAACTACTATATTAACAGCTCTGAAGAAGGGAGTACATCTCTCGAAACGCATTAGCCTACCTTATCAAGGGTCTACCGTCACTTTGGACCGTCATCATGCACTCTTTATCTCTGTTTTTATCCCCCTTTAGTTTGTGAGTGTGCATTTTTATGCTTTCAAATAAACTTGCGTTTCACCACAGTAATGCACAAAGAGAGTACGCCCTGTTTTCCTTTTGTTCCCCAAATTCCCGATCTTCTAAGGGCTGCACCTCAACAAATGTCAGTTACAGTAATTCCAGTCAGCATGAAGATTTGAGCGCTGGTTTCGTTTGTTCATTTGGAGTAATTATTTTGAGCATGTTACTGTTTGTCAGCCGAATTCCGGTCAAATAAAATAAATAAATAAACAGGGTCCCCTAGGCAGTGAACAAAATAATACAATTTTGCAATACTCACCTTCAACCAGAGGTGTTCTCCAGAGGTGCACTTCTTTTCTCACATGATCGCCTCTATCTTCACAGTTTAATGTTTCTCAGTGTCATTCAACATGGAAGAGAGAAGGAGAGAAGCGCCTCTAAGTGCAATATGTCTCTTTGTTTAAGTATATGTGTAGAAACACATATACTTTTTTTTTTTTCTCCGACATATTTTTCCACATCCCCAATTTCTATTTTTTCAAATTTTTTCACATTTTTTAATTTTTCTATTTTTATTATAATTCCCTTTTTACATTTTTCTTTTCCCTTCTGTTATTTCTGTACACCCATTTTTTCCCCTTCTTTTCACCTTGTGACAGTGGCAAGTTACTCTTTCCACTGATGTACTTTTTTCCATTGATTAATTGGCTAATTGCTTAATTGGCCCCTTGCTCCTCATAAATCCACCCTCGCATCTTCACCTGCTTGAAAAAGGAGCGCACTTCTGCCTTCCACGGGCAGCGCATGCTCCGAAACGCGTCGTAGTGCACCTTGGGTATGTGACGTCATCACGGCCATGCCTTCGCTGCGTTCCATCAAGCTCAGAGGGAGGCCGTGCACACTGGCCAGCCTCACTGCTGTTCTCCTCCAGCTACCACGCTGCTCCAGCGGCAAGCTGACCGCTCCACACCGCAGCAGATGATGGCTTTTCACCCTGGAGACCACCCTACTGTTTTACCATGGTTTTTATGCCTATATACATCCTATCTATGTGAGTGTTCCTACACATATACTTAAATAAAGAGACATATTGCACTTAGAGGCGCTTCTCTCCTTCTCTCATCCACAGAGTCTGCTACAGCCTATTCAGAAGCCTTGCCCTCAGTGCTACATAGACCACCATTACCCCTAACTAGATTACCAAGGACTCTCAGCAGTGATTGCGCTGATACACCCCCCTCATTCCTTCTCATTCAACATGGAAGACTAAGGGCATACTATGGGGGTAATTTATGCCTAACTGTTTGCCGTTGCTAATCTGTCATTTCTAATAATTTGTAACACAAGTTAGGGATAAATGTATTATCTGTAAGGAAATTGTATCATAAATTAGCTACTAAGGAAATGAACATGTCTGCTCCCATTTAAAAGTGCTGCTTAGCATTTCTAAGCTCTGAGACGGATGTGAGACTAAATTACCTTGCAAAACAAGCAATGGTAGTTGCAGCACGATTGGGACAAATGGCAGACAGCTGTTACTTAGTCGCAGAATCATGCAGAATTAAATCGGATGCTCTAGTTGCAAAACAGACAGCATACCTCCCAACAGTCCCTGGATTCCATGGGATGAGAGCAGGTTTTAAAAGCAGAACTGAAGGTAAAGCTTTTTTTTTTTTATTTTTGGATAGAGTAAGAGAGGGTTAAAACCCCTGTCCGTTTTTTTTGTGACTTTTGTCCCATTCCCAGGTCAGCAAAAAGTTACACCAACGGAGAGCAGGGTGGCCCTCTTTTTCAAGGTGACAGACAGGCAAAGTATGTAAAAAACAATACACATATATACTGTACACCAATATCATTAATCACAAGGTGAAACAACCGATCACAGATCATTGCTATTGAGAAACCCAAAGATGGGACGGAAGCCCTGTACCATGACTAGGTATGCCACCTATCCTACATATGGTGTACTGGTAGTGGCCCTGTGGTCAGGATCACACGGCCATTGTAGTTATTGCATAGTATTTTTTTCAATTTCAAATCACACAGATAATCCAGGTGGCTATCCTATTCATAGTACATGGCTTCTATCCCTGCTTTAGGCATATCCATAGCAATGATTTGCAATGAGCTGTTTCTCCTTGTAATTATTGACATGGGTATATACACCAATCAGCCCCTCTTTTTCCACCAAAACAGCCTCTTTTGCCACCAAAATAGCCCTGACACATTGAGACATGGACACCACTAGACCTCTGAAGGTATAATATGGTATCCCGCACCAAGCTGTCAGTAGCAGATCTTTGAATTATATTAAGTTGCAAGGTTGGGCCTCCATAGACTGGACTTGTTTTTCCAGCACAAAGATGCCTAATTGGATTGAGATCTGGAGAATTTGGAGGCCAAGTCCAAACATGTTGTTTTGTTCCTCAAACCATTCTTGCATCATTTTTGCAGTGTGGCAGGGTGCATTATTCTGCTAAAAGAAGCCACTACCATCAGGGAATACTGTTTCCATGAAATGGTGTACTTGGTCAGCAACAATGTTTAGGTAGATGGTATGTATCAAGTAACATCCATATGAATGGCAGGACCCAAGGTTTCCCAGAAGAACACTGCCCAAAGCATCACACAGCCTCTGCTGGTTTACTGTCGTTCCATTCTGCATCCTGGTGCCATCTCTTCCCAGGTAAGAGATGCACACGCGCTTGGTCATCCACATGATGTAAAAGAAAATTTGACTCACCAGACCAGGCCACCTTCTTCCATTGGTGTATGGTGCAGTTCTGAGGCTCATGTGCCCTATGTAGGCACTTTGGGCTGTGGACTTGGCTCAGCATGGGCACACTACACAGCCCCATACATGACAAACTGCGATATCCTTTTTTCTGCTTTTCTCCTGCTGCCTAACACATCCCATTGAGTGTCAGTTGCCCCTGTAACAAGATAATCAGTGTTATTCACCTAACCTGTCAGTGATCTTAAAGTTATGGCTGATTGGTATATATGTGCATTGTTTTTTTACACACTTTGGGGGGGGTTTACTAAAACTGGTGCGCTCAGAATCTGGTGCAGCTGTGCATGGTAGCCAATCACCTTCTAACCTCAGCTTGTTCAGCTAAGCTTTGGCAACATAACCTGGAAGCTGACTGGTTTTTATGCTGCACCAGATTTTGCACTCTCCAGTTTTAGTAAACAAACCCCCTTTGACTCTTTTACCTTGAAAAAAGAAGGCCACCAAACTTTGGCGTAACGTCTTTGCTGATATGGGTCTTCAGAACCTGTTTCTCAATGTGCTGGTTTTCTCCTCATTGCTGGATTCTGTATGGTACCACTATACAGCCATACACCACCATGGTATAGATTTAGGAATTAGCCAAAAAACCTGACAGGTGTTCTAATCCCTCTTCACTCTTTCTAAGCCTGGGTTCACTTCTGCGACTTCAGATGCAACATGCAATTTATAAATTACACCTGAAGTCGCATTTAATGTAGTTCTATTTCACTTGTTTTAATAGGTGCAATTTCAAGCAGCACGATATGAAAAATAGTTCCTGCATTACTTTTTCACCATTTAAGTGTGATTTAACTCTCATAGACTTTAAGGTAAATATTAATTTTCACAAAGTCTGCTGCTTCACTGTTTTTAGATCTTTTTGTTAGATGTTACTATGGTATACTGAAGTATGATTACAAGCATTTCATACATGTCAAAGGCTTTTAATAACAATTACATGAAGTTTATGCAAAGAGTCAATATTTGCAGTGTTGACCCTTCTTTTTTCAAGACCACTGCAATTCATCCTGGTATACTGTCAATCAACTTCTGGGCCACATTCTGACTTGTAGCAGCCCATTCTTGCATAAGCAATGCTTGGAGTTTGTCAGAATTTGTGGGGAGGGGGCTGCCTCTTGAGGATTAACCACAAGTTCTCAATGGGATTAAAGGTCTGGGGAGTTTCCTGGCCATGGACCCAAAATTTTGATATTTTGTTCCCCAAGCCACTTAGTTATCACTTTTGCCTTATGGCAAGGTGCTCCATCATACTGGAATAGACATTATTCATCTCCAGACTGTTCTTGGATGGTTGGGAGAAGTTGCTCTCGGAGGATGTTCTTGTGCCATTCTAAAATTGTGAGTGAACACACTCCCTTGACTGAGAAGCAACCCCACACATGAATGGTCTCAGGATGCTTTACTGTTAGCATGACACAGGACTGATGGTAGTACTCACCTTTTCTTATCCGGACAAGTTTTTTTCCGGATGCCCCAAACAATCAGAAAGGTGATTCATAAGAGAAAATGACTTTACCCTGGTCCTCAGCAGTCCAATCCATGTACCTTTTGCTGGATATCTGTCCTTCATGACACCAGGCCATCCTCCAAACATCTTTGCCTCACTGTGAATGCAGATGCACTTACACCTGCCTGCTGCCATTCCTGAGCAAGCTCTGCACTGGTGGTGCCCCTGTCCACAGCTGAATCAACTTTAGGAGACGGTCCTGGTGCTTGCTGGAATTTCTTGGGCGTCCTAAAGCCTTCTGCACAGCAAATGAACCTTTCTTCTTGAAGTTCTTGATGATCCGATAAATGATTGATTTAGGTGCAATCTTAGTAGCAGCAATATCCTTGTCTGTGAATCCCTTTTTGTGCAAAACAATGATGACTGCATATGTTTCTTTGCAGGTAACCATTGTTAACAGAGGGAGAACAATGATTTCAAGCCCCATCTTTCTTTTAAAGCTTCCAGTCTGTTATTCTAACTCAATCAGCATGACAGAGTGATCTCCAGCCTTGCCCTCCTCAACACTGTCACTTGTATTATCGAGAGAATCACTGACATGATGTCAGCTGGTCTTTTTGAGTCAGGGCTGAAATGTAGTGGAAATATTTTTTTGGGATTACTTTCATTTTCATGACAAAGAGGGACTTTGCAATTAATTGCAAGTCATCTGTTCACTCTTCTTAACATTCTGGAGTATATGCAAATTGCCATCATAAAAACTGAGGCAGCAGACTTTGTGAAAATTAATATTTGTGTCCTTCTCAAAACTTTTGGCCACAACTGTATATTAGCGCTACTTTAAAGTCGCGGTTTTAATGGGACCAAATCGCGCCACTTTGAAATCACATTTGGTGTGAACGAGGGCTAAAGCAAAACACAAAAGTTCTGCCTTCATTAATCCTGGTGTCCCCCAAATCTTGATTGTGTCCCCTGCAGGCCAAGTGCTGAAATGCGGGCACCCAAGAAACATGCCCGTTATCTCTTCCTTGATGTCTTCAGTCCTGATGCTACAACCGCCCACCGTTATTTTTCAATCATGAGCCAGACCACTGCAGGTCCACTTCTCTCCTATCATGCAATTAATCTGGCTTTGACTTTTTTTACACGCTAGCTTTTCAATATTTGGAAGACTGTATTTCATATACAAATCTGTAAACTCTCCCTTTAGTGGCTCTCTGCATATAAAACAGTAAAGTCTGGAGCACTACTAAGTGACAGCAAAGACAACATGAAATAAATATGAGGAATAGATTTGCAATGAGAAAGCAAAACAACAAAGCACAGTCACTGTAAGCTGAAAGCACAACTGCCATATAGCTGTATCCATATGCAAATAGCATATAATTATGTATAAACAATTATTTTAAAATATTAAAACCATTGTTATGATTATTTAGAAAATACTCTTAAAGCCTAATGCCAGTCATTTTTTTTCATGTCGTTCAAAGTGGTTAAGAGTTAAAATTTCTGCAAGATTGTTTTTATGACTGTGACCACATTAATGAGATTTTCCTTCACATCCTGTATGTGTGACAACCAAAATGAAGAAGTGTAGTTGATACCAGAACACGTACAGATTGCAATAAACACATTGTCAATGGTTTTAACTATTATATACTGTACTGAAAATGTTGTATTTATCTGTGTCCTTCTTGGAAATGTTTCCTATTAATTCCTGTCCTGACAGAACCGATCTGCATACCAGTTTCTGGTCCTTGGCTCAGAAAGCACCATTGTAAGAGATTCAGGATTACAGGAGGGGGAAAGCCAGGAAAGATCACAGAAGTACTGTAGATCAGCAATAGTATTTCTTGTATGTGTGTGCATTTTTCCAAGTATTTTAACCATCTATGTATTTTTGGAGCTTAAATGGTATGCTTTGCTTTTTGTGCGCAGCTGTATATATTAAAACCCCTATATAATAAACTATACATGTTTTACATGCAGAGCCATACACACATGTGAAAGATGAGCTGGCTTGAAGCCACCCAATATGGAAGAAAAGTATATTTAAAATATATTTTTAAAATATGCTTCCCAAATATATTGACATATATTTGAAATGCTACAATTTTGGCCATACTCAATATATTTCAAAATATATTTCAATAAATACGTATATATAATATATATAAGTGCAGACACTTTATACCTGCCAGCAGGTGCAGGCTAAGTTTAGAAATGCAGTTGGGGGTAAAAATACATATTTTTAATATTGTACAATTTAAAGCATATCTACAAACAAAACTTTTTTTTGTTTAGCTTGGAATACTGTACAATGGGAAATATTGAGGTGTCTTGTAAAGTTTTTACTGCTGTCTGTGTCCCTGCCTGATAGACAGCTATTCCAATTGACAATTGCTGAAGAGTTGGTTTCCCCCACTTTGGAGAGATTTACATTATCTTCCCATTGTGTCTCCAGGACAGAAAGTGAAACAAAATATCTCCAATTGGACACAGACATAGAAAAATAGACAGGGGCTCCAATGCTTTCCTAAGCTATCTGAAACAAAAAAGAAAGCTAGAGAAATATTTATGCTCTAAAAATTAATAGGTATTATTTTTCAGTAGGAGACCAAATTCAACCTAAACCCATAACAAGATGTGCTATGGTGGTAGTCCTGAAACAGTTTAAATAGCACACTAGAATCATATTTCCACACCATAACTTTCTAAAGACCAGTCTCTTCAGTTTATTCCTTATGCTTTCTCATATTGACTGTGTGGGCAGAAAGCTCTTGAAAAGGACTTACATTAATATCCAGTATCCAAGATTTGCTCAGGCTTTGCAAACAGCAGTTCCTCTGTGTAAACCTACTCCGATTACAACACCTGACCTGTATTCTGTACACGCATTTTCTGTTTATTTGCTTCTAACTCCAGCTGAAGACGCAACCCAATATCTTTGGGCTGTTTGCTATCCAGGAATTTGCTGCCATCGATACTAAAAGACACTTTCACATATACGGCCTTGTTAAATAAAGTAAGGTCTGGAAACAGAATGAGGCATTACGAGAATTGCAGCTTTATCCTTAATTTAGTGCTGTGTGTCTTCTGGGAAAATTATCTGGCAATGACAAAAAACAGTGATTTGTGTTCTTAAAAGTCAGTCTACACAAAACTGATATTTTAGTTTTGTGTAGGTTCTGATGGGATGACTCACCTGTCTACTTTTTATAACCATTGCTAACTCCAAAAGCTCACCACTGGAGTTCTGACCCTGTGTCTTCTTTACATGGAGTTTTATTCCTTTTGTTGCATTGTCTGCAAACAAAGGAAAATACTAAGGAGTGTGAGGACTTTTCATTGTCAAAAGTAGACACAGCTGGGAACTCCAGGGCAGAGATGATGTTAGTGGAGTACCACCATCAAACCAAAGTGTAATACCAGTTTTGGGGTTTACTAAGGCCTGGCTGAAGAGTAGGCAGAGGAGGAGACCACCTTGGATGTTTCAGCAGAAAGGGGTGCAAAAAGAGCAGGATCCGCAACCTATGCTGCTGAGGTAATTTACACCTCACTTCGGCCTATATGCCTTGAGGGCTAAGGGACCTTGTCCCAACACTGGTACTCACCCCTTATTCCACTGAAGACTGTCAGCTATAATTCTTGTTATCATTGTTATATTGGACAGATGTACCTGAATTCAGTACCAAAAAACCTTGGATCCATTTTCAATGAGAGCAGTTATCAATTCTGATTGCTGTAAGTGGTGGGCCTTATAAGCTCAGTATTATGAATGTGGAATGGTGAAAATTATAATACACCCTTCAGATCTATCCAAAAAGCACAGGCAAACTTCATGTACTTTAAGAACCTATTCATATCAGTATGGTTTTTAGGGGGGAGGACTGGCTAGTCCACAAAAAACATACTAGCCTGACCAGCGAATCCAATGTTTTCTGCTGTAAGCTGCTGCTCAGTCTCATCACTCTGGATTTCATGATGCTTGCATGTGAAGTGTGGTGTGGATTGCCCCAAAGCCTCCTGGGATGTATGTCATCAGTATCCTAGGAAGCTTTGGGCATGGGGGACATCATTTCCGTAAGAAAGTAGGAAGTGTGGGGACCAGGACCCAGAGAAAACACATTTAACCCCCCCCCCCCCCCCCAAAAAAAAGAAAATTCAATAATCGCATTGTGTAACATAGGGACGGTGAAGGAAACAAACAAAGCACATTTATATGGGAGGGTGAAGGTTCACTTGAAGCACATCGTAAAAAAGCACATTAATGCATCTTAATGTATATTTATACCCATTTTTCAGTTCTGGCTAGAGAATGGAAACGTTAAAGCCCAAGTTCACTTCCATTCACTTCCTGGCTGACAGATGAACTGGGAAATCTGCAAAGTGAGGGTAATTCCCCTTTTAGACAGTTGTGACTGGAACTATGGTGTCCGTTTATGACACATGGAATAGCTGTGATTCACAGGATCGCAGCTATTCTCTGGTCATTCACAGTTTATGACACTCAGGAGATCAGCAGAGAACATGTTCAGCCCTTCACTGGAGATCTGTGTTCTCCCTCCAGATTCTCCAGCCCAGAGCTGGAGAATCGGAGGAACTGCAAGTTAAGCAGTGATAATTTACCTCTGTTTAGTAAACTGATCTTTTACTGTAATCTCGTGAGATTATAGTAAAAGCAGCCAGTTTCCAGCATTTGTAGACCGTTCTCCCTTCGTTTGGAGAACTGATCTACACTGCTTCATAAAAGGCATTCACAGGAGAACTGTGTTCTCCGAGAATGCCGGAGAACTGAACAGCGATCATTTACCGCTGGTTCATAAACGGACACGTATATCTCCACTGGAAGATTTACCCTCGCTTTGTGTTCTGGTGACAACTGTACAATTTTAGATTTTCCATTACTTTCTGTCTCAGAGACAACAGTCACCAGGACAAAAAGAGAGTAAATCTACGTAGTCAAAACACAGCAATACAATGTCGACAGGGTTCTAATCCCCTAATCTATCCAAAACTAAAAATTATTTTTGGCCCAATGTACAATGCCAAGCTGGGGCTTTCATTTGTGCAGGCAAGTTGTAGCCAGTGAGGGGACTTTGAACCTGTTGATTATTAATCAGTCAATCAGTTTAGTGATAACAGGAACAAGCAGGCATTGAAAAAGATAAATGTATGTGAACGGGTAACCCCAATTTTTCAAACTCTGCTTTACAAAAAGTCTGGGCTCATGTCGACAAGCCGCATTTTACTGTGTTTGACATGAGTTTGTAACACGTCAGCAAAATCTTGACTTGTATTGCTCAGTCCATATGGCAGTTCAGAGAGAGCGTTTCACCTGCTTTGCATTATGTTATGTTTCTTTGGTTGCCATGTGTTTGGCATTCGAAAGTATGCATTTTCACCCAAATAGAAAACCCAGCATTTGACAAGACCACCCGTCAACATGAGCCCTAATCTTCGCAGTTTGGCTTATTCTAAGCAAATTAGGGCTATTTCATTACATAATTTTTCTTAAAACTGGTGGAACCAATTTACAAATCCTTTGGCAGGTATAATAGCTCACATGCATGGATTTAAGTGGAAAAAGAAAAAGAAAAAAACAGTGGCACTGCTAATTCCTAAAAATAAGCAGTCTTTTAAGATAATATGGTAAATATAAAAAAAAATAATCACGCAGTACATGATTCTGCATTTTTATATGCAGCACCCTCTAGTGTGCTACTACAGTAGTATAGGCAAATTTATTGTGTATGACTCATGATAACTGTGAGTCTGTAATTGGGTCGGGTAAGTGCATGTGTCAGGGATCCTGTCGCCGTGCAGCCGTGCGATGGCGACGGATCCCCTCGGGCCATGGCGGTGCGAGTGCACATGCGCGTGACTGTGCTGGCGCGCATACGCAGAAGCGCGGTAGGGCGCGCATGCACAGTAGCGTACACTTCACCGCTAGGCGGGCTATTTAAACATGCAGAACAGTAAAATCAATGCCTTCTGGTCTACAATGTTTCTGCACTTATTACCTGATTCTGTATCCTGACCTGACCTGACCTAAGAAAGAACTCCGCCTGCACTGACCTCGGCTATCCCTGACCATCCGCTTGCCTGCTCCCTTGTACTTGATCTGCTCGCTTAATATTGACCGGCTTGTCTGACTCTGCTGCACAAACGTACCTGTATCTGGCACCTGGATTGCATCCTGACAGCTGCCAAACTTACCTGCTGCTGCACCCATGGTCCTGCACCCGGCCTGCATCCTGGTCACCGCCATACTTACCTGCTGCTGCACCCACGGTCTTGCACCTGGCCTGCATCCTGGTCACTGCCATACCTGTCTGCTGCCGCATCCACACTCCTGTGTCCAGTCGAGTCTGCATCCTGATTGCCACCATACCTGCCCGCTGCTGCACCTATGTTCCTGCATCCAAACATGGCCTGCATCCGGATCTCCTGGGTCTCCAGCTACCTGCCGCCAGCTCCAGATTTACCGGGCACTCGTGCCACTCCTGGCTCTGCGCCCTCTGTTCCCATTATCAGGGGCACCGAGCGGGAGTCATAAGAGGACACCTTCTCCCCACTTCAGGCTCTCCAACCAGGTACGTGACAGCATGTCAGGCTAGATAGGACTCTATTACCTCCACCTGGTTCTGGAGAACTATGGAATCTTCGAAAAGCCAATAGGCCAGATCTGCATGTTTATGAGAGTCTAACCAATCCCAAGACTGGAGGCCTTGGTAGAGTTGTGAGACCAATCCATGAATAGGGGAGAGTCAAGATGGCATGGTAGTTGGGTGGAAGATGAGGAGGGTGTTGGTGGCCTGGGAGGTGTCCCCTAGATCTAGGGGGGCTGGCCTCCATGCCAGACTTGGGCTGGCTCAGGAGGATCCATTCATTCCTAATGTAATAGTTACATATACTATATATACCTTTACATTTTTTTTATTAAATAATCACATCAATATCATTAAATAAATAGCACAATGATGAGATTTGTAGTTCTTTTATGCAAAGGAATATATGCACAACTATTTTTGTTTTTGTTTTGTCTTATGCTCTGTATTATAGTTGTCCAAATTCTTAGCTCCCTAACTTGATTTGTTTCTAGTATATGCTGTCGATTGCAGTTTTATTAGTAATTCATTACCTGCTTTTAAGTGTGTTTATCATGTTAGGCATTGCAGTCTTTTGTAATGATCGTGTTCTCATGCTTTTTGTACCTGTAAAAGTACTTTTAGTATTTTTAGTATATGAGGTATGCAAGGTGTGAGAAAGAGTTATACGGGCACAGTGTGTTCGCAGCACCGACTTTTGTGCTAACCTGCCTCCATACTCAAAGAGTTGTCTTCTTAAGAATAGTAAAGTTAGTGTTAGAAGGAGGACCCAAGATGAATGGATTGCTGAGCTCCACATAGGAACCCAGCAGTGCAGCCTCCAAAGTGACAGCAGGATTGGTGTCCATCTAGAAGAACCACCAGCAGTCACTAACACTGTACCCCAATAGTATTTTTGAAAACATGGAGTGGCCATATCCCCCATTGTTGCAGAGTAGACTTAGCAATCCTAGGAGTACCACCCACCCATACAAAAGTAGGTAATGACCAGCAATAGTTTATTGAAAAATTATTTTAGAATAGGGACTGGAGTATGTCTAAATATATAAAGAAATTTGGGGAGAAAGGTCATTTTTATAAGA
This sequence comes from Staurois parvus, assembly GCF_062004578.1. Lineage (NCBI taxonomy): Eukaryota > Metazoa > Chordata > Amphibia > Anura > Ranidae > Staurois > Staurois parvus. The sequence continues at coordinate 455,674 of NW_028317919.1, read as the reverse complement.
TTAATTTGACCCACTGGAGTTAAAAGAAGGAACTTCTACACAGCGCATCTTTGAGACAATTGAGAAAGTATCAAGATGTAATTCCCCAAATACTGGCAGAGGGGCAAGGAAGGATAGTCAAAGGCTTTATTGCTAAGGCAAACAACCCTTGGAAACGGAGTAGCCCTGTCTTGTTCCCCTCTGAAGGCTAAAGAGAGCAAAAACACATCTCCAATTCGAATCCTGGCAGTAGGGGATGCATACAGAAATTGTATCCAGGAGATACATTGTGGATCAACTCCAAACCTTCAGAGTGTCATGCACAAGTATGTCCCTGCAACAGAGTCAAAGGCCTTCTCCACGTCCAGGGATGCAATCACACCAGTAGGGTACACAGAGGAGGCCAAGACAGTTAACAACCTCCAAAGGTTAATATTCATGCCCATACAAGGCACAAAGACAGACTGGTCTCAAATAGATTAAAGAAAGAATAACTTCATTAAGATGGGTTGCTTTGATTTTTAGTAAAAATCTTAGCATCTACGTTTAATAGAGATATGGGTCTATAGGAGGAACACAATTCTGGGTCTCTGCCCGGTTTTGGCACAACTTCAATAACCACTTGAGACATAGTAGCTGGGAGACAGCCATCAGCCAATGCTGTTAGTAACATCTCACGCAAATTAGGTTCCAATATTTCTATCTGAGTCTTAAAGAACTTCACAGAAAGACCATCTAAACCCAGGGTTTTCTGGGATTGAAGAAAATAGATTGCCTGTTGCACCTCTTCCAGGGTAATAGGAGCATCTAGCTGAAGTCACAGTTGAGAAGCTAGGGTGGGAAAGTCAATAGTATTCATGTAGGAGCGTAAGTCAGATATGGAATACTGAGCCCTGGAAGAGTACAGTTTCTAATAGAAATGGGCAAACTGGGTGTTGACATCAACAGGGTCATACAGGAGCATCCCAATATCATCTTGTATAGTAGCTAGGGTAGTAATAGCAGTGTGTTGTTTAACAGCTTCCTGTCCGCCCTATTGCAGAAGTACTAGAAGGCTGTCAATCACCGGGTCCTGGCTGGTGATTACTCGCCGGCGCCCGGTGATTGCCAAGCATCTCCAACGGGGACGAGAACTGTTTTTAAACAAAACAGTTCTCTCCTGTCAGCTCCTGCACAATGCTTTGCATGGCTGAGACAGGTAAAAAGGCTTCCAAAATACAGAATTCCTTCCACCGGAGAGGAAGGTGGTGGTAATATCACACATACAGTAGGGCTAGGTTGGCAGAGAGGCATATGCAAAATTATCCATGGACCAATGGAGCAAGATCTTAAGGTTTAGTGTAGATAGTACTAGCAACCTCTGGGCAAGGTGTCAAGTCACTCTGAAGCCTCCTACAGTGAAGCAAAGAACTTGGAAGACTCTCCATCTTGAAAACTCCAGCGGGCTGGGAATAGCATGCTGCATTTGATGCCTCTGTTTCATAGCTGAAGTTCAACCTGATTGAAGGTTCTATGAAGCCTTTGAGTGTCAACAGAATAGTCAGGGAAAATCATGACCTTAGAGTTCTCAAAGCTGGAGTCATGTTTCCGGGCCTCTGAAGCACCAAATCTCTATAATAGGAATTGAGGTGTATGGTGGGGTGCCTGGGGGACCTCTTGCAGCTGACAAGTCCCCACTCTACTGCAAAGAATAAGGAGAATGGCTTTTGCTGGAGCATGTTTCCATAAAGGCCACCGAATTAGGCTACCTAGGGTCTTAAGGCACCCTCAGGATGCAGAGGTTCTTCTGGCATTTCTGATTTTCAGAATTGTCAGCCTTAGATTCAAGGGCCTTGACTTTGATATGTAATGTACACACAGCACTAGTATTATCCCGGATGGTGTCCTCAGTCATTGTCATGGCATTCAACCCCAGTGAGACGGTCTTTAAACATATCCATATCTCAATAGAGTGACCCAGTATATATCAGCTTGGAGAAGGTCCATCTTTGAGGTGAGAGTGGTCTGGCAGCCTGTGATGGGCTTCATGACAGCTGTAAAGTTCACGGGCCTCCATTTGGGTTGCCATATTGGTACACCCTGCTAATTCATGTATGTATTACACTCCAAAGACATGCTGGTAGGTTAATTGGATCCTTACTAAATTGGCCCTAGTATGTGTATGTATGAATGTGAGTTAGGGACTTTAGATTGTATGCCCCTTGAGGGTTAGGGACTGTAGTGAATGTATAATATATATGGAAAAGCGCTGTGTAAATTGACGGTGCTATATAAGTACCTGTAATAAATAAATAAATAAATGTATTTAGCTGTTTTCCTGTAGTTCAGCTTTAAAGAGATGCTGAACAGCCAACACTGAAATAGGCAGTATTGGCTATCCTGCAGCAGAAGTAATGTGTCAGGCCTAGGCACTGTCACAGGGGAGAAAGTCACATGCTCCTCCATACTCAGAAATGCCAGATATTCTCGCCAGCTTCGGAGGAGCAAGGAGCTACAAGGGTGCGCAGATAAGGTGACTAAAAGGCCACAGTCACATTGGCACTGTCAAACCATTGTTTATACAGTTGGGTTCAAAATAATAGCTGTGTGTTGAAAAAGTGAATAAAGCTCAAAATCCTTCTAATAGCTTTTATTTCCATACACACAAATGCATTGGGAACACTACACATTCTATTCCAAATCAAAACATGAAGAAAAATAGATCAAATTTGTGTTGTTCCTCTAAAAAAATTGAAGAAAAGTGAATATTAGACTGTTCAAAAAAATAGCAGTGTTTGTATTCTTCTTTACAAACTCAAACATTCACTATATAAACTGAAAAATGTTTGAGGATTTTGCTTTCCTTTGAATCACTTAATTTATATTTCGTTGTATAAGCACTGTTTCTGAGAACTGCTGTACATCTGTGTTGCATGGAGTCAACCAACTTCTGGTACCTGTGAACAGGTATTCCAGCCCAGGATGATTGGACTACATTCCACAGTTTTTCTTCTCTATTTCTTGGTTTTGCCTCAGAAACGGCATTTTTGATGTCACCCCACAAGTTTTCTATTGGATTAAGATCCGGGGATTGGGCTGGCCACTCCATAACGTCAATCTTGTTGGTCTGGAACCAAGATGTTGCACATTTACTGGTGTGTTTGGGGTCATTGTCTTGTTGGAACACCCATTTCAAGGGCATTTCCTCTTCAGCATAAGGCAGCATGACCTCTTCAAGTATTCTGATGTATTCAAACTGATCCATGATCCCTGGTATGCGATAAATAGGCCCAACACCGTAGTATGAGAAACATCCCCATATCATGATGCTTGTGCAACCATGCTTCACTGTCTTCACAGTGTACTGTGGCTTGAATTCAGTGTTTGGGGGTCGTCTGACCAACTGTCTCCGGCCACTAGACCCAAAAAGAACAATCTTACTTTCATTGGTCCACAAAATGTTGCGCCATTTCTCTTTAGGCCAGTCAATGTGCTCTTTGGCAAATTGTAACCTCTTCAGCACATCTTTTTTTTTCAACAGTGGGACTTTGTGGGGGCTTCTTGCAGATAGCTTGGCTTCACATAGGCGTCTTCTAATTGTAACAGTACTCACAGGTAACTTTAGACCATCTTTGATCTTCCTGGAGCTGATTGTTGGCTGAGTCCTTGCCATTTTGGCTATTCTTCTATCCATTCGAATGGTAGTGTTTCGCTTTCTTCCACGTCTTTCAGGTTTTGGTTGCCATTTTAAAGCATTTGTGATCATTTTAGCTGAGCAGCCTATCATTTTCTGCACGTCTTTATATGTTTTCCCTCTCCAATCAACTTTTGAATCAAGGTACGCTGTTCTTCTGAACAATGTCTGGAACGACCCATTTTCCTCAGAATTTCAGAGAGAAATGCACTGTAACCAGCATGTACAACATTTTCTGCCTTCCTTCCTTAAATAAGGGCAATAATTGCCACCTGTTTTTCAAAGAATGAATGACCTCACTAATAGAACTCCACACTGCTATTATTTTGAACATACCCCTTTCAATTACTGATTCAGTTACACAGAATCAGCAGCATGCATGTCATGACTGTTGGGTCTGTTGGATTTCTATTATTCTACTACACCTGCTAGTAAATTATTTGCCATGTAGAAATATAATTTCTACCAAAAACAGTGATTGATCAGGTTAGTGATGTCTGACTGCTATTATTTTGAACACAACTGTATGTGTTTAGTGGACATTTCTAAATGTGTAAGAATGTATGTAATGGTTTTTCAATAGTGCCATTCACAATGTGTGTTTACCTGCATGAAGGTTCAGTCAATATAGCTGCATTTAAAGAGAATATAATTTTGTGCATCCACAATCTGACTAGACACACAGCTAAATGCAGCTAAAAGCATGTAAACACTAATGTTTGGGGGATGTTTAGTTCAGTATAGCACTCACCAGTGAATAGAGTCCACACCATTTATGCCGTTAAAGGATTTGTTGGCCCACTTTTATTAACCACCCATGTACATAAACGGCCGGATGGGAGCAGCGCCAAAGCGGGTTGCTGTTTATAAACGGCCCCCGCATTCACTGCCTGTGCGCGCTTCCTGGGAGCGTGCGGCACTGTGATCCAGTGCCCGCTGTGTCCGCAGGACACAGCAAAACACCGATTGCTGTACGGGACCTCTGTGTGAGGTCCCGATTTATGTGATCCCTGATTGGCTAATCAGTGATCACATGAATAGTAGTGAACAAGATGTCACTTCTGACATCATTGCTTACTACTTGTGAAATCTGTGAATGATCACAGAGGTCACATGGTACAAGGCTATTCACAACAGCTTTGTACCATGTGACAAGCTGTGACCAATTACAGCTCTCACAGTATTTCTCAATGGCTGCAAGAGAAGGAGAAATTATTGCTTTTACAGCCTTTATGGGTGTAAAAGCAATCAGTGTAAAAAAAGGAAAAACAATCTTCATCACCCCCACAGTAGTGACACTGTACTGCTAGGGTGACGGTATGTTAAAAAAAACATAAATAATAATATAAAAAATAAATTAAAAATTTTAAATACATTTTAAAAATTATAATTTTCGGTTCTAAACTAATTTGGTTTTTTTTGTTTGTTTTTTTTTTACAAAAAATATAGCTGAATACATTTTGGCCAAGATTTAGGGCCCGTTCACACTTTGCTGTTTTACCAACGCTTGCCAAACGCCCCTATAGCGTTTGGCAAGCGTTGGTCCGGCGTTTACGGAGCATTTTTTAACGCTCCGCAAACGCCGCATGCGCGGTTTAGAGGTAGTTGCTAGGCGTTTGCCGAGCGTTAATAATGCCCCACAAACGCTTATAATGCAGTTTGAGTGGTGTTACCGCTCCGCAAACGCCCCTCAACCGCGTCGCAACCGCACCACAAACGCCGACCGGGCTGTAATGTGCAGAATTGTAATGTGTAATGTGCAAAATTGGCGGAGTCGTTTGGGAAGCGGTAAAAACGCTTCCCAAACGCCTCTCTGCCGCTTGCACACAACGCTAGTGTGAACGTATCCTTATGAAGATTATTTATTTGCAAAATTTTATAATAAAAACACTTTTTTTTTCAAAATGTTTGGACTTTTTCATTTATATAGCAAAAAAATAAATATTCCAGTGCTGTATAAATACCACCAAAATTAAGTTTTATCTGTCTCAAAAAAATGCTAAAAAATAATATGGGTACAGTGTTGCTGACCACGCAATTGTCATTCAAAATGTGATAGCACTGAAAGCTGAAAACTGGCCTGGACAGGAAGGGGGTGAAAGTGTCCAGACTTTGAAGTGATTAAAAAGAAAGAAAATGCCCAACAAAACTAACTGTTGCCCACGCAGAAGTTTTCACTATCAACAAAAAATAACATAGGCTTCGGCTTCCAGGCTCTCTTTAGCATCACCGCTGTTCAGGCTTTGTGCCTCGGACCTACTGACCAGGTAACTCAGTGTCCCTGTGTTCATATACAAATACTGTACCTCTGTTAGCACTGTGTTTTGCAGCTCCACTGACACCTGCACCATGAAGACATGCACACTTGTGGCTGCTCCCTTGCACCCACATGGACTCTTTGGGAAGGTGGAACCCAGAATCTTAGTCTAGAGCAGGGGTGGGCAAACTTTTTGACTTGAGGGCCGCAATGGGTTCATATATTGGACCCGGGGGCCGGACCAAGAGTAGATGAATGATGTGTATGAGTCATCCATAGTAAGTATAGTAATATTCCCCCATAGTAAGCATAGTAATTAATCCCCCATAGTAATTAATCCCCCATATAGTAATTCATCCCCCATATAGTAATTCATCCCCCATAGTAATTCATCCCCCATATAGTAATTCATCCCCCATAGTAATTCATCCCCCATATAGTAATTCGTCCCCCATATAGTAATTCGTCCCCCATATAGTAATTCGTCCCCCATAGTAATTCATCCCCCCTATAGTAATTCATCCCCCATAGTAATTCATCCCCCATATAGTAATTCATCCCCCATAGTAATTCATCCCCCACATAGTAATTCATCCCCCACATAGTAATTCATCCCCCATATTAATTCATCCCCCATATTAATTCATCCCCCATATAGTAATTCATCCCCCATATAGTAAGTCCCCCATATAGTAATTCATTCCCCATATAGTAAGTCCCCCATATAGTAATTCATTCCCCATATAGTAAGTCCTCCATATAGTAATTAATTCCCCATATAGTAAGTCCCCCATATAGTAATTCATTCCCCATATAGTAAGTCCCCCATATAGTAATTCATTCCCCATATAGTAAGTCCTCCATATAGTAATTCATTCCCCATATAGTAAGTCCTCCATATAGTAATTCATCCCCCATATAGTAAGTCCCCCATATAGTAATTCATTCCCCATATAGTAAGTCCTCCATATAGTAATTCATTCCCCATATAGTAAGTCCTCCATATAGTAATTCATTCCCCATATAGTAAGTCCCCCATATAGTAAGTCCCCCATATAGTAATTCATCCCCCATATAGTAAGTCCCCCATATAGTAATTCATCCCCCATATAGTAAGTCCCCCCCCGTGTCAATTCACTTACCTTTGGTCCGCGCGTTCCTCTCGTATTCCCGCGCCGTTCTGGTCTTCAGGGAGGACTGTGAGAGGAGTTCGTCACGCTGCCCCGCCTACATCCTGGCTGCCCCGCCTACATCCTGACAGCTGCAGAGTCCTGACGTCCGAGAGGAGGGAGGGGGGCGGCCATCCGAGAGGGGGGGCGGCCATCCGAGAGGAGAGGAGGGGAGAGGAGGAGAGGAGGGAGGGGAGAGGAGGAGAGGAGGGAGGGGAGCGGGCGCCCGGCACACAGGAGAGCCGCATCTAAATTTGTAAAGAGCCGCGGCTTGCCGACCACTGGCCTTGCGGGAGCCTAGCTCCGCGGGCCGGATTAAAAGGTCCGCCGGGCCGTATACGGCCCGCGGGCCGTAGTTTGCCCATTGCTGGTCTAGAGTCTACAAAAAAACAACTCATGCCTGCACAATTAGGGTGCTGGTTTTAACCAAAACCAGGACCCAGGATTGGAGATTTCATCTCATCCAGATCACTATGAAATCTCCGGGCTCCAAAATGGATTTTAGCAACCAACTGAAAAAAAGTTTCCTCCAAATTAAACATGCATTCTGGAGCCCCTCAACCTGCCTAGTTGAGAATCGTGTGTGACATACATCATGACAGTGAACCACACTGTCACAACACGTTCAAACCTGCTCTAAAGCAAGAACATCTGAACGCAGGAAAAAAGTGGTCTCGGAGGCATAAAAGTTGTTTATACTTCCCAGATGAAATCACCCGCATTTAGAAAAGCTAAATGCAGCAATGCCAGTGTGAATGTGACCTAAGGGGGTCAAGGATGCCATTTTCAGAGACACCGTCACCTACATGGTCAAGGTGAGAGTGTCTATTTACCAAAGTAGAGCCTCAGTGTTTTTTGTATTTAAAATGTATCTGTTTTCATGCTTTGCTTTATTATATACTGTTTAATTATAAAGATCTGGCTGTATGTGTTATTTTCATAGTCAAACCACACATCGTATGTCCCCATCTGAATACATGTATACAAAAAGCTGCTCATGGTGACCATATTTTCCAGAGATGTGCATATGTGTCCCTGATCTAGAAGAAGTGTTGGCATATTTTTAGCATCTAATTAGTTTATATTGATGTCACTTATTCAAAAGAAGTGATTGCACAAGGGAGAAGGCAAATAATTTAAAGCTGCAGACGTAATAATGAAAAAGGCGTGAGTGGCCTATTTATAAAATGATCATGATATAAGGGCCAGACTAATGTACATATGTTTGTAATAATCACATCCCACATCTGCTGTGTGATACATTCTGTACAGGTAGTCCTTGTCAAAGCCAGTCATTCTGAAACACACTTGCAGCATTGAGAATAGAAACAAACTGTAAAGGTTGTGCAACTTGCTTGCTGTTGCAAAACATGTACATAATTCATCAGGCCGGAGATGGTGCATGGCTTTCAGTTTTCACAGAGGCTCTCTGGTAGGAGAGCACAGAAACAGGATACGTAATCTTTTGAATATAACTAGGCCAGAGAAAAGTACTTTATATAAACCTGCAAGGATGATTTGAGTCATCATTTAGAAGATGGAAAGTGTATTGTACTTGAGGCTCAGAAGTGAATGTTACAGAAACAAAAGTAGCGATCGCAGTGAGCGTAAATCCCACAGGTGTTGGAAGAACTGACTACTGCAAACCTGAGTCATTTTTCGTGATGACATTAGGAACTAGTCTATAAAGCCGGGTCAATATAATAATAATATGAAGAGATTGAAATTGAGATTGAAATCTTAGATTGAAATTCAAATTCCATTCAACCCTTCATATTTTAAGTTATGTAAAACTGACATCTGGTGACTATACCATCATAATTCCTTTGTTGCCTTGCACTAGTGTGTCCAGTACAAGCTTCTGTGTCAACCAGTTTTCAGGCCCTGATGAAGGGGAAGTTGTGAGCCCCCTAAATGCGTTAACTTTATCCTCCAATTTTTTATCAAGAATAATAAACTTTTACTGGACTGCACCGACTCATGGTGCACTCATTCTTTTATACTTTGTTCTGACTTTTCCGGGACCTGGAAATCTTTTGCTATATACATGTATATATATATATATATATATATATATATATATATATATATATATATATATTAACATCTTTATATCCTTTCTAAAGATGTTAAGATGTTTTCATTCTCTTTTAGATATGCATGTTCTCAGTAAGGCCATCTGGAAATCTTTTTTCCAATATATATATATATATATATATATATATATATATATATATATATATATATATATATATTATCATCTTTATATATTTTCTACTGTAATGATGTTTTCAGTCTCTTTTAGATATGCATGTTCTCATTAAGGCCATTGTTAGCCACCCTTTGTTATTATTTTTCTGCCTCCCAGTTATGCTCCTGAGATTTCTGACTGTCACATGAGCACGTGATGTAGACCCCAACGGATGTGGCAATATGCATTACATGGGCTTGTTTCACTGTTGACGCTATTAGGAAGCTGGTCTTGAGCAGTAATTTGCAACTGATGCGGGAGCAAGTTTATGTAGAAAGGATTGTTTTGAAGGGTTAGGCCCATTTCACATGGGTTCAGCTTGTATAAAAGCAGTGAGAATTGCAAGCTTTGAAAAAGCATTTGCACAGCTTTCAGCAAGCTTTGTTTAAGCTTTTAAAGTACCATTCAGCTCCAGTTTGTAAATGTTGAACACAGATCTTTATAGCAGTACTGATTTCAAACTGCTAGCAGCACTACTTCAATCATGTCTTGTTGACAGCCTGCTGAAGCCTGCTAGCAGCTTGTTTAAAGTGGCAATCAGCTCCAGTTTGTAAATGTTGAACAGAGATCTTTATAGCAGTACTGATTTCAAACTGCTAGCAGCACTACTTCAATCTTGTCTTGTTGACAGCCTGCTGAAGCCTGCTAGCAGCTTGTTTAAAAGAGGAGCTGAAGGGTGCTTTAAAGGCTTAGAGAAAGCTGCTTAAAGCTTGCCGAAAGCTTTGCAAAATCTTGCTGAAAGTGTCGTAAAAAAGCTTGATGTTCACACTGCTCTTATACAAGCTGAAGTCCATCTGCAACAGGCCTTAGGATGATTTTTTACTTGGTGTGGGTTACAAAATAGGATGTACCCATCCTTTGACTGACCCAGCATGAAGACATGAAAAAGACATGACATACTTGGAGCAAGTTAGAATGGTGAACTACAAGCTGATTGGGTATTAAATAAATGGACTACTGTTAAGCATCAATAGATGTGTTTTTATGTTCTGCTGGGGCCCTGATAGGGTTGTTTTGTCTATTTTTATGTGGTTAATAAAAGGAATTGTGTGATTTAAAAAATCCTGTAAACATGTGGTACCTCAAAAGTCTCGCATATCAGTCTAGTTTTCTCTTTAAATTGACCAACATGCGGCCTCGGCGGCGTGACGTCAGCACGGCAAGGCTCCTCCCTAGGCCAAGGCCGCATGTTGGTCCGGCGGCCATCTTTAGTTCACATGTAAGCTGGATTTCTTTCATGTTTGTTTCTGCTTGGATTACTATTACCCAATAAAATACTACACTATATGATTCCTGTCTTGTGGCCTGGTTTACTGAGCCATATTTAAGGAGGAAGACTGACATCTATTGGTGCCTTGGCGTGGGCTGTATTGGGAATTAAGGAGCAGTTCCTTCCCCACCCCCTGTGCTGGATTGGTGCTGGATTGATCTGTTGGACGTGTGGAGTGATTCCCCTGCTGTATGAGTGTGCCAGTAGAGCCCCCTTCTGCCTTTGACCAGATCCATGATGACCACCAGGGTTCTGTTTGGATAATATTACTACATGCGCATATGACTTGCTCTTCCAGTAAGAGCAAGCACATATTAATTGTTCACCCCCTGAAGTCACGAGCACTGGAGTCATTCCTTATCCCAGTCACCAGAATCACTATTGGGTTTGAAGTTTGAAATCGTTTTGATCTTTATCCACTCACGAATATATTTGATTACGGATTATTGAGCATTTTTATGGCATTTTATGAACTCTATTTATTTAACTTTATTTATTTATATCTATATTCACCTTTTGGTGCAGTATTTCTCACTGTTCACATTTTTATCCAGCTACAACATTACTGGATTGCTTTTTTGCTGGCACTTTTAAGCACTTTATTGATATATTCTTATATGTTTACAATCATATATTTATAGTGCAATATATATATTGTTAGTGCAATATTTTCGGTGCAATATTTTTATATTTTCATATTTATCATTGGATATAGTAATTCATCCATTCACTATATATCTTGATACCGGATTGTGGTTAGTTTCCTTACATTTTTAGCGCTGCATATTGCTATAGCAATTATATTAGAGGATTTAGGGGTTCTATCCTTTTATGCTAGCAGCTTTTTGATGTGATTTTACTGTGCACTCACCTATTCTTTATAAGTTTATATCCTAAGGCTCCATGCACACCAGCATTTTTCTAAGCTCCTAGAAGCTGTTATAAGCATTTTTTTTTCTGCTCCTAGAAGCTAAAAAGTGTTATCCTAAGTGTCTGTGCACATTAGCTTAGGCTAGTAGTAGTGTACTGTGTTGTATTGTACTAGAGTGAAATTACCAGGCCCCAGCAAGGATTCCCCTAGATTGACTTTACATTTTCATTTAATTGACCTATCTGTGTCAATAAGTTAAATAAAGGCTAAAAGAATTTAGATGTGCTATGTACTGGTAGGACTTGCAGTTGACTGTAGATCTGCATTCCTAAGTACAAAGTAGATATGGGCTGATATTACATATACTGGGAAAGGGTTTAACCTGTTCTTCATATACTAAACTGTTCAGTTGCAGCCTAGCTGATAATACGATTTATATTATACAATTATAGTCTACTGCAGGGGCCTCCAAACTTTCTAAACAAAGGCCAATTAACTGTCCTTCAGACTTTAGGGGGGCCAGACTGTAGGAAGTGTGAGTAGAAAATGCCCTGGCTTCACTGGGAGTAAACAATGGCTGATCTTCAGAATTAGGGGAGGAATAGTGCCCCGTTGTTGGTGTCAGTGGGAGGAATAGTACCCCATCATTGGTGTCGGTGGGAGGAATATTGGAATGGCATTGGTGTCATTGGGAGGAACAATGCCCCATCATTAGCATTATATGGAAGAATTGTGCCCCATGGTTGGTGTCATTGGATGGAATTGTATCCCATCACTGGTGGCAGTGAGTGGAATTATGTTTCAATGTAGATGTCAGTGGAAGAAATAGTGCCCCACTGTTGGTGTCAATGGGAGGAATTGTGCCCCACTGTTAGTGTCGGTGGGGGGAATTGTGCCTTATTGTTTGTGTCTTTGGTAGGAACAATATCCCATTGTGATGTCAGTGGGAGAAAAAATGCCCTGTTGTTGATGTCATTGGGAGAAATAGTGCCCCATTGCTGGTGCCAGTGACAGGAATTATGTCTCATTGTGTGAGTCTGTGGATGGGATAGTGCCCCAAGGGCCGAATAAAAGCAAGCAAAGGGCCGCAGTTTGGAGACCACTGGTCTATTAGAAGCTGCAAATGATACTAAGAGTACACAATAGTGCAGAAGTAGAATGGGTTGCCATGTGTTTGCTATTAATCTGTGATCATGAAGAGACTTGAAGCATTGCTTAAAGCTGAGACTTGCTCAGAAGCTGGGAGCAGGTGTCAAATTCACTCATCCAGAAGTGTCAAACTGTGTTGCATGGGGCTCAGACCAACCCGGTGCAAGGTAATTGTGTGGCCAGGGCCTCTCTGGCTATGTCCCCAGATGTATTTTGCCCCTCCCACTAGAGCCCCAGGGGTCGAGTGAAAGACATCAGGGGGCATGGCCAGAAGGTGCTGGCTGAACCCACACATTTACTTTGCACTGGGTTGGTCTGGGCAGCACCCTATGCAACACATCACTATTAATCTATTGCTATTATGGATAGCCTGTCAAAACACCTTTTGAATGTTGACTTTTTTAGTTTTTGGATCCGTTTCTTAAAGTTTAACTATAAGTAAAACTTTTTGTTTTGTTTTGGATAGAGTGGAAATGGATTAGAACACTGGTCAGGTTTTTATTGATCTCTGTGTCACCATTAGGGGGATTCACCCTCTCTATTTAACATGTTTACCAAATCTATTAAAAATGAAAGTGAGAATCTCAGATTTTGAATTGTATCCAGAACATTACCAGATCCTACAATCTTCCAATAGGGACCCTAGCTCTGGTGACCCTGATGACAACCAGGGATTCACTCACTTTGGAGGGATTTCCTATCACTTCCTGTTTTTGCTCTGGGACAGGGAGTGAATGGGAATCTCCCCAATGGGACAAAGATTGCAAAAAAAAAAATGACAGGGGTTATAACCCTACCTTATTTTATCCAAAATGAAATACATTTTGCCTTTAGTTCTACTTTAACCTCCTTGGCGGTATGATTCTTTCCGATTTTTTGTGCTGAAAGCGGCACCATTTTTTTGCATGGAAATATGTAGTTTTTTATTGTAGGCTGTAATTTTTAGGAATAACTCACTAAAATCTGTACAAACAAGAGTCTAGTAAACATCCCGATTATGATAAAACTTGAAACACGAAATCATAAATTATAATTTAATAAATAATCATAAAAAATAATAATATAATAATAATGAATTTAATCAAACCAAAAACACTGAAATTTGAAATACAAAGGCAAATTCGCACATCGCTGAGCAAAGTCGCAAAATCGTTTTCAGTGTCTGATGACGAATTTCCACACGAATCATTATCACTCAATTCTGCAAGTGGTTCTGATTTACTATCGCTGTTCTAAAACCGCTTTTGACGTAAAGGGACGCTTTTTGGACGCCATGGACTTTTCTAAGTTTCCAGGCAGAAAGAACATTCAAAATGCAGGCAGGGCACAGGACAAAGCAGTAGGGACAAAATATATGTGAAATGCATTGAAACAGCAATGACAGCAAAAATGACATTTTTTTAAAAATGTCAAATTTCCCGCCGGTTCCGGCGCCCGTACATCCCGGCGTCACAGGGACCGGAACACGGAAGCCAGATGCCGGCATCAGCCGGAGGAGATGGCCGGGGACGCTGCAGGGGACACATCGCGGGAGCGAAGGACAAGGTAAGTGCTGCAGGGACCCCCTGAGCAACGCCGCATGGTAAGCCCGAGTGTAGCTCGGGGTTACTGCTCTTGGTATTGAAATTTTACCCCGAGCTACACTCGGGAAAACCGCTAAGGAGGTTAGAGAAAAGCTGTGCGGACAAAAATAAATGGGCTGCAACTGTTGACTTTTTCTGACAATGTTAGTTTTCTGGCTGTCTCAGTGATCCTCTGGCTTTAATGCTTTGAAGCACTGAACCATAACAAGCATTCAGATCAGGTGTTTTGACATCATTCTGACTTTCTGTTGTGGCATGCTTATTCCAAGTCAGTGGCTCTGAAAGTACAGGTGAAACTCGGAAAATTAAAATATCGTGCAAAAGTTCATTTATTTCAGTAATGCAACTTAAAAGGTGAAACTAATATATGAGACGAACTATCTTGCTTTGCACATAATGAGTCTAAGTCGTGATTTGTCATAATTGCGATGATTATGGCTTACAGCTCATGAAAACCCCAAATCCACAATCTGAGAAAATTAGAATATTACATGCAATCAATAAAACAAGGATTGTACATAGAACAATATCGGATCTCTGAAAAGTATAAGCATGCATATGTACTCAGTACTTGGTTTGGGCCCCTTTTGCAGCAATTGCTGCCTCAATGCGGCGTGGCATGGAAGCTATCAGCCTGTGGCACTGCTGAGGTGTTATGGAAGACCAGGATACTTCAATAGCGGCCTTCATCTCTTCTGCATTGTTCGGTCTCATGTCTCTCATCTTTCTCTTGGCAATGCCCCATAGATTCTCTATGGGGTTCGGGTCAGGCGAATTTGCTGGCCAATCAAGCACAGTAATCCCACGGTCATTGAACCAGGTTTTGGTGCATTTGGCAGTGTGGGCAGGTGCCAAGTCCTGCTGGAAAATGAAGTCAGCATCCCCATAAAGCTCGTCTGCGGAAGGAAGCATGAAGTGCCCCAAAATCTCCTGGTAGACGGCTGCGTTGACCCTGGACTTAATGAAGCACAGTGGACCAACACCAGCAGATGACGTGGCTCCCCAAATCAACAAAGACTTTGGAAACTTCACACTGGACTTCAAGCATCTTGCAGTGTGTGCCTCTCCATTCTTCCTCCATACTCTGGGTCCTGGTTTTCAAATGAGATGAAAAAGTTGCTCTCATCAGAAAAGAGGACTTTGGACCACTGAGCAACAGACCAGGTCTGTTTTTCTTTAGCTCAGGTAAGCAGCTTGACAAGAGGAATACGACATTTGAAGCCCATGTCCAGGATGTGTGTGGTGGCTCTTGATGCACTGACTCCAGCATCAGTCCACTCCTTGCGAAAGTCCCCAGCACTTTTGAATGGCCGTTTCCTGACAATCCTCTCCAGGCTGCGGTCATTCCTGCTGCTTGTGCACCTTTTTCTTCCACACTTTTCCCTTCCACATAACTTTCTATTAATGTGCTTTGGTACAGCACTTTGGGAACATCCAACTTCTTTTGCAATTACCTTTTGAGGCTTTCCCTCCTTATGGAGGGTGTCAATGATGGTTTTCTGCACAACTGTCAGGTCAGCAGTTTTTCTCATGATTGTGATTCCTACTGAACCAGACTGAGAGACCATTTAAAGGCTCAGGAACCCTTTGCAGGTGTTATGGCTTAATTAGCTGATTGGAGTGGGACACTTTGAGCATAGAATATTGCACCTTTTAACAATATTCTAAGTTTCTGAGATTGTGGATTTGGGGTTTTCATGAGCTGTAAGCCATAATCATTATTATTATTATTATTATAAAGTATTTATATAGCGCCAAAAAGTTTGCTCAGGGCTGTACATTATAGTGGGAGACAGTACATGAGACAATACAGTAACAATACAATACACAAGGGGTTCGAGGGCCCTGCTCCTTGGAGCTTACAATCTAGGAGGGACGGGATAGTGGTACAGGAGGAAATGGCTGTGGGGGATGGGGTGGTAGGAGGAGTGGAGGAGATCGGCTGTAAGGTGAGGGCGGGGTAGGCTTCCCTGAAGAGATGGGTTTTCAGGGTGCGCCTAAAGGTGAGGAGGGTAGGTGACAGTCTGATGGATTGGGGTAGTGAGTTCCAGAAGATGGGGGAAGACCTGGAGAAGTCCTGGAGTCGGGCATGGGAGGAGGAGACCAGGGAACTGGAGAGTAGGAAGTCTTGTGAGGAGCGAAGAGTACGTGTTTGGATATCAGGTCAGTGATGTAGTTTGGGGCAGTATTATGAATAACTTTGTACGTCAATGTTAGTAGTTTGAATTTTATGCGTTGGGCAATCGGAAGCCAGTGGAGGGAATGACAGTGGGGGTTGGCGGATACGGAGCGGTTGGTAAAGTGGATGAGTCTGGCCGCTGAGTTCAAGATAGACTGAAGCGGGGATAGTCTGTGGTGAGGTAAGCCGGTGAGGAGGGAATTGCAGTAGTCGAATCGTGAGATAATAAGGAAGTGAAGAGTTGTTTAGTAGTGGCTGGGGTTAGGATCGAACCTATTTTGGAGATGTTGCGGAGGTGGAGCCTGCATGAATTTGCCAGCGATTGGACAGTGATAATCATCACAATTATGACAAATCATGGCTTGAACTATCTTGCTTTGCATGTAATGAGTCTATCTCATATATTAGTTTCACCTTTTAAGTTGCATTACTGAAATAAATGAACTTTTGCACATTATTCTAATTTTTTGAGTTTCACCTGTATAAAAGTCAGGTCAGTAATGGCAGCCATACAAGCTCTCATAGTACAGATTAAATACAGTTGTAGACGGATCTGTAACCTCCATGCGGTTATTACAACAATGTTTGGTGTGTCGCAATTTTATGTAAATTCTACTGATTACATACTGGAACAAGAATGGTAATAAAAATCCCTAGCTGCCTATGAACTCTGTTTCTGTGGGAATTATAGTAGACGCTGAGGTCACACTGCCCTGCAGTCTCCTTTGTTCATGACCTGTATCGGTATTCAGAATGCACCTCAGCATCCGTGTTGGCAGGTTCTTGGCATTTACACACTGGAAGTGCAAGTACTGATAGGGAATAGATTGTGTTTTGTTCTGCGTGTGTATGCACTGATATTAGCTGTACGTTATTGAAAAATATATATATATATATATTTTTTTTTTTTAAAGGTCAACTCCTCCACCAAATTATGTGTTGTGTGTATGCAGGGGCTGCAGAGGAGGGATATCCCCACTATAGTTCATAGGGCTTCCCAACTCATAAACCATTACAGACCCGTTCACACTCATGTAGTGATACAGATGCATTTCAAGTTGAAATCTCATGTTCCTATGTGGCTAGTTCACCTCTATACACCTCAGTTTAATGAATTTTTAGAAAACATAGGACAAGTAGCAGTTTTATTCATTGAAGGATGTTAAATCCCACTGAAATGAATTACATATGCACAATAATATGTGTATCATACAGTTCTGGGCATCTTTAAAGCATCTGTATTCATTAAACTGTATTTAAAAAAAAAACTGCTGCGCAAATACCATGTGATATAAAAAATTGCAACACCCACGATTTTATTCTCTAGGGCCTCTGCTTAAAAATATTTATAGTTTGTGGGTTTAAGTAACATTATAGAAAAAGAAAAAGATGATTTTTACATATATGAGAGAAGTGTCAGAATTGGCCCTGTATTCAAGTAGTTCATGTATAATATTTCTGTAGAAAGCTACCCGGATGTCAAATTTATAAGCTGAGCTCGAATCAATAGGATCAAATGTCTGGAAGTCAGGCAGCTCCAGCAATACTCCATATACTACAGGCACTGCCCTTGCAAATCTGTCTATTTCAGTTTTTATAATGAGGGCCAATGTCAGGCCATGCTTTTAGTGCGTGTCCTGCCCTTCCAGAAGGGGAGATCCCACAACAGTCCAACATGCTCCTACCTCCAATTAACAGGCATGTACACCACTGCGGTGGATTGTCTTCTTTTTTTTTTTGCTTCTATTTGCTGCATTGTAATTAAGCTTTGATTAGCAGGGAACAGAACACGTTCAACAACCTTCTGTTCAGCACTGACTCACTCTGAATTCCTGTATGTGTCCATTCTCTTGCTCTGTTGACATTAGGTACTCTGATGTCCAAGTGTTCCCGCACTATGAATGGGCAATCTGCTATAGCTGAGGCAAGGCGAAAAAGGAAGCTGATCTCACCTTACATTTGTAGGTGTTGGTAGGGAATCTAGTGAACAAAAAAGTCACCCTTGTATAGTAAAACTTTATTTAGTGAGTAATGACATTTTTAGCTTTCAGCTTCTTTTTGGAATTCTCCATCTAGTGATCAGGAATAGAGTTGCATCATTTTTAATGTATGCCAAGAGAGGAAGGGGAGGATCTACAGTACATTATTTACTATACCTGGAGTATTTATCTTCAGTTCGGGCTGGAAGTGACATGTTAGGTATCTATTTTCTCCAGAAGCCCAGTAACATCATTTTTCATTTTTTATCAAAAATTGGGTTATATATTCTGTTTTTTTTTTTTATTAAAGTGTATTTAAAAAAAAATGCATTTTGAAAAACCACCGAACAAATATGAGATAAAGAAGGGAAAGGGGCATGGGAGAAAGCAGGATGGTTAAGAATCTATAGAGTACTGGTTTAGGTAAATCTCTGATTTTTGTGCAAGGGTTAAAATGTAGTTCACAGTTGCTATGGAAATTTGGATTGGATCCAGGGGCCCCCAAGTCTGGTCATATACAGTGCTCAGCATAAATGAGTACACCCCAACAGATTTGTCAGAAAACATTTACTTTCCTTTCAGAATCAACATTTTCTTTGGAACATTATACTACAAAATACTCCCACAAATGTGGGCCATTGATTGCAAACAAGATTTGTTAATTTGCACACACGAAAAAGTATTTTTCCTATCAAATTAATTCAAGACCATGTTGCAAAAATGAATACACCCCAATGAAAGGCATGGGTCTATTTTTCGTTCAAAAATCGGACCTAAGAATAATCGGCCGATTTTCGCTCTGCTAGTGGGGCAATGGCACCGGCCGGTTTTCATGGTTCCTCCCCATTTCGTTCATCGGGCATGCTGGAAAGTTCATAAAAAATTACCGATTTTCAAAATCATTGGTGGCACCATCGGATTACAGAACGAACTATGTTTTCGATTTTTTCCTTCGGAATTTGACCCATGCATGGTCTGCTTTAGGAGCAAAGCTAAATTTTAGACAACAAAATCCTAATTAACAAGAATTGAACTACAGGTGAGTCTAATTACTCATTAAACAGGTGTCCAGCAGACAGTTGATTATAAAAGGGCGTTACTTAACTGTTTACATAGTTACATAGTTAGTCTGGCTTAAAAAAGGCAAAAGTCCATCCAGTTCAACCATTAAACAAAAAAAAAAAGTTATAATCCTATACCCACAGTTGTTCCAGAGGATGTACTGCTACAGGGCGTCTGTGTTATGTAAAACCATGTAAATATAAGTGATCTTGCATTTCCGGGTAGGGGGTGTGTGCACGCACGCCACCCTACCCGCGCTGCTATTGGCTCCTGAGGATTGGCTCCTGAGAACCTGAGAGGGGAGAGAGCTGTGTGTAAACAACACAGGTCTCTCTCCTTTCAGCATGGATGTGCTGACAGGTCTCCTTAATAAAACAGCACACAGTACAGAGCCTAATCACTCCCTAACACACAGTTAACCCTTTGATCACACCAGATTTTACCCCTTCCTGCCCAGTGTCATTAGTACAGTGGCGTGGTTTTTTTTATTAGCACTGATCACTGTATTAGTGTCACTGTAGATGTCAGTGGCAGTCAGTTCCCACCCAGTGTCAGAATGCCTGCTGCAGTACCGCAGTCCCGCTATAAGTCACTGATCGCCCCCATTAGTAGTATAAAAAATGTAAGAAAAAACCCAGTATATATACCACCATTTGTATATGCTATATCTTTCACTTACCATTTAATATACACTTACTGGGATTTTTTTTCAGCAAAGACATGTATCAGAATACATTCTGGCCTAAATTTATGAAGATTTTTTTTTATTTTATTATTGGATATGTTTTATAGCAAAAAATCTAAAATATTATTTTTCTTTTCAAAAGTGTCAGTCTTTTTTTGTTTATAGCACAAAAATAAAAAATGCAGAGGTGATCAAATACCGTCCGGTTTGGTGTTCTTGGACCCGGGCCTATACGTGATGTGGAACACGAATCGGAAAAAGAAAAGTGCCCATCTAGCTTGGGGTGGTCTCAGGCGTTTGGCTGTCCTCAAGTATTCCAAATTCTTGTGGTCCGTAAAGATTAGTATTGGATGTGTGGCCCCCTCCAGCAGATACCTCCATTCCTCTAGTGCCGTTTTAATGGCCAAGAGTTCCCGGTCACCAATATCATAATTTCTTTCGGCGGATGTAAGTTTCCTAGAAAAGAATGCCACTGGGTGCATGAGCTCCTTGGTCCCTTTCCTCTGGGACAGGATGGCCCCTACCGCGTTCTCAGATGCATCGACCTCCAGGATGTAGGTGTCAGGAATGGACTTGCCAATAATGGTGGGACTCACCTGCCTTGTGGGCTGCAGTACCAGGGCTGGCCAGCGGGTGCTCTCAGCAATCAGAGACTCAACCCTGCAGTCAGCCAAACACCTGAAGCTGATTACGGAGGTGTATTTAAGGGATGGCCAGACCTGCAGTCTAGGCCTAGGTGTGTGTTTCTCCATGGGCCCCTGTATCTTGTTACCTGCATTCCTGTTCCTGTTCCTGTTCCTGCCTGACTGACTGGTTGCCGACCCTGCCTGATTCTGACCTCTGCTGGCTTCTCCTGTTTGATCCCTGGCTTGTGACCCCGACCATCCTCTGCTTGACCCCCTGTACCTACCTGCCCGTTAGTTGCTGTACCCGGCTCGTGACCTGACTACTCTCTGCCTGCTCCTCCTGTTCCTACCTGCCCGACTGTTATTGACCCGGCCTGCCTGACTACGCTTGCATTGTATGTATTGTTATCTGTGGGTGGTTTGGTTTGGTTCATTTGCACTGTGTTTATGTTTTAGTATTGCACTGCGTTTTGTATTGTTAGTATTAATAAATTATATTGTTTATAACATATCTGAAGCCTGCGTTTCCCTGCGTCAGTTCACATACCTCTGGTCATACTCGGAGCCCTGACAGTACGGAAGCAAGGAATCAGAATGACTGAGAATGGGGGCTGTAGTGAACAGTTTCTTCAGGGTCTCGAATGCGGACTGTGCCTCGTGCGTCCACCGAAAACGTACCCCTTGTTTGGTAAGCTGGGTGATGGGGGACACAAGGCCTGAGAAGTTCCTGATAAATTTCCGATAGAAATTTGCAAACCCAATGAAGCGTTGTACCCCCTTTTTGTCTGTGGGTACCGGCCATTCACGAATTGCCGAAACTTTTTGAGGATCCATCGCAACCCCCGTGGTGGAGATAATCAGCCCCAGAAATGCAATACTGTGCTGCTCAAAACTGCATTTGTCCACCTTAGCGTACAACCCATGTTGGCGTAGACGCTCCAACAGACTTCTAACATGACCCCTATGGGACTCCAGGGAAGGCGAGAAAATTAGAATATTGTCTAAGTAGACGACAACAAAAATGTCCAGGTAGTCCCTAAACACGTCCTTGATGAAGTGCTGGAACGTGGCTGGGGCGTTACAAAGTCCGAAGGGCATAACGAGGTACTCAAAGTGCCCAATATTGAGTACGAAACGCAGTCTTCCACTCATCCCCCTCTCTTATGCGGACCAGGTTATACACGCCCCTCAAGTCTAACTTAGTAAACTGTACCGCTTACTTTAACCTCTGAAAAAGCTCTGGGACCAAAGGGAGGGGATAGCGGTTCTTAACTGTAATTTTATTTAAGTCACGGTAGTCTATGCATGGTCTTAAGGACTTGTCTTTCTTCTCCACGAAAAAGATTCCAGCATCGGCTGGCAAAGTGGAGGGCCGAATGAACCCCTTCTGTAGGTTTTCATCTATGTACTCCTTGAGTACCCCCAGTTCCCGTTCTGACAAAGGAAATATCCGTCCAAACGGGATCTCAGATCCGGGCAGAAGGTCAGTGGGCCAGTCATAGGTCCGGTGGGGAGGAAGAATGTCTGCCCCCCGCTTACTAAAGACATCTAAGAAGTCATGATAGGCCGGGGGAATAATTTGGACTAACTCGGTGTCTCCATCTAAACGAGGAAGTCGGGGCGTGACAGTGTTCCTGGCAATAAGGTGACCGGAACTGGATGGTCCCTGTTTTCCAATCAATCTGGGGGTTGTGGGCCCGCAGCCACGGAAGTCCAAGAATGATTGGAAATAATGAGGACGCAATGGCATCCAGTTGGAGAAACTCCTGATGATGATTGGTCACTGTGGTGCAAATAGGCGGGGTTTGCCGGTCTACTACCCCTCACTTAATGCGTGACCCGTCGGCTAAGAAGATATTTAACCTTGATTCCCTGGTCTGGAGGGGGATTCTCTGTTGCGTGGCAAAATCCAAATCAATAAAACAACTACATGCCCCAGAGTCAACAATTGCTGTCGCTGACACGGTTCCTCCTGGGAGCTGCAATGAAACAGGCAACGCTAAGTAACTAGAATGACTAGCATGTGAAGCAGATACAGAGGAAAAAACAGTGTGGCACTTACTCATTTTCGCTGGGCAAGAACGTACCATGTGACCGGCTTCCCCGCAATAGAGACACAGGTTATTCACCCGTCGTCTCTGGCGTTCTTCCGCTGACAGAGATGGTCGTGTCATACCGAGCTGCATGGGTTCAGGGGTGTCATCATGTTCCATGCTCCGGTTCCCTCCAGGTGGGGGTTGAAGAGGAGCGCGAGGAAGTACCCATGCAGGCCTCTGACCCTGGTTGGACCTTTCTGCCCTGCGCTCACGTAGTCTGCGGTCAATTTCAATGGACAGGGTGATGAGGTTCTCCAATGAATCAGGAAGGCCCACCCTGGCCAACTCATCTTTAAGGGACTCAGATAGACCCATCCGAAACTGGTGACGTAAAGCAGCGTCAAATACTTATTTCCCTCATGAACATGCAAATCAGTGCATATTTTATTAGACATGCATTTCTTTTGAAATTTTTGTTGCTATTCTGTCTCTCAGTGTTACAATACACCTACCATTCGATTTTTAGACTGATCATTTCTTTGTGAGTGGGCAAACATTCAAAATCAGCAGGGGATCAAATACTTTATTCCTTCACTGTATCTTGGGGCACTTATAGAAGATATGGAACAAAGATCCTGTATGGATTGGACAGGGCCAGCACTGACTGGGAATTCTAGGGTTTAGCATGTGTAAAACAGCAGGGTACATTAAGAACGGTAGAGTATTCGAAACTGGCTCTCTTTGAGCACTTTTCAGATTGAGGTTGTCTGAGCCAATGACCATATTTTAACTCAATCATTTAGGATATTTAAGATTAATCCCTGACAAGAGGGTTCTTTTATACATAGCCTCTAGAAGGTTTCAGATTGAGAACTATTGAGTTAAATGTTTCATTTGAAGTGTCGGTATGTTATATCACTTTTGAAGCATTGTGAATAGTAGGAGGATTTGGTTGACCTCCAGAGGTTTTAGCCATTCCTTGCTCTAGCCAAAACATTTGGCAGTAGATATACTTTAAGCCAGGTTACATTCAAAAGAAATGGAATCTTAAAGTAACTGTAAGACAAAGAAAACCTTCTATGGTATATTAAATTGTATTCTTGTAAAGATTATATTCTGTGCCCCCAAGTCATCTCTTTTGTAAAGAAGCAACACGAAGTGTCTCTAGCTTGATTGCTAGCTAACCAAACAGGTCTGGTGCTATTTTTTTTAAAAAAAGAAGACAGTACTACTGCCTTTGGGGGTCCTTTGTAGTATGAATGTTGTTATTTTAGATGTGCTGCTTAATATTCAACTTGTGCATCAGTCATCAAGCCAGAGCATTGGGTATATGGACTATTGCTTGAACTCAAAGGACACGTGTCTTTTTTAACCTAACTGTATATCTGTAATGTCCTGTGGACATCCCAGGAAGTGTGCAGATTGAAAGCGGAACGTCACTCTCTCAATCAACATTGACTATTTTAAATCCCTACGGTGCTAGCATTAGTAAATTGATAGGAAGGTGTGTCATATTTGCTAGTTTCTATTTTTGTTCTACATCTCTTTAGTTACTGTCTGGTTTATAAGGCTAGGCAAATAATGTAATAAATCCTAGGAGTCTTCAGGAGTGATGGCGAGGCTTTCTCAGCTAAGCACACCCTCCTTCCTGTATGCCTGACCTAAGGGCAGATGAATTCCAGGAAATAAATGCTATGTGAATCATCTGCTCTTACTCAAGATGGCCATGGCCAGGAATGCTAGGGGATGTTTTTCAAAGTGATTTCTCATCAAAATAAAGCATGGAGACATGGAAGGATGAGTGAGTTTGCTTTGAATATTAAAAATTAATATAATTGCGTGTTTGGTTTGTGGTGCTCAGATACAGTGTAGCTCTGCCTTAGGCCAAGAAACAGAGAACCCCTATTCAGTTAAATGCAAGCATTAAGTAAGGTGACAGGAACAATTAGGTACAAGGCTATTGATCTGCATGAATATTTCTGGGACTTGTAGTGCATTTACACACATTTATAACTGTATAGAACAGTATTATGCCCTGTAAGTAGTTTCTGGTATCCTGGAAAATACATATTTAAATGTGTTTATCTAAAATGACTTAGTACCTTCTGTCAGTTGTATATTTTATTTTTTTTGTAGCACCCTCCTAGATAGGTGCTATATTTTGGCTCAATGTATCCGGTGGAGCTGCATTTTTTTGTTAAGTAAGTTTAGCTTAGCTCACTGTAGTTAGTGCAGCTGCATGTGATTGTTTAGGATTTAATCTGTGTCTCACAGGCTGCAGACTTAAAGTGTTATTAAACCCAGGACCCTGCATTCACTATATCTAATCTACCACAGTACACACTACATGGAAATGCAATTATTGTTGTAAATATAAACTGCTAAATACCTTTTCTCATCAGCATTATATAGCAGCCTTGTGACTATTATCAGTGTCCAGCTGAGTACTAGCTAAAGCTTGCAGGAGGAATTTTCATTCTGCTCTGACTGTCTTTTGAGGCTGCATAACCCCTGACCCTCTGTCTGGACAGTACTGATTGGCCCTGTGCTGATCACATGCACTCTCCCAAAGAAAAAAAGGCTCTCTAGCAACACATACCAAACTGAGCATTTGAAGAGTGACTCCTGTGATCAAAAAAGACAGGATCAAACATCGATTGTACACAATGCAGAAGATTAACCCCTTAGATTCCACAGGGAGTATAACAAGCATGCTTTACTGCATATACAGACTGATTTTACTTTTGTGGGTTTAGTTACACTTCAATTACTCTTACATAGACAGTTCTGGAACATAGGTGTGGAGTAATGTAAATGGGCAGCCTGAATGTTTATACAGTCCCAGCCAATCTTTGTGGGCCCTGCACAAGTGGCTGATGGGAAATGGGTATAAATAGTCTGAAATCTAGGGTCTTCTTGTCTTGTCCTGGAGAGGAGGAGTCCAGCTTAGAGGGTCGGCTGCCTTCTGGGCAGTACTGCCATGTGCGTGTTGTTCATGAGGCCTCAGCTGGGCTAGCTTAGGGGCCTGGAAGCTGACTGAGGGACTGTCTCTTGTTGGATCTGGTCTGGGATCATTAGTAGAGGTGTCTGGAGGACATTGGAAGGAGGCATCCATTTTTCAGAGACATTTGTAAGTACAGACTGGTGTGATAGATCCTAGAAACTGTGGGGTGCTGCTCAAGGGCGGACTGACAACTCATGGGGCCCCCGGGCAATAGGGGATCATGGGGCCCCTGTGTCCTTGCCCACACTCAAAGCACACTCAAAAAAAGCCTATAAAAGGTACCAGGGGCATCTCATGGTGCCCCCTACTTACCCTGGGCCCTCGGGCAATGCCCGAATGCCTGAATGGTCAGTCCGCCCCTGGTGCTGCTACCCCTCTGGGGCTTGAGAGTCAGCTGAGTGTAGGAAAAAGGGATACTGGCTGGTATCCTGAAGAGCTTAGTCTCTGTGTTCTGTGTTAACAGGATGCTGCTCAAGTTACCTAAAGAAAGAAGTTTGTGCCTTTGTCTGCTTCAACTAAGCTAAGTCCATTACTGGCCCCGACAAGGACTGCTTAAAGTGCTGCAGAAGGACGTTAGTGTCCTCATCTTCCACACAGTTCTTTTTGGACCATCCCATTCATCCACAATACGTATCCAAGTGATCCCTAAAGATAAAAAGTCCAAAAAGAACTCTCCTGGACTGTTTACTGAGCCAAAGAGTGACTGTGTTCGTGTGACTGGCTGTGGGGCAACATTACGGCAAAACACCTCAGGGACCTACAGTTGGAACCAGCAGTCTCACCGCGAAATGTTTTTTGAAATTACACACTGCTACCCAGTGCTATGCCCCTCGTCTACCATACTACATACTACATCCTAAAGTGATACAGCAGCTTCAGTTTTTTAAAGATATATAGCAAAATGATATGAAAAGAAAAAGGATAGCATGATACAGTTATTATGAAGTACCACAGATTAAAAAAAAACCAATAGCATTACAGCAATGCACTTTCCTTTCCGAAAATATCACAAATAAAGCTTCCGAGTAAGTTCTCACACTGTATGTTGGAGCTGCTGTTTCATAAAGGAGCAGTCATAGTCCTGTACATGTTTACTAAATTGCAGAGATTGTGGTAAAGTTTCGAGAATATGCTGTTAAAATTAGAATTACAAATATCTTAGACATTTCAAACTTTCCACCTTTCCTTTTCCTGAACTCCTTATAGCTGATTCTGGCAGCTGTCAGTGCACTTAAATCCCCAAAAAATTCCATGTAGACTTGTGTCAGCTAAGGATATTTGTAAGGATGAGCCCAACAAAAACATGTAGTTCAGCCTTGTTTGACTTTGAGTAAACATTTTAAAGGGAAGCTGTCAGCCATTTAACCTTTAAAAAAAAAAGTCTTAGCCAAGAGCAGGACTAGGACATGAAGGGCGGGGGGGGGACAAAGTTATCACTATACCAAGGTGTGCTGGTGAAGATCCCCATTTTAGGTACAAGAATCTGTCTCATGGCAACAGTTGTCATGCATAGTTGCAAGTAAATATAGAGCAGGCATCAGTAAATGGCGGACCGTGGTCCAAATTTGGACCATCCGAATCTCTGCGGTCCCACCATTTAGAAGTCTTTCTGCTCAGCAGCTATCATTCTCTTAGAGCCGACAGAGGGAGGCATGAAGATCTGGATGAAGGACAGGGACTTCCTGAGTTAACAAGCAGGTGATTGGTTGCTAGGATTCAGGGCAGTCCTAGCAACCAATCACTAGCATGCAGCTCCTGTCCTGAGCAGCTGTGCCTCCCTCCTTCCTTTGTGTCTGTGTCAGGTAAGATGAGGGGGGAGGGGTGGAGCAATGTGAAGGGAGACTCAGGACAGCAGCTGGGAGGGGCTGAAGACAGCGGTGGGTTAGCTGAAAATATTAATGGGAGGCTAAGGACATTAAGGGGGTCTGAGAACATTAAGGGGGACTGAGGACAGCAATAGGAGGGAGCTGAGGACATTAATGGGAGGCTGAGGACATTATTGAGAGGGTCTGCAGACAGTAATGGGGGGATCTGAGGAAAGTAATGGGGGAGTGCTGAGGTCAATAATGGGGGGGTCTGAGGACAGTAATGGGAGGTCCGAGGACAGTAATGGGGGTGCAGAAGATAGTAATGGGGGTATGAGGAAAGTAATGGGAGGGTGTTGAGGACAGAATGCGGGGTCTGAGGACAATAATGGGGGGTGTCAATGACAGTAATGGGTGTGTGAGGACAGTAATAGGGGGCTGCCGAGGACAGTAATGGGAGGCTGATGACAGTATAGGGGGGCTAAGGACAATAATTGAGGGGTCTGAGGACAGTAATGGGGAGGTCTGAGGAAAGGAATGGGGGTGTTGAGGACAGTAATGGGGGTCAGAGAACATTAAAAGGGGGGCTGAGGACACTAATGGGGGGAGCTAAGGACAGTAATGGGGGGGTCTGAGGACAGTAATAGTAATAATAGTAATAATCCCTGAAATGTACGATAAATGCGGCAAAATGCACATCACACTTACAGTGCCATTATTTCTTAATGGCACCCCAAATGCAGGTAGCATCATGTGACAAAAAATGCGCTAAACTGCACATTGCAAAAACGTGATGCTCACTAGCAAACATGGAAAAAAAAGGGGCGCGTTGCACAGGTGTGGCTGGGGCCTAAATATTGTGCCACATACTACACTACTACTGGCCATTTATTATGAATACCTGTACACCTGCTTATTCAAGCAGTAGTTATCTAATTAGCAAATCATGTGGCAGCTAGGTTTTGCATAAATTAATGCAGATACCAGACAGTTGCTTCAGTTTATGTTCACATGAAACACCAGAAAGGGGCAAAATTTTATCTCATTGATTATTGGTGCCAGATGGCTAGTTTGAGTAAATCAGTTAAAGTGGCTGTAAAGGAAAAAAAAACAACAAACATGTCTATACTTACCTGCTCTGTGCAATAGACGTGAACAGAGTAGCCCTGATCCTCCTGTTCGCGGGTCTCCCGCAGGCGTACCTGGCTTCTCCTCTCTTTGTGGTGCCCGCAATAGGAAACCAATTCCCATGGGGGCATTCATGCAGGCTCGCTCCCAAGTCCCGCTGCTGCGCTGCATCCATTGACACAGATAACGGGACTCGAATCCGCCCCTCATTCTCTCATCGCTGGAGTTGATTGACAGTTGATTTTACCTTAATAAAATGCATTAAGGTAAAATACCTTGAGGCTTTAGAACCGCTTTAGTGATAAGTTCAACTATAAAAAGAAAAAATAATAAATGCACAATATTTTGCATGTAAAACATGTGCATTTACTGATTTTTTTGTTAGGAGCCTGTAAAGCAGGAGTCAAACCTCCAATACGGGCAGGCAGTTATTTCAGTCCAGGAAGCTCAATGGACAACAAAAGCACTCCTCAGCACAGTGGCATCCCTATGAGGGTGCGGGCCGCACTGGGTGACACCATACCAGGGGGTGCAGGAGCAGGATGCCAGCAGGACTTCTGGGCTCTGTGAAGGTCCTGGTCAGTTATTGAGGTGATTCCAGATTCCCAGCACAGTGACAGCTGCCCCTGGTGTAGCGGTAAAATGAGAATCTCGTGATGATATGTATCCCCTGAAGCAACTGCCCATGTGTCGGTTTCAGGCCGAAGAAGCCGATCTCTGACTTTAGCACAGAGCTGCCACAGTTAACCCCTTACAGGCTGCAAACCACTGAAGCTGATCCTGCGGATCACTATGGGTTGCAAGATCAGTTAACCTCATATAGATTGAACCTCTCTGGAGGGGTGACACCAACCCTATGGATGCCTCTTGTAACATGTAACATATCCCCAAAGGTAAACGTATCCTTTAAAGCTATAATAAAGGCTATGGGTTTTTTTTTAGCAAAAAAGATGTGTAGCAGTACCACTGAAGGTGCTGCTTGGTAACTTGGGTTCTCTGTTATGTGCCCCTGTATCAGCTCTTCTGATACACCTGGATTAGTGAAAGTTACAGCAAGCACAGAAGTGTGGCTACCTTTAACTCAGCTGTGAATTAGTATCAGGAAAAAAAAGTGTACAATCCAAATGCACACGTTCCTGCATTACAAATGGCTGTGTGTATAAGTGGGTGCTGCAGCGACCGTCAGCTGGAACCGAACAAAATCAGCAAGGAAAAATGTCACCAGCACACCGAGGATCACTAATATGGGTTCAAAGGTTTTAATGAACGATCACATAGTTACAGCAAGGCAACGTTTCAGAGTCTCGCAGGACCCCTTCATCAGGCATGGGACACATGCCTGATGAAGGGGTCCTGCGAGACTCCAAAACGTTGCCTTGCTGTAACTATGGTGATCCTCGGTGTGCTGGTGACAGTATCAGAAAATATACACAAAACCCTTCAGTGGTAAATAAACTCAATTAATATGGGTTAGAATAAATGGTGGTTTGAGCATAAATGAGCACTCAGAAGGTAGGTTCAGGAACAGTCCTCTAGACAGCACAATCACTATGTCAAAGTTACTCAGAATAGAGTTCTAGACTGGAGTGAACACATAATTCAGCAAAGTAAGCAATAAACAGTGCATATAAGCATTGACTGCTATGAGGAACATATAATAACTAGTCTTGAGTGCACTCTATGAGAACAGCTAGGACATGGTGCAGTGTCCTCTGAAAGGTACCTCTTAGCATAAACAATAGGTAAAGATCTCTGTGTAGCAGCTCTAAAGGGGCAGTTTTTAGTCCTAACCCTTCATCTGGGAAGGTACAATAAATAATGCTAAGTTTTTTTTACCTTAAAGGTGTTGTAAAGGCTTGTTTTTTAACTTAAAATAATAAACAGGTTTATACTTACCTGTTCTGTGCAATGGTAATGCACAGAGAAGCCCAGATCCTCCTCTTCTGGGGTCCAACACCGGTGCTCTAGGCTCCTCCTCTTCTCCGTGTGCTACAATAGGAATCCACTTCCTGTGGTAGCACATGCGCGGGTGTGCTCCCGAGCCAGGCTGTGCATTCCTTGGACATACACAGCACAACTCAGCTCCGCCCCCTGCTCACAGGATTTGATTGACAGCAGCAGGACCCAATGGCTCCTGTCTCTCTGTCCTGTGAGAGAGGTGAAAGAGGAGAAAGCTGCTAAAAATGAGCACAGTGCTGAATTGAGTGAGGACTCAGGTTAGTATTTAGGGGGTGAGGGGACAATACAAATACTAGGATATTTTTTACCTTAATGCAGGGAATGCATTAAGGTAAACAACGTTTTGACTTTAGGACTACTTTTTATCACCTGAGATTTTCATACACAACAGTCTTGAAGGTTATTTATTTATTTTTTTTTTAATTTAAATATTTATTAATTTTTCATGTTATTACATAAAATTCCATAAGAAGAGACACAATACATATAAATAATCCATACATTTCTACTTTGTCCCTTCTATTTACCTCTTTTCTTTCCCTTCCCTCCCAACCCACCTTTTCTCCCCTTCCCCCCTCCCTCCCCTCTGCAAGGTCTCCAATCTCTCAAGGCCCAATAACTTTAAGTAACTTCCTAGTTTAGAGTTTTCTATATTTCTCTTTCAATCCTGATTTTTCCCATTTTTCCCATCGCGAATGGTAAAATTTCAACCTGTCTTCCTGAGTATAATAAGATTTTTCCATTCTACTAATCTGGTTTACCCTATTGATCCAATCCTCCTCCGTCGGCACCTCTGTCTTCCACCAAAACTTGGGAATCAACCCTTTTGCAGCACTTAAATAGTACCATACTCCTGATTCTTTGTATTTATTTACTGTTGTCTCAACATTATGTAGGAGACACATGGTTGGGTCTAATCCTATGTCATTTCCAGTTATTATTTCTATTAATTTGACTATTGTCTTCCAGAAAACCTGAATTTTTGGACATTGCCACCAAATATGAAACACCGTGCCCTCCTCCCCACATCCTCTCCAACACATTTTTGAATTCTCCCCCCTCATACTGTGCTCAGTGCTCGGTGTAATATGCCATCGTGTCAAACACTTATAATTAATCTCTACGTCTCTCATACTAACACTCTCGTGAACTAATCTAAATATCTTATTCTGTTGATCTTCATCTATCTCCACCTCCATATCTCTTTCCCAATTTGTTATAAAAATTAACTTTGTGACTGTGTCTAATTCTGTGAGAATTCTATACATTTTTGTGACACCGTGTTTCCCATCTCGACGTGTTTCTAATAGCCTTTCAAACATATTCCACTCCTTTTTTAATCTCAAGGGTTTTGGGAGAGTTCCAATAAAACATTTTAATTGATGATATTTCTACTCATCTATTTTAGTAAACATATCTCCTCCCCTCTCTTTTAAGTCTTTAAATGTTCTCAATTCTCCCTCTACCAATACGTCTCTCAATTGGATATCTTCCTTTTTAAACCATCTCCCTGATATCTCATCTTTTCCTGGAGGGAAGAACTCCGTGTTTGCAAGAGGCATTAATATAGAGTTGAATTCCCATTTCATGTGTTTATGTAAATTATCCCATATCCTTAAAACATTTAAAGTGTAAGTACTTGTGCTTTCTTTAATTCTTCTATAATGTGCTGGAACCCATATCATCTTACTCAAATTAATTCCACTCAGTTCATTTTCTATTTACAGTCTTGAAGGTTAACTCATAATAATTCTGAAAATAAAAATGAGCTTCAATTTTGTGGAGCGAAGCGCCTTGCTAATGAGAGATGTCACATGAGAATGGGTGGCAGACAGAATTGCTGCGGTAACTCTGATATCCACTCTTCACAACTGTGATGAGCAAAAATCCATCTCAAAATACTGAGCACGCTGAAACTTGAGATAAATGGGCTATAGTAGCAGAAGACCATGTTAGGTTCTACTCCTGCCAGCAAAGAACAGGAAACTGAGGCTGCAATAGGAACAGGCTCACCAACATGAACATCTAAAGACTGGAGAAATGTAGCCTGGCACAATGAATCTTGATTTCTACTGGAGCATACAGATTGTTGGACAACCACTGGATCTGAATACAATAGAACACCTTTGCGATATGGTAGAAATGTAGATTCTGAGCATGAATGTGTAGCTGATAAATCTGCAGAAATTGCATGGTGAAGTCATATCAACATGGACCAGAATCTCAAAGAAATGTTTATGGACAGTGGTATCCTTGCCACAAAGAATTGAGGCTGCTTTGAGAGCAACAGGAGGCCCTACGCGTAATAGTATTGTCACAACTCTAGCAGTAGCTCTATAGGTCCACAGTTTGGGGTTTCCCCAGGGCGCGGGGTCTAAGCCCCAGTCTGCTTGTTCACCAGAGCCCCTGATGGTGGGGATGGACTTGGAGCAGGCTGAGACCAGGTCGCGGCTCCCAGGTATGCCCAGCTGCGGTAGAGGAGACCGCTAGTGTCACATACTTTAGTAATGAGCCTGACGTGAAGCGGCAGAGCAGACCAGAGCAGGATGCGGATGGATCCGTGCGGCAGGTAGCGTCAGGCAGGCCGGGTTCGATATCCGAGAAGGCAGAGCAGACCAGAGCAGCAGGCAGAGGGATAGTCGGGTCACAGGCCAGGTTCAGCAACAGGAGGTCAGAATGATCAGGAGCAGGCAGAAGAATATCCAGAGACAAGCCAGGGGTCAGGGCAGGAGAAGGTCACGATAGTCAGGAGCAGGCTGGGTTCGGCAACAGGAAACAACTCAGGATCAGGAATCACAGGCAGAGGAATAAGACCATATGGCAATTTGGATCCTGCAGTGGCCTGTTTAAATAGCCACCCGGCGCCGACAGGCACGCCTGGGTCCTAGTGCCTGCTTGCGCCATCATTGGTGACAGGCGCGCCTGGGTCCTAGTGCCCACCTGTCTGTATGCCTTGTCGGGATCCTGTGCATGCGCAAATTCATGCATCGCGGCGATCTTCTCGTTCCCTGACAAGTATATAATTCTAATGTGCTATGCACTGCTTCAGTGGAGGCCTTTTTAATGTTAATGTTTTCCACCCTTACCATAACTTTGTGCAATATACTTTCTCTTACAGTGTTCCTCAAAAATTGCTTGGTGTGTGTTTTTTGAGCAGTGAGAGGAAACCCTATTGCTCAGTTCAGATTTATATGGTAGATAAGGCATAGGCATCCTTTGAGAGGTGAAGATCTACCATGAAACAACAACAGGAACACTGTCTATACTGAGTGGAACACTGTCTATACTGAAAAGGAATTACGGCCCTAGGGCCTCCTCTATTTGAGGCTGCATAGCGACTGCCATATTGACTTTCTCTCATGTTAGTTATTTATCACAGGATGGGGACATTATGCCACACTTCCTAGATGGTGCGCAGCACCCCACTTCCACTATACTGCGTGGATATCCATATTGTTTCTATGTCAGCCACAAATTAAGGGAGGCAATTAGTCTGCATGCTGGCGGTGAAGAATTTTTACACCATATCGGCAGGGCCCTGCCACTCCAACTACAGATGACGGATGTCCTATGGAGAAGTCACTATTGTTATCAAAAGTTCTTTCCAAAGTTCCATTTTCACCCTGTGTCACATCTGGACACTGATTTCAGCCTACCAGTCACGATCTACCTGTATTCTTTCAATAAGATATACAATCTTCACTGGAGGACAGTGTTTTTGATTTATGACAGTATTAGCCCTAATATCTCTATTGGTGCACATATCAGTAGCAATGTGTACATTTATGTGTTGTGTATATTTTTCTATTTGATTCATGCCCTGAGATGGATCTCATACCAGATCTCTAGCATCGTGTAGCTGGGCTCCTCAGTCCATATGTTCCATTGGTACCAATGTTTTGCATTGCAATTTTGATGCACAGTCCTATATGTTTAGATTATTTGTGTACATCCCCTACTTGGTGGTGTTTCCAATGTGCCTGTGCTGTTTATACATAAGACCTTGTATCATTGTCTTTACAGCACAACCATATACATGGCCGGTCATGATGTCCTTCTTTTATTATTATTTTTTGTTTTAGGTTAGTTCTTTGGTACTGTCTCATCTTGTGGTGATGGCTAACTGTGGTATTTACCTAAATGTCTAAATATGTGCAAATCTTGCAATAAAGCATAATTTTTTGATAACTTTGTGGGTATCGCTTTCTGTCCATAATGTAACCACTTTTTTCTTGTGAAATCTTTTTTCACACCCCCCCCCCCCTTTATTTCTGTCTGTTTTTGGTTACTGGGCAGATAAAATACATCTAGCAATACAGATAAATGCTCCCTTGTTGTTATTCTCAATGGAAGAAGGTGGCCTGGTTTGATGAATTCAAGAATGGTTTGAGAAACACAATGAGTTTGAGGCATTGACTTGGCCTCCAAATTCTCCAGATCTCATTCCAATCAAGTATCTGTGGGATGTGCTGGAAAAAATAAGTTTTATCCATGGAGGCCCCACCTCACAGCTTACAGGACTTGAAGGATCTGCTACTGACGGCTTGGTGCCAATTACCACAGCAAAACTTCAGAGGGCTAGTGGAGTCTACACATCAACAGGTTATGGTGGATGGTCATAACGTTATGGCTGATCGGTATATACTGTGACAAATTCAAATACATACATTAGTTATTAACCTGCATTAATTGGTGTGTTTTATAGCTTCCTATAGTTCTTCCTATAGTTATAACTTCCGACAGTCCAGATTCAAA
Organism: Staurois parvus; assembly: GCF_062004578.1. NCBI lineage: Eukaryota > Metazoa > Chordata > Amphibia > Anura > Ranidae > Staurois > Staurois parvus. The sequence goes on along the minus strand of NW_028317919.1, from coordinate 420,254 downwards.
TAAGCTTACTTTTTATTCTCATTGGTCATACGCTTGCCAGGCAGTTTGTTTACTGTACAACATAATATTTCCTTTTTTAATTGAATATAGTTAGGTTGTTAAGGACCTAGAAGTTTTCTGATTCTGAGTTAGTGTGCAGACCTTTTCTTTAAAGGTTATAGAGAAGACTAGGTTTATATAAGTGTGTCCATTTCAGGAAATGGGAAAAAGATGCTATGGTTGGCGATGGTGAGTGGTATTTTACATTGCAAATATCCTTGCTAGTCAAGAGCAGAGGCCCTGAACAACACATGCTGTATTCTCAGGTCAGAACTGCAGGGTTGATATCTCTTTTAAACATTTACGTGTCTTTCATGGACATCTGATTCCGAACTTGCCAAAGTACAGGGTTTTTTTTAGAACAATCTGTTTGTTCGGGATATGGAATGCAAAGTTACAGAGGTACCACAGTAAAGCTAGAGTTCACATAAAAGAACTTTAAAAAAATAATAAAGAGGAATTTAGAGATGAGCACTCATTTGTAAAGTCCCTAGCAATCCACCCAAAAGTCAATTATGTATCACTCCAGCCTTTTTTTACTACTTTTTATCTATTTTATATTGTTAAAGCTGGACTTCAGTCAAATAAAAAAAATGCTCATTAGCACATTTATATATTTATTCAAAATCTATGAAATTTACTTTTATAATGACGATTCTTTAAGGACCTGAATTTCACTTGGTATCCTCCTCCTTTGATACCCTGAACAGCAGCTCTCAGACTGGAAAACAGAGGAGCAGCACTATGAACCAACCAGGTATTCTGCACATGTGCACATGCGACGGGAGGAAAAAGCAGTGAGATCTGAAGAGTGAATTGCTGCTGTTATTTCTCTGTCCAGTTACAGTCTGGAGACAAACAGGGGTATAGCTTTATTTTTTTTTTAATTATAATTTTTTATTGCGTACATCAGCAAAACATCCATCAATCCAATATAATAATACAGAATATACAGGCAGAACAGACTCAAAAAACTGAATCCTTACAAATAAAACGGGATCAGCTAAATACAGTAGTCCTCCGGGCAGACGGTTCCACCTGGAGGATAGGTCAAGTGCAACAGTCTACAGTAATTAGACACTAAATCCTGTCCTAGTATATCAAATTAACCAGAAGACAGAATAACCGCCTAAGCAATGCTTTGCTATCATACTAATTTTTATATAACTAAGAAAGAAAACGATACACAAAAGAAAATGAGACATAGCCCAACTATAACACTTTAATGCAACTCTCGTAGGCGGTAGCCATAGTAAGTATTCTAATTACAACTAGGTATCTAGACCCACTGGGTAGGTGTGAGCAGCTTGTAAAGTGAAAAGCAGCAAAGGCAAGAAAGAATAAGAGAATAGCGGGAAGGGAAATGGAGAAAAAAGGGGGGGTAGGGAGGAGTGGTTGGGGGAGAGGAGTGATACCACTGAGACCCCCCCGAGCCCTGATCACCCAAAGACTATCTGAGTCCACCAATTTAGGCTGATAGGATGAAGGTGCTTAGGCGAGCATGGAGGACAAATAGGAGTTGTACTCCCTAGAATATTGGAAGTTGAACCAAGTCTTTTTGAACTGTTCTTGGTGCTTGGACTCCAAGGTGCATATATATAAAAATATTTTGGCAGGTAGAACACCACCCATTTTTGTATACTATATTGCCAAGGTATTGGGCCGCCTGCCTTTACACGCACATGAACTTTAATGGCATTCTAGTCTTAATCCATAGGGTTCAATAATGGGTTGGCCCACCCCTTGCAACTATGACAGCTTCAACTCTTCTGGGAAGGCTGTCCACAAGGTTTAGGAGTGTGTGTATGGGATTATCTGACTGTTCTTTCATAAGCGCATTTGTGAGGTCAGCCACTGATGTTGGATGAGAAGGCCTGGCTTGCAGTCTCCGCTCTAATTCATCCTAAAGGTGTTTTATTGGGTTGAGGTCAGGACTCTGCAGGCCAGTCGAGTTCCTCCACCCCAAATTCACTCATCCATGTCTTTATGGACCGTGCTTTGTGTACTGGTGCGCAGTCATTTTGAAACAGGGAGGGGCCATCCCCAAACTGTTCCCACAAAGTGGAGAGCATGAAATTGTCCAAAATGTCTTGGTATGCTGATGCCTTAAGAGTTCCCTTCAATGGAACTAAGGGACCAAGCCCAACCCCTGAAAAAGAACCCCACACCATAATCCCCCCCTCTACCAAACTTTACACTTGGCACAATGCAGTCAGGAAAGTCCCGTTCTCCTGGCAACAGCCAAACCCAGACACGTCCATCAGATTGCCAGACAGAGAGCATGATTTGTCACTTCAGAGAACATGTCTCCACTGATCTAGAGTCCAGTGGTGGCATGCTTTACACCGCTGCATCAGATGCTTTGCATTGCACTTGGCTTGGATGCAGCTGCTTGGCCATAGAAACCCATTCCTTGAAGCTCTGTATGCACTATCTTTGTGCTAAACTGAAGGCCACATGAAGTTTGGAGGTCTTTAGCTATTGACTCTGCAGTTGGCAACTTCTGCGCACTGTGCGCTTCAGCATGTGCTGACCCCGCTCTGTCATTTTACATGGCCTACCACTTCGTGGCCGAGTTGCTGTTGTTCCCAGTTGCTTCCACTTTGTTACAACACCACCAGTTGACCGTGGAATATTTAGGAGCAAGGAAATTTCACGGATGTACTTATTGCACTGATGGCAACCTATCGTGTCACCGCTTTTGATTTCACTGAGCTCCTGAGAGCGACCCATTCTTTCACAAATGTTTGTAGAAGCAGTCTGCATGCCTAGGTGCTTGATTTTATACACCTGTGGCCATGAAGGTGATTGGAACACCTGAATCCAATGATTAGGAGGGGTGTCCCAATACTTTTGGCAATATTGTGTATTTCAACTGTATATTTTGTTGTTTTCCAGAAGTTTTTTTCCAATGTAGGCCTTGTCAGAACCTTTGAAAAACTGACAGCTAAGTGGGAAGGTCAGCCTATGGGCCGGTTCACACTGATGTGGAGCAGGATTCGCAGCGATTCCTGAGTGTTTCCCTCACCGCATCACAATCGCACCCCGTTTATGCGAACCGTTGCAGGTGTCAATGTGAAGTTAACATCACTCCAAAAATGGTTTGCAAAATGCAGTGCAATTGGCTAAATCGCATTTCATGGGTGTGAGCACCCACACTATCCATTTCCAGTGTGGGGAAAAAAGGGTCCTGCACCTTTCATGCAGGTGCGGTGTGCAATCTGAGACATACAAAATGAATGGAAAACCATCATCCTATCGGCAGCCAATCAGTGCTGGCAGCCAATGTTGTGTCAGGGAGTGCTGACACAATAGCTCAGTGGTACTAACATGGGATAGTTAGTACATTGAGCTCCTCCCAAGCTCTTCAGTGGTTTTTTCATTCAGTCTGCTGGGTTAAATGAAAAAAAAAAAACTGATAGTGTGTACCCAGCTTTACTTATGCTGCAATTTCAATACCCTGGGGGTCAAAAGCTTTGGGTCTCCTGGCTCAAATGCATTAAAGATGATCTGATGGGGACACACCCTGCCCTGCCCTCTCCATTCAGAAATGTTATTTCAGAGATTGCACTGCCTGTAACAGGATCTGTGAATGGAGGAGAGAATCCTATGACTGATCACACTTTTCACCATTCACAGATCCTGTTTATTTCAGAAGGCTGTAAATAGAGACAAATATGTGAAAAAGAGCCTACGGGCCCCTTCACACTAGGAATCGCAAAGGAATGCGCTGTGTGCACCTGTGCGATTCGTGCAGTTCTGCACGATGTGATTTCAGCCCATTTCTTTTGAAGAGTGTTAACACTCTTCAAAAGAATCACAAGGATGATGCATTTTGAATGCAGTGTGGGAAACCTGAAAAAAAAATGCAGGATTCTTACACCACATTCTAGTGTGAATAGGCCCTAAAGCTCCATGTGCTGGCTTAAAATGAAAATGTTATTACGAAATATGTCATTTTTACCTCAGTAAAAAAAAAAAAAACTTGTTAAGTTTATCTACAAAACCATTTCATCTTCTCTTCATGTATCTGAAACTAATGTGCAGCTAATGAGGCGATTACCACTGAGTGGATATCACCCAGTAATCTATTTGTTAAAATTCAGTACCCCAACACTTCTAGTATACAACTGCTGGCTTTTGTACTCTGAGTGCTGCTTCCCTGAATTTCCGTATTCATGGAGAAGAGTTAATAGTGGGCAGTGCAATCTCCAGTCAATCTGTAACTTGGAGAAGGAAGGGGGGGAAAGAGGGGAGCAGGGGAGTATCTTTGCCATCCTAGCCTACAGGGCTGCATGTTTCTATTGATGCACACAGTGTAGAGGACACAGCTATAGTCCCCACATGCAAGTGTGGCTCCATAGGATGCTGCAAAAGAAAGGAACCACCCTGAAACAGGAAACCTGGGGCGGGGGTCATGGCACCAGATTAAACAGGAACATAGGCAAGGAATAAAAGATAAAGAAGTTGCATACTTAATAAGTGATTAAACTGGCTACTGAAAGTGATTAAAAACTGAGAGTTTGAAGGATAGGTTCAACTTTCCTGAAAAATAATAAATGCACATACTTTTGCAGGAAAAAAAAGCAGTTATTTTTTTCCTGCATGAGCCTTGAAAGCATTGCATTGGGGTGCAATGTCAGACTTCTGTAGACAAGTCCTGCAGTTTTTTGCCCATACCTTCATAGGGCTATCTGTTGAAAGCTGCAGGACTTGTGAATGAACTATGAGACCACTTATTAATGCCCTCACAGTTCATTCAAAACTACAAGCCATCAGCTGTGGTGGCTGATGGTACTTGTAGTTCATTCATTCACAGGAAACTGAATGAATGACGTGTCTGTGTAGACGGAGCCCTGCATGGCTGCACTCTTTTAAAAAAAATGACAGTGGGTGCAGAGGGAAGATTCCCCCCGTCACACTGAGAGGAGAGTGGTGGGATTAGGGGAACTGGCGGCAGGTGCTGAAACATGTTACATGTTCCATCCTAAATACGGGTGGAACATGTCCTGTTCCATAAGGTAAACTTATAAGGTAAACTTATCCTTTAATATCACTTTAATGGACACCAAGAAAATACATTTATAGAGGGTACAAAAATCCTATTTTCTTTCTTTGATATGTTTTTAGTATTGATGCACTTAAATACCAATGAATGCTGCTGTCTGAGATCACTATTTATTGATGTAGTCATATTTTTTGGTGCAGGTTTTTCATTTTCACATGACCATGCTATGGGTGAAAGCGTTTTCTAGGTCTGTTATCAAAAAGCAATAAAGATGTAGTGGAGGATCAAATGTGGCTCCACATCACTCAGATTTGGTAAACTGTTAAGTTAGGTCTGCTTTAATAGATAATGCAGGCTGGAGGAAGTACTAGTACTGGGGGCAATACAATTATCATATACTTATCTCTGAGCTGCAAAGAACACATCTTGCAGCACTCTAGTCCGGGGTTAGGTGTCCTGAAGCTGCAGCACTTTGCAATAAGGTGCTGATATTGATCCTTCAGTGAAAAAGAATAAAGACTTTGCTGATCTTGGCAGCCATAATGCACAGATCACTTGACCTAATATGCTTGCTTTAGGTTACATGACATTCAGGAGCCACATTTTGCAGTTTTGAGATACATAAAAATGTTACTGCCTCCTTTCAGTCTGGCTGGCTATTAAAATGGAACTCCAGCTAAAACATATTTTTCAGTTTGGTTTAGTATGGAAAGGATTAGAACTCAGTGGATTGATTAAAAAAAAGCCTGGATTGTTTCTTGCATACACAGAATATAACTGGATACTAATATTTATAGGTAAAGTTGATCCAGGGAATATCCGACTGCCTTTCAAACCAAATTGGATCATGCTTTGCTGTTTTTTTTTGCCTTTCTCTAAATCAACTGTGGGTATAGGGTTATAATTTTTTTTTATGGTTGAACTGGATGGACTTTTGTCTTTTTTCAGCCAGACTAAATATGTAACTACTGTATGTAAGATCTAGGACAGGAAGTGAGGGGGGATCTGCAGAACAGTGGTACTGACAAAATATAAAGGGTAACAAAGGTTCTACTTCTCCCTATTTTCTTATCTCCATGGAAAACAAAAATTCTTCTTTGCGGCAGGGCTGCCCCTGCATTGCAAGGGTTAAATGTAGGTTTAATTACCTGATCCTCACTCTCTTTTTAGCCCATGCTCCCCTTCTCTTCGGCTTGAGTTCTGTCCTTCGGCATCCTCATGTCCATTGGAAGGCAATGAGCATTGTACTTGATGAGAGGACTTTTGACCCCCGGAGCTTGGGTAGAAGAAGGCTGTGGGGATTGCACTTACAGCCTGGGGTGAGAAAGCATGGATCAGATAAGAAAAAGTGCCTTTTCCAGTACTCTAGACCAGGGGTCTCCAAACTGCAGCCCAAGAGCCGTATGTGGCCCTTTGCTTCATTTTATCTGGCCATTGGGGCATTATTCCCTCGCTGTCAGCAATAGTAGGGCATAGTTTCTGCCACTGACACCAACAATGGGGCACTATTCCTCCCACTGACACCAATGATGGGGCACTATTCCTCCCACTGATACCAATAGTGTGACACTATTCCTCCCACTGCCACCAGTCATGGGGCATTTTTTACTGCGACTGACACCAGGACTTTTTCTACTCCCGCTGGCCACAGTCCAGGCCCCTGAAGATTGAAGGACAGTAAACTGGCCCTCTGTTTAGAAAGTTTGGAGACCCCTGCTCTAGGAATAAAGAAGTATTTAACCCTTGCAATGGAGGGGCATCCCCACTGCAGGGTAAGATTTATGTTTTCCCTGGAGTTCAGCTTTAACTCCCTATTTTGTTTAACATTTGTCAAACGAACAGGGAGTAAATAAAACCCCCCCAAATTGGAAAGCCTTCAACACTAACCAAAACCCAAAGAGTTTTGCTTGTGTTGACCCCAAGAAAAGGTTTTGCAGGTTATGGTCTTTAACCTCTTGGCGCCAGTAATTCCCGGCCCTTTAAGAGTTTCAGAAGCCAGGAGGCAGGACGGGGTTTTCATCGCCATCGCGGCGGTCACATGATCGGAAAAGGTCCCGATCGAAAAGGGGAGATCGGGACCTTTCCGGGAGTAGCAGACATATGTGCTGGGAGCACGCAGGGCACACACTCTCAGCACATATGTATTTTTTAATTACACGCAAATATGCGGCCGCTCGGTGCCTAGGCCCAGATGCCAAGAAGCTGCATATTTGCATGCGCTCAGCATCAAGCGGTTAAAGAAGGCCTAACGCTAAAGATTAGATCTGCTGTAACTTCTATAACATAACATTGCACTTGTTACAAGAAACAGTGATAATCTTCTACTGGATTGCTTTACAATATAGATCATTAACACTATTTTACAAATGTACAGATGCATATTATAATTTAAAATGATAAGATGAAATCCTTTTATAACAGTTCTGTATAACAAAATTGTTTTGAGTAGGGAGCCATCTATTGGGTGTTCACTGCGCCTGCACCTATTTTTATTAACAAGAACAGGACGTTTCTCATGTTTGTTAAGAATAAAGATTTTCCATAAACCACTGCAGCCATTTCAGCTTCTAGAATAACACCAGTGAAGGTTTCCTTCATTCTCCCTTTGATACACATATGCCTGTAAGTTCATCCATTGTGTTGATTAAAGTCACATACATAGCTAGATCGCATATCATTATATTTGAAATTTGTGATTTGTAGGTAGCTTTTTGTAAGAAATGTGTTCATTGTATGCATTTGCGAGAGACATGTCTACAAGCATATTGTAATTTCAGTTTATGTGATTGTATTGTAGTTTTACAGAACTATTCACAGAAGTAAATTCAGTTTTGGAATTAAACACAACACTTCTTCTGTCAGTTTTGTTAGCTAGATGTCGGCTAATCGTTAGTGGGAGAGCATAATTATGATTCCCACTTTTACAGACAGCTTCCATTACAGTATATCCCAAGGTAGGCCATGTACTAGGGCTATTACAGTGAAGCTGTAACTTGCAGCAACCAATCACAGATCATTATTCTCCAGTTTACTGTGCTGTGACTTATATGAGATTATATGTCATTGGTTATTGCTTATCAATGCTTGCTACACTTTTTTAAAGACTTTGTTACCCCAACATTCTATATTCCTGATATGTTCTTGCTGTACCATGTACTTGTGATAAAAACGTATCTAGTTCTCTTTGTATTGCTTCCTTTGTGTGATATACCTGGAGATCCTACCAGTCCCCCTGCTTTCCTTTAGTTTATTTTCACATTTATTGTTTATTGTTTATTTTATTATTAAGTCAGCGCTGCACCATTGTATTTATGATTTACACTTGTCACATGGTATATGATTAGGTGCTAGCAGCTCCCAAAGGTTAGGAGGTACTTTAGTTAGGAGCGCAGGAGGATCACACCATTATTAAGAAATTAGACAGGCCATCAGTACATCAGGATTCATTTTCATATACGTATATACAATAGTTTGTAGACGCTGTAACGTTCACACAAACCAATTAATATACACTTATTGGGATTTTTTTACCAAAGACATGTAGCAGAATACATTTTGGCTTAAATTTTTGAAGAAATTTGATTTTATTGGATATATTATACAACAGAAAGTATAAAATATTGTTTTTGATTTTTCTCAAACTTTTTGGCCTTTTTTCATTTATGTAGCAGAATTTAAAAAACAGTGGTGATCAAATACCTTCAAAAGAAAGCTCTATTTGTGTGAAAAAAGTATACAAATTTAATTTATGGACAGTGTTGCATGACTGAGCAAATGCTAGTTAAAGTACCACAGTGCTGAACAGTAAAATATTTTCTGGTCATGCAGGGGGTAAAACCTTCCAAAGGACAAGTGGTTAAAGCAGGGGTCGGCAACCTGTCGATTGCAATCTACCCATCAATCATGGACAGGTGATGGGTAGATCACGTCCCATCCTTGCAAAAACAACCTAGTATGCTGCAATGATCCTGGCTGGCCCTTCTCTCATGTCCATCCCAGGCGCTTGTGTGTGACACCACATGGGTTGGATGAGAAAGGAGGACCAGCGGGGATCAATGTGTTGGGAGAAAAAAGAGTGGTGTGTCGCTGGCATTTCTCTTCTCAGCATGTGAGGGAAGTTTCTGCCCTCTTGTTACCCTTTACACACATATCACTGCCCTACTGACTGACCCCATTTACTGCCCTACTGGCACTGTCCACTGCACAGTTGACACTGACCATTGCTGTATTGCCTGTCACGTTCCATTACCCTACCGACACCATCCACTCCTCTACTGACACTGTCCATTGCCCTACCAACACCTTGCATTGCTCTACTGTCACTGCCCACTGCATTACTGACCTCATCCACTTCCCTTCTGACACAATCCACTGCTCCACTGACGAGGTCTTCTGCCCTACTTACCCCATCTACTGCTCTACTGATACCATCCACTGCCCTATTGCTCCCATCCACTTCCCTACTGACCGAATCCTATGCCCTACGGACCCTGTCCTCTGCAGTACTGACCCCTAAATCTGCCCAACAAACTGCTGACTCCTGTATTCCGCCTACCTACTACTGACCTCTACAGACTGCCTTACATCCTACTGACCTCTGTATACTAGACTGCGTACTACTGACATCTGTTCACTACAGTACATGCTACTAACGTCTTTACCCTGCCCTATCTACTACTGACCTCTATACACTTCCCTGCCTACTGCTATTCATCTCTATACACTGCCCTACCTACTACTGACCTCTGTACACTTCCCTACATACTACTGACCTCTGTACACTTCCCCACATACTACTGACCTCTGTACACTGCCCTGCCTACTGCTATTCATCTCTGTACACTGCCCTATCTACTACTGACCTCTGTACACTTCCCCACATACTACTGACCTCTGTACACTTCCCCACATACTACTGACCTCTGTACACTTCCCTACATACTAATGACCTCTGTACACTTCCCTACATACTACTGACCTCTGTACACTGCCCTACATACTACTGACATAATCTATGTACACTTCCCTACATACTACTGACCTCTGTACACTGCCTTACCTACTACTGACCTCTGTACACTGCCCTACCTACTACTGACCTCTGTACACTTTCCCACGTACTGCTGACCTCTGTACACTTCCCTACATACTACTGACATCTGTACACTGTCCTACATACTACTGACCTCTGCACACTGTGGTGCATCCTACTGGACTCTGTATACTGCCCTACCTACTACTGACCTCTGTACACTTCCCCACATACTACTGACCTCTGTACACTTCCCTACATACTACTGACCTCTGTACACTGTCCTACATACTACTGACCTCTGCACACTGCGGTGCATCCTACTGGACTCTGTATACTGCCCTACCTACTACTAACGTCTGAACACTGCAATACGTTCTACTGACCCCTGTACACTGCCCTACATACTACTGACCTCTGTACACTGCCCTACATACTACTGACCTCTGTACATTTCCCTACAGTTGGGCCTGAAACTAGTTGAGCAAGTCAGCCTACAGTAGCAGTTGTTCTGCCTTCATGATGGACTCCTGTATTAGACTTGTGAGAGTGACCAATTACTCTTCAAATATGAAAAATTGTGAATGACAGTAAATGAGTTTCTCACTGAAGCTGACTTTTAAGGTAGGCTATGTTTATAGTTTTACAGTGACATTTGTCTTTTTATATTTTTCTAAGTTTTCCTCATGTGGTCCTTCCTATTTAGTGAGGCCTTGCTAATTAATTAACAAAAGGGCACCAAACCCCAATGATCTTTGATCTCTTTCATGTTCTTCAGGTAGATCTCCACCTCTCCAAAGTTTGCCTACCCATTTAAAAGGCTCTGAGAAAAAAAACAGATGTCAGAGATGTCTTTATTGTTTAAATATAAAACTAAAACTGTTGAATAACAGCTAAGAAAAGATACAAAAGCATCTGAAAATAATATACAAGAAAAACAAACTTAGTTGTAAAAAGGACTCCTTTCTATGGGGGAGCGTCATATTATGTTAAAATATATTGTTAATAAAAACACAAATATAACCTATTGATGCATTTACCTACTTTCCTGAAATAGCTACTGTGGACCAATAGTCACATGTTCCTGTTGTGTGCTGCCTTTATATATTTATGTGTGCTGGTTCTGTATTTGATCCTGTAAGTTATGCAGAGCTTTGATCTTACACACGCACACCAAAAGTATTAGGACTCCTGTCTTTACACACACATGAACTTTAATGGCATCCCATTCTTAGTCCACTGCGTTCAATATTGAGTTGGCCCACCCATTGCAGCTATAACAGCTTTAACTCTTCTGGGAAGGCTGTCCACAAGGTTTAGGAGTGTGTCTATGGGAATGTTTGACCATTCTTCCAGAAGTGCATTTGTGAGGTCAGGCACTGATGTTGGACGTGAAGGACTGGCTCGCAGTCTCCGCTCTAATTCATCCCAAAGGTGTTCTATCGGGTTGAGGTCAGGACTCTGTGCAGGCCAGTCATGTTTCTCCACCCCAAACTCGCTCCTCCATGTCTTTATGGACCTTGCTTTGTGCACTGGTGCGCAGTCATGTTGGAAGAGGAAGGGGCCATCCCCAAAGTGTTCCCACAAAGTTGGGAGTATGAAATTGTCCAAAATGTCTTGGTATCTTGACGCCTTAAGAGTTCCCTTCACTGGAACGAAGGGGCCAAGGCAACCCCTGAGAAAACAACCCCACACCATAATCCCCCCTCCACCAAAATATACACTTGGCACAATGCAGTCAGGCAAGTACCATTCTCCTGGCAACCGCCAAACCCAGATATGTCCATCGGATTGCCAGACAGAGAAGAGTAAATCGTCACTCCAAAGAACACGTCTCCACTGCTCTAGAGTCCAGAGGCGGCATTCTTTACACCACTGCATCCGATGCTTTGCATTGCACTTGGTGATGTAAGGCTTGGATGCAGCTACTAGTGAATAAACAGTATAATTATTTGAGCTTTCTGGTGACAGGTGAATGAAGAGTACAATTATCTGAGCTCTCTGGTGACAGATGAATGAAGAATACATTTATCTGAGCTCTCTGGTGTCAGGTGAATGAACAGTACAATTATCTGAGCTCTCTGGTGACTAGTGAATGAAAAGCTCAATTATCTGAGCTCTCTGATGACAGGTGAATGAACAGTACACTTATCTGAGCTTTTTGGTGACAGATGAATAAACAGTACAGTTATATGAGCTCTCTGGTGACAGGTGTATGAAAAGTACAATTATCTGAACTCTCTGGTAACAGGTAAATAAACAGTAAAGTTATCTGAGCTCTCTGGTGATAGGTGAATAAACAGCACAGGTATCGGAGATCTCTGGAGAAATATGACAAAACAGGATGGTACATTCAACTACTTGGTGACAGATGACTGAAGAGGACAGTATGTTAAGTTCTCTGGTGACAGATGAATGAACAGTACAGTAAGCTGAGCTCTTGAAAAAATGAATGAACATTACATTATACTGAGCATTATGATGAAAGATTGATGAACAGAGCAGTACACTAAGTTATTGAGAGATGGATTAAAATAACAGTACTCTAAGCACTTTGGTTACAGATGAATGAACCGGACTGCACACACAGATCTCTGGCGACAGATAAATGAACGGGACAGTATACTGAACTATTTGATGACAGAAGAATGAACAGGATAGTACACTTATCTCTCCCTGGTGACAGATCAGAGCTGTACACTGAGTTATTTGGTGTCAGATGAATGAACAGGGCAGTAAAATTAACTATTTGGTAACAGCTGAATGAATGAACTGGACAATACATCTTTCCAATGACAGATGACTGAACAGGACAGTACACTCAGCTCTTTTGTGACAGATGAATGAAAAGGACAGTTCACTGAGCTGTTTGGTGGCAGATGAATGAACAGGACAGTACACTCAGCTCTCTGGTAACAGATAAATGAAAAGGACATTATACTGAGCTTTCAGGTGAAAGATGGAGGGAAAGGGCAAGCTGAGCTGTGACAGATAAATAAACAGGAGAGTACAAGCAGCAATCTGGTCACAAATGAATGAACAGGAAAATACAGTGAGTTCTCTGCTGACATTCGAATGAACAAAACAGTGTGCTAAACTCTCTGGTTACAGGTGAATTAAAAGTACAGGACACTGTACAGTCAATTCATCTCAAATCAAATGCATTATACAATCAAGTGTGTTATCTGGTAATAGATTAATGAACTATAAAGTATAGGTAGCTCTACAGTGACAGATGTAAAAATGACACTAATAAATCAGCTCTCTAGAGAGCTCTGCAGTGACAGATTACTGAGATACACAGTGCACTGAGCTCTGCAGTGACAGATTACTGAGATACATAGTGTACTGAGCTCTGCAGTGACAGATTACTGAGATACATAGTGTACTGAGCTCTGCAGTGACAGATTACTGAGATACATAGTGCACTAAACTCTGCAGTGACAGATTACTGAGACATATAGTGCACTGAGCTCTGCAGTGACAGATTACTGAGATGCATAGTGTACTGAGCTCTGCAGTGACAGATTACTGAGATACATAGTGCACTAAACTCTGCAGTGACAGATTACTGAGACATATAGTGCACTGAGCTCTGCAGTGACAGATTACCGAGACATATAGTGCACTGAGCTCTGCAGTGACAGATTACTGAGATACATAATGCACTGAGCTCTGCAGTGACAGATTACTGAGATACATAGTGCACTGAGCTCTGCAGTGACAGATTACAGAGACATATAGTGCACTGAGCTCTGCAGTGACAGATTACTGAGATACATAGTGCACTAAGCTCTGCAGTGGCAGATTACTGAGACACATAGTGCATTGAGCTCTGCAGTGACTGAATACTGAGATACTTAGTGCACTGAGCTCTGCAGTGACAGATTACTGAGACATATAGTGCACTGAGCTCTGCAGTGACTGATTACTGAGATACTTAGTGCACTGAGCTCTGCAGTGACAGATTACTGAGATACATAGTGCACTAAACTCTGCAGTGACAGATTACTGAGACATATAGTGCACTGAGCTCTGCAGTGACAGATTACTGAGACGTATAGTGTACTGAGCTCTGCAGTGACAGATTACTGAGATACATAGTGCACTAAACTCTGCAGTGACAGATTACTGAGACATATAGTGCACTGAGCTCTGCAGTGACAGATTACTGAGATACATAGTGCACTGAGCTCTGCAGTGACAGATTACTGAGATACATAGTGCACTGAGCTCTGCAGTGACAGATTACTGAGACATATAGTGCACTGAGCTCTGCAGTGACAGATTACTGAGATAGATAGTGAACTAAGCTCTGCAGTGACAGATTACTGAGACGCATAGTGCACTGAGCTCTGCAGTGACTTATTACTGAGATACTTAGTGCACTGAGCTCTGCAGTGACAGATTGCTGAAATATATGGTGCACTGAGCTCTGCAGTGACATATTACTGAGACATATAGTGCACTGAGCTCTGCAGTGACAGATTACTGAGACATATAGTGCACTGAGTTTTGCAGTGACAGATTACTGAGATGCATAGTGTACTGAGCTCTGCAGTGACAGATTACTGAGATACATAGTGCACTGAGCTCTGCAGTGACATATTACTGAGACATATAGTGCACTGAGCTCTGCAGTGACAGATTACTGAGATACATAGTGCACTAAACTCTGCAGTGACAGATTACTGAGACATATAGTGCACTGAGCTCTGCAGTGACAGATTACTGAGATACATAGTGCAATAAACTCTGCAGTGACAGATTACTGAGACATATAGTGCACTGAGTTTTGCAGTGACAGATTACTGAGATGCATAGTGTACTGAGCTCTGCAGTGACAGATTACTGAGATACATAGTGCACTGAGCTCTGCAGTGACAGATTACTGAGACATATAGTGCACTGATCTCTGCAGTGACAGATTACTGAGATACATAGTGCACTAAACTCTGCAGTGACAGATTACTCAGACATATAGTGCACTGCGCTCTGCAGTGACAGATTACTGAGATACATAATGCACTGAGCTCTGCAGTGACAGATTACTGAGATACATAGTGCACTGAGCTCTGCAGTGACAGATTACTGAGATACATAGTGCACTGAGCTCTGCAGTGACAGATTACTGAGACATAATTGTGCACTGATCTCTGCAGTGACAGATTACTGAGATACATAGTGCACTAAACTCTGCAGTGACAGATTACTGAGACATATAGTGCACTGAGCTCTGCAGTGACGGATTACTGAGACATATAGTGCACTGAGCTCTGCAGTGACAGATTACTGAGACATATAGTGCACTGAGTTTTGCAGTGACAGATTACTGAGATGCATAGTGTACTGAGCTCTGCAGTGACAGATTACTGAGATACATAGTGCACTGAGCTCTGCAGTGACATATTACTGAGACATATAGTGCACTGAGCTCTGCAGTGACAGATTACTGAGATACATAGTGCACTAAACTCTGCAGTGACAGATTACTGAGACATATAGTGCACTGAGCTCTGCAGTGACAGATTACTGAGATACATAGTGCAATAAACTCTGCAGTGACAGATTACTGAGACATATAGTGCACTGAGTTTTGCAGTGACAGATTACTGAGATGCATAGTGTACTGAGCTCTGCAGTGACAGATTACTGAGATACATAGTGCACTGAGCTCTGCAGTGACAGATTACTGAGACATATAGTGCACTGATCTCTGCAGTGACAGATTACTGAGATACATAGTGCACTAAACTCTGCAGTGACAGATTACTCAGACATATAGTGCACTGCGCTCTGCAGTGACAGATTACTGAGATACATAATGCACTGAGCTCTGCAGTGACAGATTACTGAGATACATAGTGCACTGAGCTCTGCAGTGACAGATTACTGAGATACATAGTGCACTGAGCTCTGCAGTGACAGATTACTGAGACATAATTGTGCACTGATCTCTGCAGTGACAGATTACTGAGATACATAGTGCACTAAACTCTGCAGTGACAGATTACTGAGACATATAGTGCACTGAGCTCTGCAGTGACAGATTGCTGAGATATATGGTGCACTGAGCTCTGCAGTGACGGATTACTGAGACATATAGTGCACTGAGCTCTGCAGTGACAGATTACTGAGTTACATAGTGCACTAAGCTCTGCAGTGACAGATTACTGAGACGCATAGTGCACTGAGCTCTGCAGTGACTGATTACTGAGATACTTAGTGCACTGAGCTCTGCAGTGACTGATTGCTGAGATATATGGTGCACTGAGCTCTGCAGTGACAGATTACTTAGATATATAGTTCACTGAGCTATATGGTGACAGATTACTTAGATATACAGTGCACTGAGCTATCTAGTGACAGATTACTGAGATATACTACTGTATATAAAGCACTGAGCTCTGCAGTGACAGATGAATGAATGGTACTGTGCCTTGAGCTCTTCTGTGTCAGAGTAATGAGCTGTACAATGAAAAAAGCTCTGTGGTGATAGATAAATGAAATGTATGTGTGGTGAGCTTTCTGGGGACAGATGAATGATCTACACCGCACAATGATCTCTGCAAAATAGATACATGACCTGTACGGTGCAGTGATTTCTCCAGTAGACAGAGGAATGAACTGTGCAGTGATTTCGCCAGTAGACTGGTAACTGATATATGATCTGTTTAGTGCAGTAAGCTCTCCATTAACAGATGATTGAACTGTAAAATGAAGTGATCTCTCTATTAACAAATTCATTATCTGTACAGTGCACTATTTCTGGTAACAGGTGAATGATCTGTACAGTGGAATGTGATCTCTTGTAACAGAAAATAAACTATTGTGACTGTACACTGCACTGAGAGTTCTGGCAACATGAATAAATTATAAGGGCCCATGCTCACCAGCGCATGTTATCGCAACAGATGCATAGCACTCCAATGCACCTGCGCTAAAAGTAATCTTTCTATCTACAGCAGTAAAGTGAGAATGTCTAGCATAGTGTACAGATTGATGTGGAATAAAAAAGAAAATATACAATACAGAATGAAGTAGTGTGGAACAGGGAATGTACATTACAGGGTACAGAATGAGGTGGTGTGGAACAGGGAATGTACATTACAGGGTACAGAATAAGGTGGTGTGGAATAGGGAATGTACAGCACAGAGTACAGAATGAGGCAGTGTGGAATATGGAATGCACAGTACAGAGTACAGAATAAGGTGGTGTGGAATAGGGAATGTACAGCACAGGGTACAGAATGAGGTGGTGTGGAAAGGGAATGCACAGTGCAGAGTACAGAATGAGGCAGTGTGGAAAGGGAATGCACAGTGCTGTCAGGGACCGCCGCAGCTCCGTCCCCAGCGCACGCGCACTAGCGGCGGCTCACGCCGGAGCACAAGCACCAGGTCCCAGCGGGCTGCGGCTGACAGGATGCCGCGCATGCGCAGTAGGAGCCGCGGGCGCGCCTTGGGCGGCCAATGACAGCCCGGGGGCGCGTCCTGGGCAGCCAATGACAATGCAGGGCGCGATATTTAAAGATGCCCTGCACTGTCACAAATTGCCGCAAGGTCTGACCTGTTACCTGAAGTTTCCTGTGCCCTGTGATTATAGACCCGGATTGTTTGACCTTCTGCCTGCTCCAGCTCTGACCCGGATTATCTGACTACGCTGCCTTCTCCTGAGTTTGACCCGGATTGCCCCTGACTACGCTGCCTTCTCCTATCCCGACCCCCGGCTTGTTTGACCATTCTGCGGACTGACTTCGATACTGACCCTGCGTGTGACCTGACCACTCTCTGCCTGCCGTCTCTGTACCTCGCCATTCCCCACGGTGACAACCGCCGGTTTATCCTGCCTGGTCCTGTTGGCCTCCTCACATCTGGCTCTCTTCTAGTTTACACTCATCCCCGGAGGCTCCCTCTGCCACTGGTGGTATTGCTCGGAGGTCGTGACCTGGTCCTGGTTCTGCTCCAAGTCCATCCTCACCATCAGGGGCCCTGGTGAAAACGCAGACCGGGACTTAGACTCCACGCTCCGGGTGATTCCGTCTAGTGGGCTGCCAGAGGCACCAAAATTAGAGGCACCACCTGGCGGATCCGTAACAGTACCTTGCGGCCATGACAGAGTCAGGAAGAGGCCCGGCCTCCCTAGAGGATATCTGCCAGCATCTGGCAACTCTAACCCAAGCAGTCCAGACATTTCATACTCGTTGCACCCATCTTGAGGACCGCATGGAGATGTTAGTCACCCTTACATCCCCGGCACAGAGCCCGAGTCCCGTGGCTTCTCCTGGGGAATCACCTGCTACCCCAGCTCCCGGAGCAGGGGCCGCACCCCCTACTCCCGAACCCCGCGTTCCCTTACCAGAACGCTTCCGTGGAGACCGAAGCCGCTTCAGGGCCTTCCGGAATGCGTGCATCTTGTTTTTTGACTTACAGTCCCGCACGTTCACCACCAAGACCGTCAAGGTGGGGTTTATAGTCTCTCTCCTTCAGGATGAGCCCCAGGATTGGGCTCATTGTCTGATGGAAAATCGCGACCCCCATCTTGATTCCGTGACTGAATTTTTTAGAGCCATGGCTATTCTATATAACGACCCTCAGCGAGCTGCTTCCGCAGAGCCTACCCTGTACTCTCTGCGGCAGGGTCGCCGGTCAGCCGAGGAGTACGCGTCTGAATTC
Source organism: Staurois parvus (assembly GCF_062004578.1). Lineage (NCBI taxonomy): Eukaryota > Metazoa > Chordata > Amphibia > Anura > Ranidae > Staurois > Staurois parvus. Next base: position 401,502 of record NW_028317919.1, on the reverse strand, counting down.
AGGCGCTGGATGGGGGACACCCGATGGAACGATGCGGCATTATGTCACCAATTTCGCATCAGGCTATCTGAGTCACTCAAAGACGAGTTAGCACGGGTAGGCCTACCTGACTCCCTAGAGAAGCTAATCGAGCTGGCCATACAAATTGACCGCAGACTGAGAGAACGCAGGCTTGAACGGAGCAGCCAGGGTCAAAGGGCGGCTTGGGTACCATCGAGGGGATTATTCCTGCCCCCAGGAAGCACTACCCGGAGCTCGGAACCTGGGGACACTTCGGAACCCATGCAACTGGGACTGGCCCGGTCCACATTATCGGCCGAAGAACGCCAGAGAAAACGATCACAGAACCTCTGTCTGTACTGCGGAGAAGCTGGCCACCGGGTGCGCTCCTGTCCTGCAAAAAAGTGTAAGTCCACTTCTAGTTTTTTTCCTTTATCTGCAGAAAGGGGTGATCAGTCAAGTTATCTGGCAATACCTGTGTCTTTACAGCTCCCCGGAAGAACCTTGACGGTGACAGCTATCATAGATTCGGGGGCATGTAGCTGCTTTATCGATCTCACGTTTGCTCACCAGCAAGGGATCCCTCTCCAGACCAAGGAAAGGGTGCTGAACATCTTCCTGGCAGATGGGACTAGCTTAAAATCTGGAGTGGTGGATCAGGAGACACCCTCTATTTTCACCTCGATGGCTGACCATCACCAAGAGTTTCTCCGTCTGGACGCCATTGCGTCCCCCCTTTTCCCAGTCATTCTGGGGCTTCCTTGGCTGCGAGCCCATAATCCCCAGATTGACTGGGAGAAGGGAACCGTTCAGTTTTGGTCCTCATATTGTCTGAAACGTTGCCACGTCTCAGGGTCCGTGGCCCCCCAATTACTCCTATGCATGGATGGTGATACAGACCTGTCCCAGGTTATTCCCCCGGCCTATCACGACTTTCTAGACGTGTTTAGTAAGCGAGGGGCAGACACACTTCCCCCACACCGATCTTATGACTGTCCCATAGACCTCCTACCCGGATCTGAAATTTCGTTCGGCCGTATTTTCCCTTTATTGGAGCTTGAGTCAGGAGTTCTGAGGGAGTATATAGACGAAAATCTTCGGAAGGGTTTATTCGCCCTTCCACGTCCCCAGCCGGGGCCGGGTTATTCTTTGTAGAGAAGAAGGACAAAACACTGCGGCCCTGCATAGACTACCACGACCTGAATAGGATCACGGTGAAAAACCGCTACCCGTTACCCCTGGTTCCCGAGCTCCTCCAGAGATTAAGGTCCGCTATGGTTTTCACTAAGCTAGACTTATGGGGGGCCTACAATCTAGTTCGTATCAGGGAAGGTGATGAATGGAAGACGGCTTTCCGTACGCGATTCGGTCACTTCGAGTACCTGGTCATGCCGTTCGGGCTCTGTAACGCTCCGGCCACCTTCCAACATTTTATAAATGACGTGTTTCTTTGATATCTTCATGGACGACATCCTAATCTTCTCTCCCTCACTGGAGGCTCATCGAAATCACGTGATGCGGGTGTTGGAACGTTTACGCCAACACAGGCTATACGCCAAAGGAGACAAATGCTGTTTTGAACAGCATAAGATCACGTTCTTGGGACTGGTTCTCTCCCCCGCGGGGGTCGCGATGGACCCCCGGAAAGTCATGGCAATCCTGGATTGGCCGATACCCACCGATAAGAAGTGCGTTCAGCGTTTTATCGGGTTTGCGAACTTTTATAGAAAGTTTATCAAGAACTTCTCCGGTCTGGTCTCCCCAATCACGCAACTGACTAAACAGGGCATCCGCTTTAAGTGGTCTACCGAAGCACAAACCGCTTTTGAAATACTCAAGAAACTTTTTATCTCTGCTCCGATTCTCAGTCACCCCGATTCTTCTCTCCCATACGTTTTGGAAGTAGACGCCTCAGAAAACGCGGTGGGAGCGGTCCTGTCCCAAAGGAACGGCACCAAGGAGCTACTACATCCTGTAGCGTTCTTCTCCAGGAAATTGACACCTGCCGAGCGAAACTATGACATCGGAGATCGGGAGCTCCTGGTCATAAAGACCGCCCTGGAAGAATGGCGGTACCTGCTGGAAGGAGCTACACACCCCATCCTGATATATACCGATCACAAAAACTTGGAGTACTTGAGGACGGCCAGACGACTGAAGCCACGCCAGGCGAGATGGGCTCTTTTCTTTTCCTGGTTTACCTTCCACATCACGTATCGACCTGGCTCTAAGAACACGAAGCCGGACGCGCTGTCCCGCATGTTTGAGGACCCCGATGATACACCGAAACCTGACACGATCTTACCATCCGGAAACTTCCTCGTCCTACAGACGGAACTACGCTCCAAACTTCTTGACGCTTCCGTGGGACTACCAGCACCGCCTGGGACATCTCTCCTGAACCGCAAAGGGTTATTGTGGAAGGAGGGTCGGATCGTAGTACCCGAAGGAGTCCAAACCGTGGTCCTGGGCCACTGCCACGACCATCTGAAGGCGGGCCATTTCGGAATTACGAAGACCCTGGAACTTCTGCAGCGCTCGTTCTGGTGGCCAAACATGGTCAAGGACTGCGAGCACTACGTTCAGACTTGTGCTACTTGCCAGAGGAATAAACCCTCCAGAAGCAAGGCCTGGGGATTGTTGCGCCCGTTGCCAGTTCCAAAGAGGGCCTGGCAAATGATAGCCATGGACTTCATTGTCGAACTCCCACCATCTCAAGGCCACACTGCCATATTTGTGATTGTTGATCACTTCTCTAAGATGGCCCATTTCGTACCCCTGGAAAGGACACCATCAGCGCCGGAAACTGCACGAATTTTTATCAAAGAAATAGTAAGACTACATGGAGTTCCCGAGGATATAGTGTCAGATCGGGGAGCTCAGTTCACTTCAAGGTTTTGGAAAGCCTTGTGTGAAGCATTGGGAATCAAGTTGTCACTCTCGTCCGCTTACCATCCCCAGACCAATGGGCAAACAGAGAGGACCAAGTATTGGAGCAATACCTCAGATGCTACACGTCCTACCTACAGGACGACTGGCTGACGCTGTTACCGTCAGCGGAGTTTGCCTACAACAACTCGAACAACTCCGCTACGGGGCAATCCCCGTTCTTCACCAATTATGGTTATCATCCTACATTTCTTCCTGATCTAATGCCAGAAAGCTCAGTACCTGCATCTCAAGACATCCTAAATTTCCTTTCGACCAATAACAAAACAGTTCAGGAGGCCATCACGAAAGCCCAGGAGGACAGCAAGAAGGCATTTGACAGGAAGAGAAGAGGGGAACTGACGCTTCAACCTGGAGATCGGGTTTGGCTGGCTACTGCCAACTTGAAGATGCAGTGTCCATCAAGGAAATTGGGACCGAAATTTGTTGGCCCGTTCCAAATCAAGCGAGTCAACGAGGTGGCTTACGAACTCGAGCTGCCGGAGACCTTCAGGATTCACCCGGTGTTTCATGTGTCTCTTCTGAAACCAGCCGAACCGGACCCCTTCCCGCATCGAGAATCCAGACCCCCTGAGGCAGTCACCATAGGTAAGCAAGAAGAGTACAAAGTAGAAACGATTCTCAGTTGCCGAAGGAGGGGAGGCCAGACGCAGTTTTTGATAAAATGGAAGGGTTATGGCCCTGAGGAGAACTCATGGGAACCCATCCAGAATGTTCACGCCCCCAGGCTCATCCGGGAATTCTTTCGTAGCCACCCGCGGTGGAGAGATCAGTGGGGCTCCCGGAGGGTGCCCATGGGGGGGGCAATGTCAGGGACCGCCGCGGCTCTGTCCCCGGCGCACGCGCACTAGCGGCGGCTCATGCTGGGACACAAGCACCAGGTCCCGGCGGGCCATGGCTGACAGGATGCCGCGCATGCGCAGTAGGAGCCGCGGGCGTGCCTTGGGTGGCCAATGACAGCCCAGGGGTGCGTCCTGGGCGGCCAATGACAGTGCAGAGTGCGATATTTAAAGATGCCCTGCACTGTCACAAATTGCCGCAAGGTCTGACCTGTTACCTGAAGTTTCCTGTGCCCTGTGATTATAGACCCGGATTGTTTGATCTTCTGCCTGCTCCAGCTCTGACCCGGATTATCTGACTACGCTGCCTTCTCCTGAGTTTGACCCGGATTGCCCCTGACTACGCTGCCTTCTCCTATCCCGACCCCCGGCTTGTTTGACCATTCTGCGGACTGACTTCGATACTGACCCTGCGTGTGACCTGACCACTCTCTGCCTGCCGTCTCTGTACCTCGCCATTCCCCACGGTGACAACCGCCGGTTTATCCTGCCTGGTCCTGCCGGCCTCCTCACATCTGGCTCTCTTCTGGTTTATGCTCATCCCCGGAGGCTCCCTCTGCCAGTGGTGGTATTGCTCGGAGGTCATGACCTGGTCCTGGTTCTGCTCCAAGTCCATCCCCACCATCAGGGGCCCTGGTGAAAACGCAGACCGGGACTTAGACTCCACGCTCCGGGTGATTCCGTCTAGTGGGCTGCCAGAGGCACCACCTGGCGGATCCGTAACAAGTGCAGAGTACAGAATGAGGCAGTGTGGAATATGAAATGCACAGTACAGAAGTACACAGTACAGAATGAGGTTGTGTGGAATAGGGAATGTACAGCACAGGCTACAGAATGAGGCAGTGTGGAATAGGGAATGTACAGCACAGGGTACAGAATGGGGTGGTGTGGAATAGAGAATATACATGCAGAGTACAGGATGAGGCGATATGGAATAGGGAAAGAACAGTACAGAGTATTGCATGAGGCAGTGTGGAATAGGGAGTGTACAGTACAGAGTAAAACATAATACGCCTGCAATAGGCAGTGTACAAAACAGAGTACAAAATGAGGCGGTGTTGAATAGGAAATGTACAGTACAGGGTACAGAATAAAGTGGTGGAATATGGAAAGGACAGTCCAGCATACAAAACGAAGCACTGTGAAATGGGGAATGTATAGCACATTGTATATAATGATGTGGTTTGGAATACGGAATATATAGCACAGTGTACAGTATAAGGGAGTGTGAAATAGGGAATGCACAGTATGAAGTATAGATTGATAAGGTATGAAACAGTACAGAGTATGAAGTGAGGCTGTGTGGAAAAGGGAATGTACAGCACAATATACAGAATCATGAGGTGTGGAATAGGTGATGTACAGCACACAATGAGGTTGTATGGAACAGGGAGTGTACAGTACTGAGAACAAAATGATGGAGTGTGAAATGAAGACAGTACAGCCCAGAATACAGAATAAGACGGTGAGGAGTAGGAAATGTACATCATGGTCTACAGAATGAGGTGGTGTGGAATAGGGCATTTACAGCAAAGTATACAAAATAATGAGATGTGGAATGGAGAATGTATAGCACAAAATACAGAATCATGAGGTGTGGAATAGGTAATGAACAGCACAGTACACAGAATGATATGGTGTGAATGTACATTATAATCCAGTCCAGTTGGGATTCATTCTACATGCTGAACACTTCTGTTTGATATAACTGTAGTCATAGAGCACAACACCCTATGATAACCTTCTTGACCTCTTTAAATATTTCCGTTCAGCAGCGTACCTGTATGTCACTAGACTTTTGGTGCTTAACAGCAGCTGTAGGCATCTCCCTGGTATCTTTTTCTAAAGCTGGCTTTCTTGTAATAGCAATTGGAGCAGCTACCTAGCTGCTCGATTGCTATTACAGGCAGCGGGAGAGGATGTTCCCCTCCCCCACGCTGCCTTCTGCGACTTGCTCAGGCTCTCCCGTTCCACTGGGAGACCTGAGCGATCCGCCGGCGCATTCGTTGGCTGGACGGACAGCTGAACCAAGCCGGGATTGGCTTTGATTGGCTCTCCGTTATAGTAAACTGGAAGTGACAACACCACTTCAGGTTCACTTGGACGTAAACGCCGCCATTTTTAAAAAAATAAAAGCATTCAAAAACACTGATCTTGGTGTTCAAAATGCTATTAAGTACTTTTAAAGCAGCAGTGTAAAAAAAATTAATAATTAATACAAAAAATTAAAGTGCCTCGGTTCTCCCGTGGAAAGGCAAATGCGCGCATTGGTCCCGCGCACATGCAAATAGCAATCGATCCACACATGTGAGGTATCACTGCGAACATCAGATCCTGGGCAATAATTCTAAAGTGGTAACCTGTAAACGCTTTTAAAGTGTTGCCTATGAATAGTTGAATTTACATTGTTTTGAAATGTTTGGTATCTATTTACTCAACATAACATCTTTTATATTTTATTTAAAAAATTAGGTTATGTATTGTTTTTTTTTTGCGTTAAAATTCAAAAAAGTGTATTTAAAAAAAAAAATTGCCTGTGAAAAACTGATGCGCAAATACTGTGTGACAGAAGACATTGCAAAACCCACCAATTTATTCTGTAGAGCCTCTTTAAAAAAAAATGTAATGTTTCTAGCAATTTTGTAGCAAAAAATACTGATTGTAACATGATGGGCTGTGGGAAGAATCCCCCCACTGAGGCGTCATTCTCGCCTGGGAGGCTGCATTGTTCCCCACAGGAAGCCTGTTTAAATCATTGAAAGGGTGCATGGATCTCTAAGCACTTCCCTGAGTTCTACATTCCAATTTGTGCATCAGTCCCACAAGGATTTACACTTGTGGATGTTCTTGGAGATCTGTGCAGCTCTCCACCTGTCACTGAATTGAACAGGCTGCCTGCACCTGTGCCACCTAGGTAGGTACAGACGGCTCTTCGCATGGGTGTACATAACATTGGCTTCATGTGAATGAGGCCTCACAGATGGCTAAAACAAACCTTGATGTCAGTGGTAAATTATCTGAGAGGCAAAAATGGTGCATTGCTCTTGGAACCCCCTCATCCTCTGCAGGAACCCTCTGGTGTTCCATGGAATCCCTCATCCTCTGGAAGAACCCTCTCATCCTCTAGAAGAAACTTCTGCAGCTCCATGGAACCCTCTCACCCTCTGGAGTTCCATGGAACCCCCCCATCCACTGGAGTTCTGTGGAACCTCCTCATCTGCTGGAAGAACCCTCTGGTGTTCCATGGAATCCCTCATCCTCTGGAAGAACCCTCTCATCCTCTAGAAGAACCTTCTGCAGCTCCATGGAACCCCCTCACCCTCTGGAGTTCCATGGAACCCCCTCACCCTCTGGAGTTCCATGGAACCCCCTCATCCGTTGGAGTTCCATGGAACCCCCTCATCTGCTGGAGGAACCCTCTGGTGTTCTATGGAACACATCATCCTCTGGAGTTCCATGGAACCCCCTCATCCTCTGCAGGAACCTTCTAGTGTTCCATGGAACCCCCTCATCCTCTGGAGTTCTGTGGAACCCCCTCATCTACTGGAGGAACCCTCTGGTGTTCCATGGAACCCCTTATCCTCTGGAGTTCCATGGAACCCCTTATCCTCTGGAGTTCCATGGAACCCCCCTCATCCTCTGCAGAAACTCTCTGGAGTTCCATGGAACCCCCTCATCCTTTGGAGTTCCATAGAACCCTCTTATCCTTTAGCGGAAACCTCTGGTGTTCCATGGAACCCCCTCATCCTCTGGAGCACATGTCAAAAACAAGGCCGTGGGTCAAATCCAGCCCACGCATCTCTCCTGCAGCTGCGGTACCCCCCCCCCCCCCCCCCCCCTTGTCTCCACCACCACCTTGTGCCAGTAGTCGGCAGCAGAGAGGACAGAACTTCTACAGATCCTGCTCTTTTCTGTGCAGCTGCAGCACCACCTTGTCTCTGCCAACCCTTGTCTCAGCATTCAGCAGACTTTGGCAGCTGAATTCAGCCATCCTCCAGACCCTGCCCTTTCTGCTTCCCTGCTCCACCCCCAACTTCTTCCCAGCAGCAGCACAAGGTAATGGGGTGCACTGTGACTGTGGAGTTACCCCCTCATCCTTTGGAGGGACCCTCTGGTGTTCCATGGAACCCCCTCATCCTCTGGTGTTCCATGGAAGCCCTCATCCTCTGGGAGAACCCTCTGGTGTTCCATGGAACCCCCTCATCCTCTGGAAGAACCCTCTGAGGTTCCATGGAATCCCCTCATCCTCTTGAGGAACCCTTTGGTGTTCCATGGAACCCCTCATCCTCTTGAAGAACCCTCTAGTGTTCCATGGAACCCCCTCATCCTCTGGAAGAACCCTCTGGAGTTCCATGGAACCCCCTCATTCTCTGGAGGAACCTTCTGGAGTTCAATGGAACCCCCTCATCCTCTTGAGGAACCCTCTGGTGTTCCATAGAACCCCTCATCCTTTGGAGGAACCCTCTGGTGTTTATATAACACCCCCATCCTCTGGATGAAGCCTCTGGAGTTCCATGGAACCCTCTCATCCTCTGGAGGAACCCTCTGGTGTTCAATGGAAGCCCCTCATCCTCTGAACTAGAGGAACCCACTAGAGTTCCATGGAACCCCCCTTACCTTCTAAAGGAACCTTCTGGAGTTCAATGGAACCCCCTCATCCTCTTGAGGAACCCTCTGGTGTTCCATAGAACCCCTCATCCTTTGGAGGAACTCTCTGGCGTTCCATAGAACCACTCATCCTTTGGAGGAACCCTCTGGTGTTTATATAACACCCCCATCCTCTGGAAGAACCCTCTGGAGTTCCATGGAACCCTCTCATCCTCTGGAGGAAACCTCTGGTGTTCAATGGAAGCCCCTCATCCTCTGAAGAAGAGGAACCCACTAGAGTTCCATGGAACCCCCCTTACCTTCTAAAGGAACCTTCTGGAGTTCCATGGAACCCCCTCATCCTTTCGAGAACCCTCAAGTGTTCTATGGAACCCCCTCATCCTGGAGGAACCCTCTGGAGTTCCATGGAACCCCCTCTTCCTCTGGAGGTCTATGGTAGAGGAAGGCTGGCCCAAAGAGAGGGTGATGAGCTGTGTGTGAAAAGTTATGAGTGGTTTGTGTCGGGCAGGTGAGGAGGTATAAGCAGGTGGTCAGTGAAGGACGGTGGGTCAGGAGGATGGATCGCAGTGTCCGGCAGCGGGGTGCGGAGTAGATGGCAGGAAGGACACTGCTGCCCCATAGAACCCCCCATGTCCCCGGCTCTGTTCTGTAGTCCGGTGAAGCGGAGGCCTCTCACCCCAGCTACTGTGATCCGTCTGACGAGGACGGAGCCGGCTGGACTGTGTGTTCCGCTGACAGAGGCGGCAGCAGAAGCTCAGCATCCGCAGCAGGAGCTGTGACGTCAGCACTGTGGCTCCGGGGCGGCACTGCGGCCAGAGGCAGCTGACAAAGGGACGGAGAGGCGGCGGAGAGAAGGTACACGGAGGGACCGGGGGGAGGAGGAGGAGGGATCGGAGGGACACAGCAGCCCGGGGGGGGAGGGGAGACACGATCGCCGCCACTGAGCCGAATACCGAGCAGAGTACACAGTGTGTGATCCGCACTGACATGGACTCCTGACTCTGCACAGCCACAGATTAGCACTGTGTACAGCCATCCTCCTCCAGCTGATCACACGTGTATGGAGGACGGACACCGAGCTTTGTCCTACCTACACCGACCCACAATGCTGCCGGAGCCCAGGAATGGACGCATCCCACCTACAGGGACTGCATGGGCCCCCATTCACTACAATAACACATAGCACAACAAAGCAGACATGGGCCAAGTGGGGTCACCGGTGTGATGATCATATTTAGTAAACACCAAATCACACATAGTCCTTGTATGGGAGCATTTGTAGGGTCCCAATAGATCAGGAGATGGTGGGATATCATCATGATCACCTTGGGTCACATCTAAGACTATAGTGATCAACATTCATTGGTCTAAAAGCTGTATGTTACATTATGATGATAAAATATACAATGTTCCAAAACTTTCATAGGTATGGAATGTATCATCTCCAATATCTGAAAGGATACCCCAGGTACTCACTAAAAGGCACGGGGCGCCCAGTAGAAAACATGGGGCATCCAGGAGAAGACATGGGACACTCAATAGAAGGCATGGGGCATCCAGGGGAAGACATGGGACACTCAATAGAAGGCATGGGGCATCCAGGGGAAGACAGGGGCACTCAATAGAAGGCATGGGGCATCCAGGGGAAGACAGGGGCACTCAATAGAAGGCATGGGGCATCCAGGGGAAGACATGGGACACTCAATAGAAGGCATGGGGCATCCAGGGGATGACATGGGACACTCAATAGAAGGCATGGGGCATCCAGGGGAAGACACAGGGCACTCGGTAGAAGACACGGGGCACTCGGTTGAAGACACGGGGCATTCAGGAAAAGACATGGGGCTTCCAGGAGATGACATGGCGCACTTATTTATTTATTAATTTCAGGTACTTATATAGCGCTGTCAATTTACGCAGCGCTTTACATATATATCGTACATTCACATCAGTCCCTAACCCTCAAGGGGCGTACAATCTAACTTAGTAGAAGACATGGGGCATCCAAGACCAGACATGGCACACTCAGTAGAAGACATGGGGCATTCAGTAGAAGACATGGGGCATTCAGTAGAAGACATGGGGCACTCAGTAGAAGACATGGGGCACTCAGTAGAAGACATGGGGCACTCAGTAGACGACATGGTGCACTCAGTAGAAGACATGGTGCACTCAGTAGAAGACATGGTGCACTCAGTAGAAGACATGGTGCACTCAGTAGAAGACATGGTGCACTCAGTAGAAGACATGGTGCACTCAGTAGAAGACATGGTGCACTCAGTAGAAGACATGGGGCACTCAGTAGAAGACATGGGGCACTCAGGAGAAGACATGGGCCATTCAGGAAAAGACACGGGGCATTCAGGAGAAGCCACGGGGCATTCGGTAGAAGACACAGGGCACCCAGTAAATACCTGGGACACTCAGTTGAAGACACAGGGCACTCAGTAGAAGACATGGTGCACTCAGTAGAAGGCATGGGACATGTGCCATGGGTGCCAGAGTTTAGCAACATCCCTAACCTTTAACCTGTTCAAAGCCCCCCTTCCCCCAGGGCCCCCATACCATTTGTTTAGAACAGGGTTTCTCAACCAGAGTTCCATGGAACCCTAGGTTTCCTCCAGAGGTTGCTAGGGATTGCTAGAATAATCTGCAATTTTTGCTTCTCAGATCCCACTGACACCATTTATCTTTTTAGCTATCTGTAAGGGGGTAATTCTTCCCAATGACCACAAATGTAAGGAGCATTCTTCCCAATGATCATCACACTACTGTATGACGAGTTGTAAATATAGTAATTATTACCAGGGGTTCCCTGAAGCTTTAAAGTTTTTTTTCAAGGTTCCTCTGTGTTGAAATGGTTGATAAAGACTGGTTTAGAGAACCAGCCTTTCATTACTGAGACCGGTGGCATTGGTGCCAGATTGTAAAGATCTGACAAGGGGGCCATCAACCTGACTGGGACTGCATATATGGGTCACTTTGGTGGCAGTACTGCCCGCCGTACACTCCTGGAGGTTTAATTATAATTTTAGTTGTGGAATGTGTTCAGTCCCATCTGTCTGCCTTTGTAGCTTATGGGGGGGGGGGGGCATTAAAACTGTTGCTCAGCCACCTATTTTTACCACTGTTTGTCAGCAAGTGTATACAAGCCATTAGATAGGCTGCGTCTTGTGAATATGATATTAGTTGTGTTAGGGGTTTTTGTAAAGCACTTGTCCTGTATGTGAAATCTGACTGGTCACCATGGACAACTTTTTTTCTCCAGGTCTGATTTCATGAACACTGTATACTGCAGTATATATATATGATCACAAGCACTGACAAAGAGGAGAGACTTATTGTTTGTATTGGTCTTAATATATTTACTGGGAGATAAGTGTTGTGGAGGAGGAGACTGATGTTATGGTATTTTACAGAAAGGGTTGCCTTCCTATATTCTATGTCCCTATAGGACACAGTTCACATCTGCACGGTTAATTTGTTTTTTAAAAGTCCTGTTTTCAGAAAATGCATTTTCTCAAGGGATGCAAAATCTCTCTGTAAAAATTAAAAAAAGTGTAGCACCAAATGAAAAATGCAGCAGCATGAATAGATTACAAGTAATACACTTAAGCCTTAAAATATTGTGGAGAAATCATGATTAGGACTATCATCAATGACTATACATTTTTGGCCATTATTTATTATTATACAGGATTTATATAGCGCCAACAGTTTGCTCAGCGCTTTACAATATAACGGGAGACAATACAGCAACAATACAGTTCAATACAAGAGGGATTTGAGGGCCCTGCTCCTTGGAGCTTACAATCTAGGAGGGAGGGGCTAGTGGTACAAAAGGTAGTAACTGTGGGGGATGGACTGGTTGGAAGAGTAGAAGATTCCAGTATTAGCTTAGGGCAGGATAGGCTTCCCTGAAGAGATAGGTTTTCAGAGATCGCCTAAAAGTGAGCAGAGTAGGCTATACAAAAAAAGGGGTAAAACGAGCGCTGGATAGTTTTAAAACAAAATATAAAAGCAGATGGCATGTGAAAGGCAAACCTCCAAAACGCCTCGTGGGGTAACAGTCACAAAAAGAAAACATGCAGCGCTAAGGTATTAAGATCTGTCTCACAATGCAATGTGACCACCTAAATAGGTATAAATGCAGTTAGCTGCGTTTATACCTATTTAGGTGGTCACATTGCATTGTGAGACAGATCTTAATACCTTAGCGCTGCATGTTTTCTTTTTGTGAGAGTAGGCGATAGTATGATAAATTGGGGTAGAGAGTTCCAGAGGATGGGGGAAGCTCTGGAGAAGTCCTGGAGACGAGCATGGGAGGAGGAGACAAGGGAGCTAGAGAGTAGGAGGTCTTGCGAGGAGCGGAGAGGACGGTTTGGGTGATATTTGGAGACAAGATCGGTGATGTAATTTGGGACAGAGTTATAAATGGCTTTATATGTTATTGTTAGTGTTTTGAATTTTATCCGTTGGGCAATGGGAAGCCAGTGGAGGGATTGGCAGAGAGGGGTGGCAGATACAGAACGGTTAGTAAGGTGGATGATTCTGGCAGCAGCATTCATGATAGACTGAAGAGGGGATAGCCTGCGATTCGTTAGGCCAATGAGGAGGGAGTTACAATAGTCAAGGCGAGATATAACAAGGGTAAGTTGCTTCGTGGTTTCCGAGGTTAGGAATGGGCGTATCTTGGAGATCATAAGGATATTTTTTTATGTCATTCCAAAACATGTTGAATATGAAAGGTACTCGGATCATGGTAGTAACAATAATAAAAAATACTAATATAATGGATGGCCACACTCCAATAAAATCAACTTATTTATTTAGCTTTGCAATTCTTCACAATAAGAGGAGTGAGACTTCTAATGTATGCTAGAAAGTGCTTATTCACAAAGTGACTCTATGATCGAGACTTTAGGTGTTTCACTCTAGCAAATGTTTATCCCTAGAGTGACTTCATGATTAAGCATTTTCTATTTTTTTTATTATTATTTATTACAGATACTTATATAGTGCTATCAATTTACACAGTGCTTTACATATATATATTGTACATTCACATCAGTATATCAGTCCCTAACCCTCAAGGATGTACTACATAAGGTCCCTAACTCACATTCATATATACACATACTAGGGCCAGTTTAGACAGGAGCCAATTAACCTACCAGCATAATGTACAAGAAGTAGTAAAAAGCGCCTTAGTAAAAATCAACAAGCTGCTACGCACAAGATAGGTACCAATGACCTATGGAAAAGACAATATATGTGAAAGGTGCAGCGCTTGTAAACAATATGTATGCAGAAGTCCTTGGTGGATCAAACAATAAAGGATATGGGGTAGTCCCGCAAATACAAATGAGTATAAATAGTTGAGGTGACTTTGATATCCGTGTAGAGGTGGTAATGAAATGCGCACTCACCAGACGCGCATATTAAATGCTCCTTGTGTATAATTATCCTGCTGCCAGGTGATGGGTGGTCTTCCCTCTATCGGATCCTAGGTAAGTTGTCCTTCTCCTTAAAAGGTCCCCCTATATGGTCCTGTGCTCACTGCCATTTTCTCCGCCGCCCAGGACCGGAGGAGCCCACACACTCCTTATGTCACCACGTTCAACTCCCCCCAGCCGGTGCGCGTCACTTCCGTCACCAGAAAATGGTCAGCCCCTCCGCTGCCCAGTGGTCAGCCCCTCCGCTGCCCAGTGAGGCAGCGGAGGGGCTGACCGTTTTCTGGTGACGGAAGTGACGCGCACCGGCTGGGGGGAGTTGAACGTGGTGACATCAGGAGTGCGTGGGCTACTCCGGTCCTGGGCGGCGGAGAAGATGGGGGTGAGCACAGGACCATATAGGGGGACCTTTTAAGGAGAAGGACAACTTACCTAGGATCCGATAGAGGGAAGACCACCCATCACCTGGCAGCAGGATAATTATACACAAGGCGCATTTAATATGCGCGTCCGGTGAGTGCGCATTTCATTACCACCTCTACACGGATATCAAAGTCACCTCAACTATTTATACTCATTTGTATTTGCGGGACTACCCCATATCCTTTATTGTTTGAACCTACCAGCATGTCTTTGGAGTCTTCGAATTTGAATATTGTGTCTTCAGCAATGCGTTGGAGGTGCACCCAGTGTTTGATGTGGGCAAGAGTGGATCACCTTGGAGCAGTATTTGATATTTGTAGTAATACACACTAGGGCCCTGTTCACACCTGAACAATTTGAAGCACAGTTTGAAGCTTCACTGGAAGTGTTTAAAGTGTTACTAAACCCAGGGTCCCCCTGCATTCACTCTATCTGGTCTCCCACAGTACACAGAACATGGAAATGCAATTATTTTAGTAAATATAAACTGCTAAATACCTTTTGTCATCAGCAGTTAGAGCAGTCTTGTGACTTCTATCAGTGTCCAGCCAAGCACATGTTAAAGCTTGTAGGAAGAGTTTTCATTCCTCTCTAGGAGGATGCAGGACCCATGATCTCTGTCTGGACAGAGCTGATTGGCCCTGTGCTGATCACATGCACTCTCCCAAGAAAAAAAAAACCTTTCTAGCAATATACACCAAACTGAGCATGTCCAGAGTGACTCCACACAATATGTCTTATCAGGAGATAAGAGGGGGACACTGGAAGAAGGGAAGGATCAAACAGCGTTTTTACAAAATGCAGTGGATTAACCCATTAGGTTCCACAGTGAGTATAACAAGCATGCTTTACTGCATATACAGACTGATTTTACTGTTGTGTGTTTAGTAACACTTTAAATCCAATGGTGTCTGATCACACCTGAGCGTAGTGTTGCTTGTCTCTGGACATAATACATGAGCTTCGTTTGAGGAGTCTTGCATTTTGGCCCCAATAGACTTGAATAAGAGCAGCTATACACATTTTCTCTAGTTTTCTTGCCTAGTAGCTTTCATTGGCTAAAAATAAGATTAAAAAAATGTTCAAGCCTTAAACGTGTGCAAAAACCCCTAAAAAAAACAAAAAAAACCCCAAAACCAACCAAAGACGCTCAGCTTAAGTGTAAATGAGGCCTAACACATATCTAAAAAAAATAATAGATACATATGTAAACATAGGAATGTAGTAAAAAAGAGAATGAGGATAAATAATAATTGGCAACAATGTAGCAGTTATTCATGTTAATGACATCACTGCCAGTAAGATATTAATACATTTAAAATACCATATGACCATTTCCCCATGGATGAATTGTCTCTAAGGAAAAGCATAACAATATTATGTAACACAGGAAGCAACCTTTTGATCAAATGTGGATGAGTCTAATTTTAATTTATTTTTATTACGTTTAACTGTGTTGGGACCTACTATTTATATTGAGTTTCTGTTTTTAAATAATTTATCTATTAAGCCTAAGAGAAGGAGCAATGCGCCTTCTGTAGTTAAAATAATTTATTATGTTTTATACAGATGTAATTACAAGGAAACACATTTTTTATCTATATGCACCCCAAATAATACAGACATCTAACATATAAAGAATGAAGACAATGTAAAGAAGAGTGAGCTGGATAAGTGCATTCTGTGGTCAGATTATTAAGAGATCATTTTTTGATTGGTCGTTTTGGGCAACTGCAGGCTGTATTTTGATCATTTAGGACCCTGTCCAACAATTTGTATACAAGACAACAGGAACAACAATATAGTAAATAAATTGACATAGTCTGAAACAATCCTTGCTAGTTATCAATGAAGCTCAGTAAATAGGTAACCAGCATTACTGCATATCACAAGAGAAAATAGGTACATAGATTTGGGAATATATTGTCAGAAAGTTGTAGGTCATCACACCACTGAATTTAGTTTTGGCCTACAGTTGCAAACTGCAGATAAACTCATTGGTATGCATTATACATGAAGCTGTATATTGCTTAAATATTGGAAAACACAAACTACTAGTGGTGTATTTATAAAAAAAAAATGCTTGTACATGTGTCCTGTATGATTGGTGGGTAAAATGTTACTAGACTATTTTCTTTCCAGGTTGAATGGTATTGATTCATAAAGAGAGTGGATGAGGAAAATACTACAGTATGGCCACTAGATGGAGATAACAATTACAGAAAATACATATTTATTATGATCTTCAGCACTGTCTAGTAGCCATAATGTGGTATTTTCTGTTCTTTATGAATGAAAAACATTCAGCCTGGAGAGAAAAGTAGCCTGATAACATTCAACTTTCCCCCATGCACACAAAACAAAGACACATGCAGTTTTTTTTGGATGAGCAGTTCTGCAATTTTTTTTATGAATACACCCATACCAATCCTCGGTGTTAAAATGGTTCTAAAGACAGAAGGTTTTTTACCTTAATGCATACTATACATTAAAGTAAAAAAGCTTCTGGGTTCAGCTCCCTTTCCAGCCTCCCCCTTATACATACTTGAGCTCCATCTTGATCTAGCGATGTGCATGAGAGCGGCAGCTGTCTGGGGTCTTCTTATCCTCACTGGCTCACACAACAGCAAAAGCCATTGGCTCCTGCTGCTGTCAATTACAACCAGTGAGGAGAGAGCAGGGCTGATCCACACTCTGTGTGTGTGTGAATGGAGCAAACCTGCTCAAGTTCCCCCATAGCAAGAGGCTTGCTATTTGAAGCACTCGGCAAGGAGAGGAGCCTGGACCTGCAAAGAAGAGGTTCAGGGATGCTCTGTGCAAAACGATTGCACAGAGCAGATAAGTATAACATGTTTGTTATTTAAAAAAAATACAACCTTTAGAATCACTTAGGCTTGAACATTGGATTTATCTCAGTCGGTGTACATCATTAATTTGTATTCATATAGCAGATTCACAGTTTTGGTTGCAAAGTGTATCAAAAAGAAATATTATAGATTATCCATTATTTTGAAAGTTGGGGTCTTTGCAGGCACTGAGACGTTGTCCAGTTCCATTAATTTTGCCAGCAATTATTCCCGGGCCAGCCCAAGGGTAACGTAAATAAATGCAGGGACACGGACACACACACACATGTATAATATTTTTTTCAGGCATATATGGAAATAATAATGTGATTATGAATGGCTCTAGCTCTATAGACTATGTTTATTTCAGTATGAAAATAATACAGTATATTTAATATTTCATCCTCATGCACACTGGATGTTTTTACAGCGGCTGTTTTTGCCTTTTGGCATTTTTTTCTACAGCCAGTAAATCCTAGGTGTCCCCAGCATGTTATCCTATGTGTCCATGCACACATAGTCTGTAATCAGTGTTTTTTTGGCAGGGTCGTTTTTTGGCTGGAAAACCCCCCAGAACCAGAGCGTTTCTAGTAGAGTTTTTTCGCTGTAAAAATGCTCTAACGCTGAAAAACGCGGGAAAACACTGTAAATTGCGGCAAACCAGCATTTTTGGACTTTTTTTGAGTAATAACAACCTCTAAAACCGCAAACACAAAAAAGCCGCTAAACGCTAATACAAAAACGCTGAAAAACTCCCATTTTTAACATGTCTTTACACAGCTAACGTTACCAGCGTTATTAAGACGCCCCATGTGCATGCTTTGTAATAGATTTCTGTATAAATTGTGCTATATGTATCAGTTTGATCAGGAAAGAGGTTTGCCAGACATTTGCAATGAACACAATGAAGCCATTGGTGTATGTATGACACAAGGAGAGCAGCTGCACAGCCATTTTGAAAGGCTTATAGAGACAGAAATATGGCAGCATCTGCTGTGCCTTTGTTCTCTGATGTGGGACAGGACCCTTTTGTCTCTCTGTAGCTGGGCGGGCCCCATCTTGCAAGGTTTGCTTGTAGGCCTAAGATTTCACAGACGTCAGCACGGTTTGCAGCCAAGTCAGCTCAGTGATTGGCTTGTCAGACAAACATCAGGGTGAGTGCTGAGGCTGTGACATTATAACCCTGTGCCTGACTGCGGGCCTGTTCTGTAAACACGCTCACGTGACTAGCCACGTGGAGCTGAGCCTGTAAATGGCAGGGGAGGGCTGGTCGGACGACTGTTGTGCAATGCACCGTCATACTGGCTTTTACACGTCTGTTGAGAAAATAGAACCACAACCTAATCAAAACATCACAGCTTGAAAGACAGCTTAGACATAGAAAATACAAACATCTGCTGGTGACTAAGGACTTGCTCACACCAGCAACGTGTAATACTGCACATCCGCTGGTATGCAATGTGAAGACAACAACACTGATGAGCTCTAAACGGCGACGTGCTCTGGAACATTTTTGTTGTTGTTAGAGCTTTATTATAATGGCACATTTTATTCAGTTCTATTGGCTGCAGTGCAGTGCAATGCAGTGGAATGTGTTGCACCGTGCTGCGCTACATTAAGTACTATATGCTACACTTTTTTTCAGCAGAAACTCCCATGATAGGGAACAAGGCATTTTGCCCAGCGCAACCCAAAGCATCTCTAAAAGCTTCTGTCAATAGCAGGGGTGTCAAACTGGCAGCCCTCCAGCTGTTGCAAAACTACAAGTCCCACCATGCCTCTGTCTTTGGGAGTCATGCTTGTAAAGCGGAATTCCACTCACTCTGTAAAAAAATAAAAGTCAGCAGCTGCAAAAACTGTAGCTGCTGGCTCTTAAAAAACAGCCACTCACCTGCCCACGATCCCGCGTTGCCCCTGCCGCAGCCCATTTCATCAGCCGTCCTGTATTCCAGGCGCCGGCATCTTCAGTGTGGGCACCTGGCTGTGACAGCTTGTGGCTTCACAGCTGGATGCCCGTTGCACATGCGTGAGTGGCGCTGCGCTTCCTGAATGGCCCCGTCATCTTCTGGGACCTGTCACGTGTCCCACAAGACTTCGGGGAGGGTGGGAGGGAGGACAACTTCCGTTTCAGATCACCTAGGCGATCGCAGCAGAAGTGGGAGCGGGAACCTGTCAAATTCAGGTACCCGTTCACCCCCCCCCCCCCCAAAGGTGCCAATTCTTAATGGGGAGCGGGGGACCAATCTTTAAAGCGGAACTTCCCCTTTTGGCTGGAACTCCGCTTATCTGTCAATCTTGCAATGCCTCCTGGGATTTGTAGTTTCCCAACAGCTAGAGGGCCGCCAGTTTGACACCTGTGGTCTATAGAGAGGCATCTAATTAGTTGCTGCCCCCCCTCCCCCCCAAAATGTACATATACTGAGGGCGGGCAACACGAGCAGGCTGTATCACGTACATGTATGTCATTCAGCCTACTCTGGGTTGTGAAGGTTCAGGGGCTCCCAGGATGCACAGTAGAGGCATTGTGACATGGCAAGTATGTGTACCATTCCATTGTCCTTTAATGAATTCATCTCATGTCATCCTTTCTGGTCAAGTGCCGCCATGTCCAGCTCTGCATTGGGCTGTGTAGTCTTGCTAAGGCAGGGGTGTCCAAACTTTTTTCAAAGAGGGCCAGATTGGATGAAGTGAACATGGTGGAGGGCCAAACATTTTTCCGAACATTCTTTGAACCATTACAATAAATGCAAATAAATTATTTTATGCTAAGTTAATTGCAAACTACATACTTTTCATTTCATAACATTAAGATCAACTGACAGCTGAGTTTTCACAATGTATTGACAACAAATTTAAAAAAAACTTACCCGCACTATTGTGAAGGGTGAAAAAGGTAGCTGGAGCTGAAGTCTCTGCTCGGCAGCCGGGAGGGGAAAAGAAACACACTTCACGCTGGAAGCCCGGCCCTGACGTCACCGCCCTCTGTCGCTCCCAGCGCAGCGCAGTCACGCATGCGCACTGCTCTCAAACAGAAGACTGTCTGCCACAGAAGGGAGGGCCGTGCGACAGCCGCATTTACACAGACCAGGGAGAACGTGCCGCAGTCAGGCATGCGCACTGCCCTCTGCTCTCAAGCAGAAGACTGTCTGCCATAGAAGGGAGGGCCACATTACACAGAGCAGGGAGGGCCGTATTAAACCGACCCCCGAGCCGTAAATGGCCCGCGGGCCGGACTTTGGACATGCCTGTGCTAAGGCCTGCAGAAATACTACAGTACCCTATATAGATTTTAAAATATTTAGCAGCTGATTTCATGTATCAAATGACTGAAACATTTTCTGCAGCATGGCCTGAGGAAAGAAAACTTGTATGGGCTGTTGAAGTTTGTCATTCATTTATTTTTAATCCTTGACATGTTAGTTGTAACTGTACTTTGTAACACTGATAGCCATGAAGAACTGACGGGTGACTAACCCCCATACACCCTATCCAAAGCCAAACTTTCTGCTGAACAACACAAAACTATTGCATTGGTAGAAAATACAATCATGTTGTAAAATATACTATATGTGATTCCAAAGCTCTTGGGTTTTTAAAACTACAGAAGTTAGTGTCCATACATCTAGTCACTGTATAAGGCTTCATGTACACGAGGTTACCCTGACCGTCGGCTGCGGGAAAACGCAAATCATGGCAAAAACGTGGTCAGTGGTCACGTTCAGGAGAGGGACGTTTAACCTCACCTAGACGTGGCAACTCCTGAACATGTACATGGACACATAGGCTTTTATGGAGTTGAGTTTAGGAGCTTTGGCAAAAAAAATGTCAAAAGCTCCTAAACTCAAGTTTAGGAGCTGCTCGTGTACATGAAGCCCTAATACTGGTTAGGTCTGTATGCAGCCAAAGTTATAGAGTGCCTTGACATTAAAGTGGTTGTAGAGGCTCAAGGTTTTCTATGCATGAAGGTAAAAAAAACCTTCTCTGTGTAGCATCCCCCTCATCCAGCGATGTGCACTGGAGTCCTCAGCCAGGACTTCTCATTGTCTGTGACAGCAGCAGGAGCCATTGGCTCCCGTTGCTATCAATCACAGCCAGTGAATCAATGAGAAAAGAGAGGGGGTGGGGCCGAGCCGCAGCTCCATGTGCGAATGGACACACAGATCAGTGACTGGGGATTTTGCATGCTCAGGTGCTCCATAGCAATCTGCTTGCTGTGGGGGCATCCAAAAGGAGGGAGTGGCCAGAAGCTCCAGTGGGGTACTGAGGAGGATCCGGCCTGCTCTGTGAAAAACCACTGCAAGTGGCTTGTTATGGAAACACTCTTGGGGGAGGGGAGCTAAGAGCTTCGGCAGGGTACCTAAGAAAAGGAGAATCAGGGCTGCTCTGTGCAAAACCACTGCGTGGAACAGCTAAATAAAACATGTTTGTTATTTAGAAAAAAATAAAGGTTTACATCACTTAAAGTAAGCTGTCACAAGAAAAATATGGTGCCTGTTGTTGGTCCACATCTGAAAACATGCCTGACTTTATAGAGTAGGAACACGCATGCACTAAATGACATCTTAGTGAAGACAGAACACCTCATCTACAATGTTTACAGTATACTTGTTCCAGAAAAGTGATTTACAATGTATTGAAGCCAAAGTATAGCTATGACGGCCAGGCAGATACCATTTGTCGGAGGAGAGGTTAGCAATGGCAGCCTATATGTATTTCTCATGACATGATTCCTTTAAAGAATTCATATAGACCAGATGAATCATTTATGATATCTGGGGAGGTTATATTACACAAAGTGAGCAAAGAAAACCGGAGAAAACAGTTATATGTATCTACCAGTCAGATTCCTCTCCTTATGGAGAGACACAACTTGATTGGTTGGTTGCAATGGATAGTTGTTCCACTTAAGCTCCTGCTGTATTTTTTCAGCTTTTGTATATTATCCCCATATTTTGTGTTCCTTCTATAGATGGATATAACAATTTTTTTATCTGCTGTGTGTAAATGCTGAATTTGCATTTTAAGGAACATCTCTAATAAGAACTATTTGCATCTGTTCCAATCAGCTTGATCAAAATATTCTCCAGGATTTTGTCACACACATGTTAATGCTTTCTACTGTCCAACATTTGCTGGTATTTGCAAGTATAACATTTGCCAACTACACATTTTTTGGTTTATAAATACTATACTGTATACAAAAATGAGGCTAATGGACAAATGATCGTCTGTTTTTTTTTTTACATGCTAGTCTCATACCGAAAATGAATAGGTTACTAAAGTTATGAAAATTCTCGTAAGACAGAGTATAACTTCGGCAGTAATGTAATGTATTGTATCAGGCTGTAATGTATTCTTTTGGTTCTGATTGGTCACTTGATTTTTTTTTGTACAAATATTATACTAATTACACGAAAAGCGTTTCTTCTGTTATCTTACAAGAACATTTTTCGTGCTTGTCCCTTCAAATATTTTCGCATGAGCTCTCATGATTGACTCTCCAAAGCTGTGTACTTGTGATCAGATTATCGGACAATCGCTCAGAAAGTGTTTTTTCATCCAATTTTCTCATCCTGTGTACAAGGTATGAAAATTATGTGATGATTTGGACGAATCCAAGCAAAATTACCTGGGTTTGCTCACACTTTAATGAATTAAGATTCCTATGGAGTTGTTTTTCTCCATAGCATGTCTAAGGGCTCATGTACACTGCAGCTGATAAACTGACATCCAGGAGCTGTACAACACTTTTTTCAGCAGCCCCTGAATTCTCCCTAATGTTTTCCTATGTGTCCATGTACACATAGTCGTTTACAGGCAGTTGAGTTTACAGTAATTTTTTTGAACGCACCAAACTTGTAGATTTTAATGGCGTTTTGAATGCCAAACGCTTGTAAACGTGGTTAATCACGTTTATAAGCGTTTAACTGTTCCATGTGCAGATGCTGTCCAGAGCCTTTTTTCATCATCAGAAATGCATGCAAAGCATTTTCCATGTATTCAAATAGACCTAGTACATCAGCGCAGTCAGTTCCAGGTTTTGTGTGAAGAAAAAAATGATAGAACGTGCTGCATTATGCTCATGATGGGATCCATAATGAATACAACCAGAAAAGACAGGTAATCTCAACACATACTGCTCTCTCTATTCCTTTCAAAATGTCTAAAATAGTTAATTTTTTACTATTTTTCAGTGCATTCTGGGCATTTGGGAAGGTCTCCTGAGGTTATCTTTTAAAAATGTTTCTAAACATAAACGCGGTATGCAAACGCGGCTAAAATTATGTTTTTTAACCTACGTTTTCCAGCAGTCAGTTTCCATCATTCAGAAGAGTTTTCCAAATGCCCTGTGTACATGAGCCCTAAATTGTCATATATGCCGCTCTGATCCTGAGACAAATCTTTATTTTTTTTATATTTTTTTTGAGACTGAATCTTTAGTCCTTTTAGTTAAGTCTACTAGAACACTTTAAGGACCATTTCTAATCCTGAGAAATCTTCTGCTGAAGTCTGCAGTGAAACAGACACTTTTGGGATTGTCAGTTTCCTGGGTCCTCTGCAGCTCCCATTTGTTACTACTGCTGACCTCCACCCATTACAGGATAGATGGAGCTGTGGGGATAGCCAGGAGACTTTTCCTGTAGACTTTAGCTGATATCTCAGGATAGGTACATACACTCTTCTGTATAAAAATGTGGTATAATAACATTGAAAATTTGGCTAGGGTGAAAAATGATTCCTCTAATAATTCAGCCTTACTGCTATGCAGCATAAAACAAACATCTTTATGGACTAGAGTGACTGGTTACACTAGGGATGACTTGTTTGAATATTGTCTGCCATCAGGAATGTAAGCTCTTCTTGATATCTGCAGAATGATTCATGTAGACAAGGATTTTAATAGCCAGAATGCTGCTGATAATTAAGTTCCACTGATATTTAACAGGCTGAATCATGGAATGGAATACATTGTATTAGCAGGTAAGATAATCTCCTTCTCTGTTTGCTATAGGAACTGTGGCTCTGTGTGTTGTGGCTTTTTTCAAAATTGACAGCTTTCATGCTAATGGGTGTTGTTTTCCTGCTTTTGATGTGCATTTGGAACCTTCGTCAAAGGCAGGTCAGCAAAATTCCATTGACTTTACAGCTGAACTGCAGGCGCAGCAAAGTTTTTTAAGTGCTCGTTCACCAGGGGACGATAAATCCAAGTGGTTGAGATCCAATTTTACCACCCCTGACTGCTAACGTGCACACAGATATGCAGCTGCTTAAGGCTGAACACATGTACGGGCTGCAGCAAAAATTAAACAGCAGAGTACCGAATTCTACCTATAGAGACCTAGAGTACCACGCTGCGGCCAGCCCACAACTGTATTCAGTGCACGTGGTTGTGCTGCGGTGATGTAGTGTTTACAGAGTTAAATCAAGCAGATATATCGCCTTCTCACCACACGTAAAATGCCCTTTGAAAAGCAGCCCACCTCAGGGTAGCAAAGGCTGATGTACTTGTGAATTGGCCTTAAACTGATAGATGTACGTTTTTAAAAGCGTTCCCTTATTTTTCCATGCATGCTATAAATAAGATCAGTGGGCTTCCTTCTCACAGTCAGAAGGCATCTTTTTCTTCTCTAGGTGACCAGTCACTGCAATAAAAATATATATACACCCGCGCCCTGAGCCACAACTCAATATCAATGTGCAGCTGCTATTCCAAACACAAATTTGTTAAAAATAAATGAAAAAAAGGAAAAACAGCACTTGCACCAACAAGCTAAAATGTCTCTACACAATACATCATGCTTTAAATAAAGTCCATAACAATTAAATTAATATTCAAAAAAAGTCTATAACAGCCAAATAATGTGTATAATCCTTAATTACCATGTACTCCAAACATAAAACAATGTGCTTCAATACACCGTGTCCCACAAGGCACACTCCTCACTCACCAAATGGAACTGATTTCCTGCCATAAACAAGAAAGTCTTTAGGTTTCCCTAAGGGCTTGTTCACACATAGTGCAGTCACTGCTAGGGCACATAGAAAACTGTTGTTTTCTATGTACCCCATTCCCACTGCCACACAGCCTGGAGAAGCAGTGCAATGAGCTGCAGTAAAATGTCATGTAGAATTTTACCACAGCACACAGGTAAGCACCGCATGTCACTGCAGTGTCACTTTTGTGCACTTCAATTACAATTAAAGAAAAAAAAAGCATAACAAATTCTATAGAAAGGTTTCACAAACCTACGTCAGAAACAAAACACAAATGCCTGTACTAATTGTGGGGCAGGCAGTAAGTGAAGCAGCCCTGGGCCCAAAGTACAACTATCCAATGCTTCTCTTCTTTATTTTAGGTAGCACAGGCAATAGCCTAGTGTAAAACTGCTGAGATAAAATCAATTGTAGGACAGGTTACAGTGTGTGTATTATTTTCAATCAGTCTTGAGCAGGTAGATAGATGAATCGTAAAATACAACCATGCAACACTTCAAAGCAGGAAGCATAACCTGAATACGTAATGAGGAAAATTGGCTTTCCCCATTCAATTATAAATGCTGCATAAAAATACAATTTGTATAGCACTAACACACATTTATGAGAATATATACCTGAAAGTGAACCTGCTGCAAACCTGAACAAGCCAAGCTGAGTACATGAAGAAAGAATATGTAAAGTTAGAAGATACAATATGTTCAGTGAAAATCACCTGCTAGTGTGACCAGTAGGTCCAGATATAAATGCAGCAGAACGTATACAGTTATGCTTAAAAATTTGCATACCATGGCAGAAATTGTGAACTTTTAGCATTGATATTGAAAATATGACTGATCATGCCAAAAAAAATGTTTTTTATTTAAGGGTAGTGATCATACGTAACCAATTATTAACACATAGTTGTTTGGCTCCTTTTTAAATCATAATGATAACAGAAATCACCCATATGGCCATGATCAAAAGTTTATATACCCTGGAATGTTTGACCTTGGTACACACATACAAGGTGACACACACAGGTTAAAATGACAATTTAAGGTTACATTTAGACATATGTGGCTTTTTCAATTGCTATTAGTGTCTGTGTATAAATAGTCAATGAGTTTGACGTGGATGCACTGAGCAGGCTAGATACTGAGCCATGGGGAGCAGAAAAGATCTGTCAAAAGACCTGCATAACAAGATAATGAACTTTATAAAGATGGAAAAGGATATATAAAGTTATCCAAAGCCTTGAATATGCCAGTCAGTACTGTTTAATCACTTATTAAAGTGTTACTAAAGCCAGGACACTGCATTCACTATATCGGGTCTCCCACAGTACACAGAACATTGAAATGAAATTATTTTGGTAAATATAAACTGTTAAATACTTTTTCTCATCAGCAGTTAGAGCAATCTTGTGACTTCTATCAGTCTCCAGCCGAGCACTGGTTAGAGGAGGAGTTTTCAATCTGCTATGACTGTCCTATTATTCTATATCTACAGAACTTTAAAAATACTACAGATTTGATTTTAGTTATCCATATCTTCCTAAACAAGAGTGTAGTATTAATGAAACATTGGACTGTGAATAGGCGAGAACATTCATCATATTTCAAAGCTAATTTTACCTCCTGCTCCACTTTTATGCATGTCCCCAGGTACCTTAAATAATCAGGTATTTGGTAGAAAATTAGTCTTACTAGAGCTGTAGAGCTGCCACTTGAGGAAGAATATTTTTCAAAGTCTTAAAATAAACCTGTCACTTTAGTAAATCAAGACAGAGCAGGCAACTACTTTTTTGTTACCAGATTGCCCTTGGAACTCCTGAAGTTTAGGCTTTCAACCTACAAATACTGACTTTCAGCTTGGAAAATGAGTGCCCATATTTCCCTGCAATGCTTAAAGCAGTAATAAACTGCAAAAAAAAAAAAAATCTAAAAAATCTTCTCTCTGCAAGTTAAGAGCATAATATGCTAGTATGCATCTTATACTAGCACGTTATGAAAGATTTACATGAAAACGAAGCCTTCCAGTGGAGCAGTGACACAGTTCCCTGAGGCTTCCATCTTCACCCGATCTTCCTTCTGGGTTCGCGATCTGCGGCCATCTGATTAACCGAGCTGCAATGTCATCACTCCCGCGTATGCATGCAGACGTTTTGGCCATGGCATGGCTCTCAATGGACGGCATCTTTTTATTACTGGTATTCGGCACTCCTACTTCCATGGTCTTTGACCAGCTGCCATGTACAGCAAGACCAGTGCTACCAGCCTGTTCACAGGACCACCAGAACTGGAAACCACATCTTTGATCAGCCTCCTGCTTTGAAGTGCCCTCTCACCCATGCTCCGCCTGAATAATAGACAGTATTTATTCATTTTATGCTCAATAGAAAAAATCTCCCAAAAGATGACAATACTACTAGAGATGCAGTATCCTGAGTGCGGCTAATGTCACAGTATCACAGTTTGGACTCCCTACCTTGAAGTTGCTATGTTTAAAGTTTATCATTCATAGTGCATTATGAGGCAGTAAGTTTGGAATCACACTTAAAGTGACACTGAATTTAAAAAGAAAACATCTAGCCAAGTATGTTTTCTTCTGATTGAATGCATGTTTATAGGCGGGGGATGTATATTCCAAATTTAAACCCCAAATTATTAAAAGCGATCTTGGCTCCTTTGCTTGCTGTGTATGTCCTTAAACAAGCTCCCTTCTTACAGGATTTGATTGCCAGCAGCAGGAGCCAATGTCTTCCGCTGCTGCCTCTGTGCCTGTGAGAGAGAGGGAGAGAGAGCAGTGATGCTGCTTTCAGGCGCAGCACTGGATGAAAAGAGGAGCCAGGCAAGTATTTTGGGGTGGAGGCTGATACTGGATGTTTTTTTTACCTTGATGCATATAATGAATTAAGGTAAAAAAAAATGTAGCCTTTAATCTGTTCGATTTCTTACATATACAGCTTTCAATTTAATCTGATTCTCTACTTTTTGGATGGGAAAACACGTAAGAATGTGCATGAGCCCTCATAGCAGAGGAGGGAATGCCAACAATGTAAAACTTTCTTTTTTTTTAATTTATTTAAATATTTATTAAATTTCCATATAAAATACATGTTCCATCATTACTCTCATATAACATACAAATCCACAATTTATATCCCTTTCTATCTTTATTCCCATTGCCCCCCCACCGCCTATCTAATACCCCCACCCACCCTAAAAACCTGCCCCCCCCACCCATAAAACCACCCACTCTGCATTTCTCCATTACATCTTTTCTTAAGTACTTTCACATATCCCACTCTACTGCTTCATATATTTCACCTTGGACACAAAATCTTCCCATTTTCCCCACCTCCTATAATATAACCCCATCTTGTCTTCTTGCATATAATACAGTTTCTCCATCCTACATATCTGGTGCACACTTTCCACCCAATCCTCTTCTCTCGGCACCTCTGAGCTATGCCAAAACTTAGGTATCAGACCCTTTGCCGCATTCAGATAATACCATATACCCGAATCCTTGTATTTGTTCACTGATAGCTCTGTACTATGTAATAGACACAACTCTGGATCCAATCCTATTTATCCCAGAAATTATCCCAATCAAATGAACCATTGTCTCCCAAAAACCTTGAATCTTTGGGCACTCCCACCATATGTGATATAACGTACCTATCTTTCCACACCCCCGCCAACACTCCAGTGTATTCTCCCCACTCATCTTATATTCAACGTTCGGTGCAATGTGCCATCTTGTTAAACACTTATAATTTACCTCCACCTGTCTCATGCTTATATTCTCATGTGTTAGTCTATATATTTTCCTTTGTTTGTCTTCATCTATCTCTATTCCCAAATCCCTTTCCCATTTTACTATATACATCGGCTTTGCGTGTGTGTCTAACTCAGTGAGAATTTTATAAACTTTTGCCGTGCCCCATTTCCCATCTCCAAGTGATTCCAACAGCCTCTCAAACAAATTCCAATCCTTTCTCAATCTCAAAGGTTTCAGAAGATTCCAGACAAAGTGTTTCAATTGGTGGTATCTCCACTCATCTATCTTAATAAAAAGTTCCCTTTTGTCCTTTTTCAAATCCTTAAGTGTTCTTAATTCCTGCCCTTCCATAACATCCCTCAATTGAATATCCTCCTTTTTAAACCATTTTCCTATGCTCTCTTCCCTACCTGGAGGGAAAAACTCAGTGTTCCTCAGTGACATTAATTGTGAATTAAAATCCCATTTCATAATGTGCAGTTTATCCCAAACCTTTAAAAAATGTAATGTATAAACACTCGTGGTATCTTTTAATCCTCTATATTGTGCTGGTACCCATATGATTTTACTCAAGTTAACTCCGCTTAATTCATTTTTAATCTTGACCCATCTTTTCCCCTCTGGATTGTGTGTCCAGTCATAAATTCTTGCTAGAACTACTGCTCTATAATACCTCTTAATATCTGGCACTCCCAATCCTCCCTTCTCTTTATTTCTACTCAACAAATCATAAGATATTCTAGGTTTTTTATTTTTCCATATATATCTAGTTAACATCTTTTTAATTACCTTGAAAAAAACCTCTGGAAGTTTAATTGGGATCATCTGGAATTTATACAGGATTTTAGGTACTATTACCATTTTTATCAGATTTATGCGCCCTATCCAAGACGGGTTACCTCCTTACAATTTCTTTAATTCCTCCTTAATCTCATTTAAAAGTGAGATATAATTTGATTTATACAAATTCATATATGAAGCAGTGAGTTTAACCCCTAGGTATTTTATCTCTCTATCTTTCCATATAAAAGGGAATTCTTTTTGTATCTTTTCTTTTTCACTATTTGGAAGATTTACATTTAAGATCTCAGTTTTTGTTGGGTTGATTTTCAAATTTGATAGCTCCCCATAATCTTTTAAGCTCTTCATTAAATTTGGGAGTGTTATCCTAGGGTTTCCCACATAGAGCAACAGGTCATCCGCAAAGGCTGCCACTTTATGTTCAATTCCTCCTATCTGTATTCCTTTTATGTCCATAGTTTTTCTAATTGTTACCAGTAGAGGTTCCAATGACAATACATACAACAATGGGGACAGTGGGCATCCCTGTCTTGTTCCATTTGACATCCTAATAGGTTCCGACCTCTCTCCGTTAACCAAATTATCCACGGAGGGCTCTCTATACAATTTTCCTATCCACTCTCTCATTCCATCTCCCAGTCCTAGAGTCTCCAGAGTGTCCATCATGAAACTCCAATCTACTCTATCGAATGCCTTTTCAGCATCGATTGAAAGCACCACCGTTGGAGTTTTCCCCTTCCTAACTTTCTGGATAAGCAACAAAGTTCTCACCCCATTGTCTCTACCCTCTCTTCCTGGTACAAACCCCACCTGGTCCCCCTGGATCCATTCTGGCATTAAATCTTTCAGTCTGTTTGCTAAAACCTTTGCATATAACTTAGTGTCCAGGTTTAAAAGTGGGATTGGTCTATAGCTAGAGCACTGAGAAGCATCCTTCCCTTCCTTTTGAATAAGCACCACGTGGGCCTGTACAGATTCTCGCCTCATCTCCATCTCCCCCCCCCAGGACGTTCATATATTTCTTCAATTTAGGTATTAACAATTTACTATATTTTTTATAGTACCTCACAGTATAACCATCTGGGCCTGGGCTTTTCCCCGTCATGGTACTTTTTAATGCTATTTTTATTTCCTCCTGCATAATTTCTAAATCAAGGGAATTCAGTTGATCTTCACTTAACTTCGATAGTCCTGCGTTTTTTAGATATATCCTTCTTTTTTCTCTACTCGAATTTCCACTTTTATTTACTGAATCCTGGGAAGTTATATTATACAGCTTGTTATAGTATTCCTTGAACACCTTGGTGATCTCTTTAGTAGAATAAACCATTTCTCCCTTGGGGTTTCTTATTTTTTCTATATAATTCCTGTTTTTCTTTTTCCTCAAGGCTCTCATTAAATATTTTCCTGGTCTATCTCCCCATCTATACCTCTCACTTGCCACTTTATTAAAAACTCTTCTCCTCTCCTCTTCCATCAGTATCTCTAGTTCTTCTTTCTTTTTTATTACCTTCTGTCTTATCTCTTTTGTTATTCTATTTTTATGTATCTGCTCCAGGTCAAATATTTCTTTAAATAACCCAGTAAGTTTCTCTCTTCTTTCCCTTTTCTTTTTTGCCCGGACGCGATTAATATACCTCTTATGTAGGCCTTATGGGATTTTCTTACTGTAGCCAGCGACACTTCCCCTGTCTCATTCTCCTGAAAAAATCTTTCAATCTCTTCCCTAATCTTCTGATCAATCTCCTGATGCAGGAGAAGAGCCTCGTTCAACTTCCATCCTATACCACCCTTCGACCGCCTCCTCCACCCTAATTTCAATGTAACAGGGGCATGGTCTGAGAGAGACATTGCCTCTATTTCTACTTTAGCCACCATCTCTATAAGTTGATGATCAACCAATATATAGTCTAATCTCGAGTACATCTCGTGTGCATTAGAGAAGAAGTTATAGTCTCTCTCTTTCCCATGTATTACTCTCCAAATATCCACCAGTTGGCACTCATGCATCACCTTCTTTAAAGTTCTCAGAGACCTACCTCCCTCTCGCTGCGCAGAAGAGGTTGTGTCCATTTGTGGATTCATACAGAAATTCAGGTCCCCTGCCACTATCAAACGTCCCTTTTTAAAGGCCATCAGTTTGCTCAAAATACCTTTCAAACTCTGGTCTCTTATTTGGGTAATAAATATTCGCAATTGTACATTCCATCTCTTGCAATCTCAAAAACACAAATCTCCCCTCAGGATCTATTTCTCTCTCCTCCAGCTCCAGCCTCATGTTTTTTGAAAACCGTATTGCTACTCCCTTAGCTCTCTTAATGGGGGAATCTGCGTAATACCATATTGGGCAATTTCTAGAGTTCAACTTAATATTTGACTTAATCTCAAGATGTGTCTCCTGCAAAAAGACCACTGAAGCTTCTCTGTTTCAACTCCTTGATTAGCTTAAATCTCTTCCCAGGACAATTCAACCCATTTACATTATACGTTATAAACCGTAAATCTTCCATACTTCTTGTATCTCTTTTTTTCTCCTCAATTTCCTCTTTTCCACCAATTCCCTTGTACTTCCCTTCCTTATGCAGAGTGTTGACTTTAATACCCCTCCCTGTTCCCTCCTACCCACCTTCCCCTATTACACCCTTCCCATCCCACTCCCCACCCCTCCCCTCCCAATACCCACCCCCCCCCCACCATATTTAACAGAACAAAAGGGAGCAAATAAGAGAAATACATTTCAACAAAATGGTGGCCGTCTGCACACAGACACCGACTCCCTGTTGCATTAATATGTATGAGATGGGTAAAAGATGGCTACATCTCCTGTCCACCTGTAGAGAACTCCATAGATGCGGTTCACCCTTTTTGGGGCTTAATCATCGAGTATCCTACAATAAAGCCCCAAGACGGGCGAAATGCATCGTTCTCTACAGGTAAACGAGCTGAAGCCATCTTTTACCCATCTCATTTATGTTGGTGCAACAGGGAGTCGGCCACCATTTTGTTGAAGTCTACTAGAGCCTGACAAGCTTGTCCTATATATCTTGCACCAGTCTTATCTATGCTGATCCGACTGACAAAGGCTTTGGGGGGGGTCATTTGAGCGGTACCATTTTCATTGTTAAAAGAAGTACATTGTTAGGGTTTACATTTACTGTGAATCTGAAAAAAAAAAAGCAGGGCCAGTAAGAGTCATAAAAATAAAGAATCTCAGGTTATGTCACATGTAGAGAATGAAATGTGTGGAGGAAATGCTGAACTTCAGCTTTAAGCATTTGAATGTTTCACAGTGATTGAGGAGTTTGTGAGGACAACGTGGTATGAGGAAAACAATTTACTTGACAGTCCTCCCTGTCACAAATACACTGTTTACTTCAGAGAGACTCATGCTGAAAGAACTTTGTGTTTCCACTTTTAATGGAAGTTATTTATTTTGCTTCTGCACAGCTAGTCATTCATTATCGAAAGAATGGGTCAGAGCAGCTATCCAGTGAGCGTTTTATCAGTCTGTTGCAAGAGCTGGTGACAAGAGAGCCATATAATTTGTGCACTATGCAGTCACTGATTTAATACCCCCAATAAAGGGTTTAGAACTGCAATCTTTGAATCAAACATCTATTCCAAGGTACACCATCTATGACCTACTGCAAAATCCCTGACTTAAGGACATGAACTATGTTTTCTATAGAAGGAAGGCCATATTGTTTATTTACAACAGTATTTATGATTGGCTCTTGAGTCTGGGAGATGCCAGTCACTACATAAAAAACACAGTATATTGTCTCATATTAATGTCATAAATACATCTCAAACAGACTTTGTCTATCTACTTACGTTAAATCTTGTCACATTTAATTTACATTAAGTACAAAGGGTGATAAGACAAATGTGTTCAAATAAATGCAATATAAAAGAAATAGATTTTTTATAGAGAAGCCATAACTGACTGCATGAAATTGTGTACTGTACCGAAATCAGCTGGATTTCCCAAATAGAGACGACAAAAGACTTTTGGATACATACAGTGCTGTGTTGTATTAGATTACCAATTAAAGTCAACCTGTGCTGTGATTTATTTTTAAAGTGGATCCGGGTCCAAATGTATGTACATTTGTTCTGTGAAAACAAGGCAAAAAGAAAAATGTAAATAGACTACACCCTGCCCTGTTCGAATGTAAGACATTGATTTTAAACAGAAAATACCACATTGGGCTCCTAGGTGGTTCTAAGTGTTACAGGAAATTCTTATGATCCTTGGC